>NC_141875.1:641835594-642139868 GCF_056163025.1 Triticum urartu
TTTTTTGAATTGTTTTTGAATTTATTTGATTTTACTGTTCACACCAGGAGCATTTGCTCCTCGGTGTAGAAACTCCACGTCCCTGAGAGCGAGCGTCACTCGATAGAATCGTTTTGCGCTGACTGGTGAAAAGAGGTCGTGGTCAGCTTTCGCGGCCTTTGCACTGAGCTAGCCAGGCCGAATTTGTCGACCCAACATGACATCCATACGGGTAACTGCCTGTTGTGTTTGACTTTGTTTTTCAGAGGCAACGGAGGGAGAGAACGCGTACTGCTGAATATATGTCTCACTGCTATCTAGTTTTCGAGAAGCGTATACCATGGCGCTGCCCACTGAAACGGGGCCATCATTGGCCCAACCCCGTGCACACCCGGTGCATGTGTGTGACGCCAAGAATCGACCGATGGTGCGACGCAGCTCAGCAGTTTATCCTATGCACAGGCGACACAAGTTCCAACCATCCATCCCGGCCTATGCACCACGACAGGCGCCCAGTTTGCGTGCGGGCCAGAGGAACCCATCCCCACGCGCGACCCGTACATCTGTCTACGCGGCACCCCGCCCGCGCCCGCCACGCCCTACGTGTCTCCTCTCCGGCATGCCACCGTCTCGTCCCTATCCTTCCGTCCCGCCGCGGCGCGGCTCGGCCCGTCCACCCACCTAGGTATGCGTGCCGGCGCACGCCATGCCGTCATGCGATGCATGCACACCTGCCGCATCCTTCCATGCCCCAGCAATGCCTTTCCGTTCCCAGCACCGCCCGCACGGCCGCACCACGCCTCTATAAATGCCGCCCACGACACCGCACAGAGCCACACAGCTTACTCATCCTCATCAACCAGCACAGCGTCAGTGCTAAGCAGCATCAGTGATCTAGCTCGGACAGACAGACACAGTGCACGTGAAATGGCTCGGATGATCGGTGCCTCCGGCGCCTGCGCGCTGCTGGTCGTCCTGCTCGTGGCATGCGCCGCGTCCGCCGCGCGCACCGAGCCGGGTGCCGCGCGGCAGCTGTGGGACGACGGGAGGAAGGTGGGGGCAAGGACGGAGGTGAGGGACGTGGAGGGCGACAGGGAGGTGCAGGAGCTGGGGCGGTACTCCGTGGAGGAGCACAACCGGCGCCGGGAGGAGGGCTGCGAGGGCGGCGGCGGCGTCTGCGGCCGGCTGCAGTTCGCCCGCGTGGTGTCGGCGCAGCGCCAGGTGGTGTCCGGAATCAAGTACTACCTCCGCGTCGCGGCCGCCGAGGAGAACGGCGCGGG
Source organism: Triticum urartu (assembly GCF_056163025.1). Lineage (NCBI taxonomy): Eukaryota > Viridiplantae > Streptophyta > Magnoliopsida > Poales > Poaceae > Triticum > Triticum urartu. The sequence goes on from NC_141875.1 coordinate 641,836,854, forward strand.
GAGCAACGGCGTCGGCGACGGCCGCGTGTTCGACGCCGTGGTGGTCGTCAAGCCCTGGCTCCAGTCCCGCGCGCTCGTCAGGTTCGCGCCGGCCGACGCCAAATGAGCAGTTGCATGCGCGATCCGACGAACTTGCGCGCCAGAGTATGCAATGTACACTCGAATGGCGAAGTGTGAGCTAGAGTTGACCGCCGGAGTATACAGGCGGTCAAAGTTTTGTAAGGTCTCCCGGATAAAAAAGTTTTGCGAGAAGAGATGAGAGTGTCGGAATAAATACAATATACGATAAGAATGTTTTGCCTCTAGTACTAACTGATGCCATGTGCTTCTAGTACTAACTTCATACTCCCTCCGTTTCAAAATAGATGACCCACTTTATACTAAAATTAATACAAAGTTGAGTCATCTATTTTTAAACAGAAAAGTACACAAGATCGACAACAGGGAACTTACTGAACATGCAGAGAAAGCCCAATGTTTATAAATATTATCATGCTCTCACTTATTTTTTGTAAATACAAGCATGTTTACCTTAAATCAAATTATCTGATCATTTCATTAGAACAGATATATCAACATCGCTATTCTTGCTTCAGTCTATTAAAGGATCTCTTGAAGTTTACATACTATCTAGCATCTTCTGGATTAACAAAATTATGGAAATCCTTTTTGACATCCATCTATTATATCTTATTAGTTGAATGCCCGTGTGTTGCCACAAACCAACAAATGAATCTATGGCGAGCCCTGGGCTACATTTCTTGGGTCATCACATTGTCCTTTGGTATGTTGTCACCCTGCTCCGAATCTGCCATATTTTCTCCAAGTCCTGCAAACTACCGTTGCTATTCCCAGCTCCGCTACAAAATTGCATGAGTTTTCTCCAAGTATGCCAGATTGCCAAAGTCATTCCCAATGTCATTAACTTCATATGGCTTGCAACTGCACACCACAACATTCGAGTAATTCAACTGATACCCAATTTGTTTTTTGCAATGTTATACGTCAGAAATCCTAAAGGAGCCTATTTTTTTCTTCTAAACATTGCATGAGAGCTCATAGTTCCACTTGTACAAACACTCCTACCTTGGGATTAAAATCACCCATATAAAAGAATAACCTAACACACAATTTATTATCCTAACAAAACAATTTATTGCTCTATCACTAAGTCTCTAACAAGGTCAAAGAACGCTCTAGTTACACCAAGGACACCTACACAACTCATATTGGCCCTCCCTTCTCCCTAGCACTTAGTCCATTCTTTGGATGTCAGTGTGTTTGTGCCACAACATAGGGTTGGATTTCGATTATGCATATAAAATGTTTATAAGAAGAAAGCTTTATCAAATATTATATGTGGTGGTTTGATCTATTAAGCAGGCCACATTAGACCTAACAGAAGAACATAGGTGCACAGGCCAAAATGATCACCTCCAGCTCATCCAGTGCACCTCCATTGCAGTCTGAAGTTCAAAGATTCACCTATTTTTGTCAGGTTGTAAAAACGATAGCATGCTAATAAGATAATCTCAAGGAAATTACTGCAACACAACATAGGTCAAGATTTGTAGTAAATTTTACGGTAATCAAGCCATATGGCGAGAATTGTCCACTTTGACCACTTCATTTCCATTTGGAGTATCACTACATCCGGCAATGGTGATAAACAATAGTTGATGAAATGCATCTCCACTACTATTAAACAAACGAGTTGAGGCAGAAATATTAGATCTCAACCACATATCCATCATTCATCAATGGACCAGATTGTCACAATGTTGTATCACATCAAATTCACATATTTACTAATTAATTTTAACCATCTCCATAATATCTTAATTAGGAATTATTGCACCTTAAGTATACCTTCATTAGGAAACAAATCATCACATCACATATAATCGTCAGAACACTAAAATAGGAATCATTTCATCTTAATTACACCTTCATTAGGAAATAAATCATGACACCATATATCATGTAATTGAGAAAACACATTAGCCAAATATAACGCCGGCGCACACCTTCCACTCCTTCCACCAGGTACATCCTCCTCCAAAACTACCCACACTCAGCTAGAAAAACTTTCACACTGTATCCTCGTGCTCGCGCCGCCAGGGCCGAACCTGCGCATGCCCTACTCTCTCCCATCGCATGCCACCCCGACTCAACCTTTTGTGGGAGAATACTAGAGCGATAGAATGCAACAGCACCCTCAAAAGTTTCAATATATACCTTTTGCATTAGAAGTTTGCATATGTTAGTGACTCTTCTCCGTATAGGAAATCTCCTCCGCTCAATACAACAAAGTAAATCATTATTCATGTGCCAAAAACAAATCATTACTTCATTATTATGACCTATTGATTTTTTAATATTAATTAGTACATCGCTAAACTCTTGTTTATTTTTTGTTGAATGTTTTCGTCTTAACTAGGATGAACATGTTTTTTCTTTGTAAGGAATACGTGCATTGCACGTGCACGCTAACTAGTATCACTAAACAGGACAAAAAATCACTTGCGTTAATCTGGCTAATCTTTAACTGGCTGTTGATTTTCTTATGTTCTGGTTTACAAAGAGCATTCCAAAATGCACGTGTGCTGAGAAGTTAAAGTTACTCTTTTGATATTCCCAAAAGAATGATATGACATTGTATCATAATTTTAACTGTCTATTCGAATTAAGGAATCATGCGCAGAACAACACCAACAAAACTATAAGCAAAGATGAAGTTTCTATTACAAAAAAGACATCAAGTATTACATAAGTCTTCCAATGAAGAAAATGAAACAGTCTAGCAGAAAGTACGACCTATAATCAAGGAGATGTTGTTAAAAATAATGGAAAAGAAAAAAAATAAATGGTATCAACTCAAACTAAACCAGTTCTCAGGAACCACATGTCACTTCCATGGTGGAAAGTGTATTTTGTAAAATAGAAAAAGGGAATATATTGAAATAGACACTTGTGATCTGGGAAGGAGGAGAATGTAAAACTGAACCTACACCAATTTTCATCACATTTATCTGACATGGTGTACCAAAGGGAGTAGAAAATTAATGCAAATAGTATTTTTTTTCAGTATTCTTTTGATTAAATTAAAGTTCTAGAAGTTGCGCTTAGTGATGCTTGCAATGAATAAGAGTATACCCCGAAATTTGCATTCACTTCAAAGCAAGGGGAAGATATCACTTCTTAATTAACTGATTGCTACAGAATAATGTTACTATAGCTCTTAAGAAATTTTAGTACGATCAGAAGCCACTTCTTCTATTCAGTAGAACGAATGTAAGTTTCAATTGTAACCCATATCAACTGTTCGCGCACTTAAAATCCCAGGTTAAAAGTTACAGTGTGAACATAGTATGCAAAATATGAAATCATGGAACCACTTCGAAATATATAAATGAAGCCAAATTCTAGGATTAGATTACCACTATGCAGATTGTATTTTTGCTACTGATTTCCATTTAATTGCGCTCCAAGATGAGTGCCAACATGCATGAAAATGTGCAAGCAGTTTAGTGTACAATTTCTAAGGAACACTTCTTACAACTCCTTTCTTCTTACAACTCCTTTTGGTCTCAAGTTTAGCATTGCTAATTGCTGTCAGAGCACTAAAACCAGGCTAGAGATACCGAATAGCAGAAAGGGCCAACAAAAGGTAGCTCACCCAGGTTGCCACCACATGTGGTGAACCCGATTCAACCCCTTGAGCCCAGCAGTCCTCATGGTCATCTCAAACCAGAAACTGCTCGGTGCATGGAAGCAGGGCAGTCGGCCAGCACGACTCCGTCATCATGGCCGTGGTTGTTGACGCCAAGGTACTGTACGGACAACTTGTCAATGAACACGCAAAAGGACTGAGCTATTGGCATTGTCCATCTCGGATAGCATGGGCTCCAGGCACAACAATGTTGCGGCAGCCGCTGTCGCCAAGCTCATCGTGTCCACTATCGTCGTCACTGGCACCGATTTTAACGTCGCCTCTTTCTGGTACCCACCTCTCGCCAATCTAACATATGGCAAATAAACCATCAGAATAAAGTAACAAGGAAACGGAGATTTTTATGTTCCTCCAGCACAAAACACGGTACAAGCCGCCAAGTGAGTTCATCATCTTCATGTTCTTCCCCAAGTTGAACTTATTTCTGGTGTTTCCCTGCTTGGTACTGCCATCAATATAACCAAAATATGATAGACTCAGTAGTAAAGATAATTGATGTTCACAGCAGCAACAGGTGAAAACATAATCAAATGAAATGCTTACAGCGGCAGCAAGAACATTCGGTGTCTTGTAGGCTCCGTGCGTCGGGACCAAGAGTATAAATAATTTTACACATACAACGAGCTTTCCACAATAAAAAGCAGACTTGAGTGATTTCTACACAACCTATACATACGATTACGACAATAAGTAAACATCAAAAACACAATACTATAAATCTACATTCATAAATTCAGTGCTATAAGTATTCATCTAGGTAAAAAGAAACATCAAACCATAATACCTTTATGCCGCCATAGCCCTACCTGCTCCTCCCATAGCACTACCGCCACCCCTGGTCCTTTACGCCTACATTCATAAATTCAGTGCTATAAGTATTCATCTAGGTAAAAAGCAAACATCAAACCATAGTACCTTTATGCCGCCACATGCCAGATTTCCATAGGGAACCTCCTTCATTTACCTGATCCTCCCATAGCCCTACCACCACCCGTCGTCCTTTACGCCACCAGACGTCTGTTGCCACTTGTCAATCCCTGCCATAGTTACCGAATTCGCAGTCCACTGATTCGGGTTTGGGATTTGCGATTCGGTAGTGCCTACGAATTGAGTTTGGTGGGGTGAATTTGATGAGCAGTTCGTGAATTCAATGATTCCGATTCCTGAATAGTTTTTTCACAAAGAAAAGAAGTTAGTTCTCCAAAAAAAAAGAAGAAAGTTGAATTGTTAAAAGCAGGGAATGGACTTGGCAAATGCCAATGCAATGTTGACTCTTCGTCCATAGAAAGCTCTTCATCGGCACTCAAATCAATGGCACAAATATCAAAATCTGATTAGAAGATGAATGGAAGGAAAGTTCCCACCACAAATTTCGCTTGGAGGCCCACATGACGTCGTGATGGTTCGACCTCCCTTCGTGGTTCGACCTCTCCAGCCTCGTACGTTTAATTTGAACCGACTTTAAGACGGGACAATCTCATCATAGTCAATTCTTTGATCTTGTCATAAACTATTTGCAACAACCACTACTAGAGAAAATCTTACTAATGTCGCTGGTTTTTTACATACCAGTAGCGGGGGCACTCGCACTACTGCTAGGTCGCTACAGCTATTATTTAACAGTAGCGTGTTTCTAAACAAGTGCTGCAGCTAAAATACTTAGTAGTAGCGCATCTTTCTCTACCAACGCTACTACTATCATCACACAGTAGTAGCGCCCTATTTTCTCCCCACGCTACAACTAGGTAAATGGAAATTAAAAATAATAAAAAGAAGTCAGATGCAATATTCATGGAAATCAAGACAAGTCCAATGCAAATAAACTAAGTTCATAGAACCATCTCACAAACATTAACGACAATACCACATTTAATATAACCACACAATCTCACAAACTCATATATAGTAGTCAACAATGCATGAATAGATCATAGTTGATAAGTCTACTAGGTAGTCATACTAGCATATATATTGTTGAGCAGCCACACACATGCATATGTAGTTCCAGATGATATCGATGACGATTATCATCCTCAAGCCTTGGCGGTGGGTGTTCCTGATAGTAATTAGGATGGCCTGTCCAACATGAATATTCTTGCCGACGAGGAAACTCTTCCACCCAACCGAGTTGAAGTGTGTGCGACCGTCCGTGTCCACGCCGTACGCACAGGTGGTGACGGAGCCCCTCCCGGTAAGGCGTATTCTATCAGAGCCTTCTTCATCAGGCTTGATACCACAACACTCAGATAGGCTCTTTGGCAATTTCTAAATAAGAAAAACATATCAATTAATAAGTAGCCTCACACATTCTACACTATCAAAAGACAGTACTACATTTCTACTAAGCATGAATTCTACTAATAAGTATATATGGATTCTACACTATTAACAGTTCTTTGGATTCTACATGAAACATATATATCATCAGATTCATTAAGCATATATATCATCGGATTCACTAAGCATATATATCATCAGATTATCTAAGCATATATATCATCAAGCTCTACACTAAGTATAACAATAAAGCATATCATCAAATTACTTCAGTAAATGCAACATACCATGACATGCCGATCAACCATGGTACTTGTCAGGCGGGTCACGAATGGCACCCCGACGAAGTCAGCACGTGGCAGAATTATGTCCCATAGGTTGCACACCTGCTCCTCGCTCAACCTCATTCTTTGAGCTATGATGGCTTCATCAAGTGGGTCGTCATCATCCTCATCATCTTCATCATCTTCCGCTTTGTTGACATAAATGACGGCCAGCTTGGGTCTTTCTGATCTGAAGGAGAAGCTGATCAACTCACCACCGGTGATACGCATGTGGGCGATGAAACGGACCCATCCATCTCCTCCCACTTGCGTCATATTTCGTCCTTTCTCGACCTCCATAGTGTAGGGGCCCCCAGGAGTCTCAAAGGTCACAGAATCTCCGGTCAGCTTGTTGAATTCCGACCTCACATTGCATGGGACGATTTGTGTGCAAAAAAGCAAAATGATATATACACGATGCATTAATGCCAATAACACTAAAAACTAAATAGTGGTTACTAGTTTCATATAATTGATTACCGCCGCATGAAGAAAACTAGACTGGAAGTAGATGCCGAACAGTGTGCCAGTTGCAAGGCTGCTGGCACACCTTGACTTGCACCGTCGACATGGTGGTGGTGGTGGCGGCACCATTTCCCTAAAGGAATATGATTAAAGGATTAACGATCCAAAAAGTAAACATAAAGTTTTCAATACACACCAGGTTTTGAATAATATACACATCAGGTTCACATCATAGAGAATACACATCAGGTTCACATGGCAAGCAAAATAACAACTAAATTGTAGTTCAGTTCAGACAATAACCTAATAGAGATCATGTAACCCAAACAGAGCCTAATAATAAGATAAATGGCATATTGCCATTATTGCGCAAGCGGACAAGCAAAAGTAGTTCAAAAACAGCCTAATTCTACATTATTAGTAGATAAAATACCATTTATTCAAACATTAATCGAGGCAGCTATAAGGCAGCAATAAGATCATCAATAGATAAAATACCATTTATTCACAAAAATATCAATTATGCATTTTTTGGGGAACGTAGCAATAATTCAAAATTTTTCCTACGTGTCACCAAGATCAATCTATGGAGTCATACTCGTCGTGATCCAAATCACCGATGATCCTAGCGCCGAACGGACGGCACCTCCACGTTCAACACACGTACGGAGCAGCGACATCTCCTCCTTCTTGATCCAGCAAGGGGGGAGGAGAGGTTGATGGAGATCCAACAGCACGACGGCGTGGTGGTGGAAGTAGCGGGATTCCAACTGGGCTTCGCCAAGCGCTGTGGGAGGAGGGAGATGTGTCATGGGAGGGAGAGGGAGGCGCCAGGGCTCAGGTATAGTTGCCCTCCCTTCCCCCCACTATATATAGGGCCAAGGGAGAGGGGGAGGGCGCAGCCTTGCCCCTTCCTCCAAGGAAGGGTGCGGCCAAGGGGGGAGGAGTCCATCCTCCCCAAGGCACCTCGGAGGTGCCTTCCCCCTTTAGGACTCTCCCCTCCTCTTGTCCCTTTGGCGCATGGGCCTCTAGGGGCTGGTGCCCTTGGCCCATATAGGCCAAGGCGCACCCCCTACAGCCCATGTGGCCCCCGGGGCAGGTGGCCCCACCCGGTGGACCCCCGGGACCCTTCCGGTGGTCCCGGTACAATACCGGTGACCCCGAAACTTGTCCCGATGGCCGAAATAGCACTTCCTATATATAATTCTTTACCTCCGGACCATTCCGGAACTCCTCGTGACGTCCGGGATCTCATCCGGGACTCCGAACAACTTTCGGGTTACCGCATACTAATATCTCTATAACCCTAGCGTCACCGAACCTTAAGTGTGTAGACCCTACGGGTTCGGGAGACATGCAGACATGACCGAGATGACTCTCCGGTCAATAACCAACAGCGGGATCTGGATACCCATGTTGGCTCCCACATGTTCCACGATGATCTCATCGGATGAACCACGATGTCAAGGACTTAATCAATCCCGTATACAATTCCCTTTGTCTAGCGGTACGATACTTTCCCGAGATTCGATCGTCGGTATCTCGATACCTTGTTCAATCTCGTTACCGGCAAGTCTCTTTACTCGTTCCGTAACACATCATCCCATGATTAACTCCTTGATCACATTGTGCAAATTATGATGATGTCCTACCGAGTGGGCCCAGAGATACCTCTCCGTCACACGGAGTGACAAATCCCAGTCTCGATTCGTGCCAACCCAACAGACACTTTCGGAGATACCCGTAGTGTACCTTTATAGCCACCCAGTTACTTTGTGACGTTTGGCACACCCAAAGCACTCCTACAGTATCCGGGAGTTGCACAATCTCATGGTCTAAGGAAATGATACTTGACATTAGAAAAGCTTTAGCATACGAACTACACGATCTAGTGCTATGCTTAGGATTGGGTCTTGTCCATCACATCATTCTCCTAATGATGTGATCCCGTTATCAATGACATCCAATGTCCATGGTCAGGAAACCGTAACCATCTATTGATCAACGAGCTAGTCAACTAGAGGCTTACTAGGGACATGGTGTTGTCTATGTATCCACACATGTATATGAGTTTCCTATCAATACAATTCTAGCATGGATAATAAACGATTATCATGAACAAGGAAATATAATAATAACTAATTTATTATTGCCTCTAGGGCATATTTCCAACAGTCTCCCACTTGCACTAGAGTCAATAATCCAGTTCACATCGATATGTGATTAACACTCAAGGTCACATCCCCATGTGACTAACACCCAAAGAGTTTACTAGAGTCAATAATCTAGTTCACATTACCATGTGATTAACACTTGATGAGTTCTGGGTTTGATCATGTTATGCTTGTGAGAGATGTTATAGTCAATGGGTCTGAATCTTTCAGATCCGTATGTACTTCGCAAATTTCTATGTCATCTTGTAGATGCAACTACTACGCTATATTTGGAGCTATTCCAAATAACTGTTCTACTATACGAATCCAGTTTACTACTCAGAATAATCTGGATTAGTCAAAGTTTGCATCGGCGTAACCCTTTATGACGAACTCTTTTACCACCTCCATAATCGAGAAAATTCCTTAGTCCACTAGTTACTAAGGATAACTTTGACCGCTGTCCTGTGATCCATTCTTAGATCACTCTTGTACCCGTTGACTGACTCATGGCAAGGCACATTTCAGGTGCGGTACACAGCATAGCATACTGTAGAGCTATGTCTTAAGCATAGGGGACGACCTTCGTCCTTTCTCTCTATTCTGCCGTGGTCGAGCTTTAAGTCTTAACTTCATACCTTACAACTCAGGCAAAAACTCCTTCTTTGACTGATCCATCTTGAACACCTTCAAGATCATGTCAAGGTATGTGCTCACTTGAAAGTACCATTAAGCGTTTTGATCTATCCTTATAGATCTTGATGCTCAATGTTCAAGTAGCTTAATCCAGGCTTTCCATTGAAAAATACTTTCCAAATAACCCTATATGCTTTCCAGAAATTCTATGTCATTTCTGATCAACAATATGTCAACAACATATATTCATCAGAAATTCTATAGTGCTCCCACTCACCTTTTTGGAAATACAAGTTTCTCATAAACTTTGTATAAACCCAAAATCTTTGATCATCATCAAAGCATACATTCCAACTCCGAGATGCTTACTCCAATCCCTAGAAGGATTGCTGGAGCTTTGCATACTTATTAGCATCTTTCAGGATTGACAAAACCTTCCGGTTTGTATCACATACAACCTTTCCTCAAAAAAAAACGTCGAGGAAACAATGTTTTGACATCCTATCTGCAAGATTTCATAAATAATGCAGTAATCGCTAATATCATTCCAACAGACTCTTAGCATCGCTACGAGTGAGAAAGTCTCATCGCAGTCAACTCCTTGAACTTGTCGGAAAACATCTTAACGACAAGTCGAGCTTTCTTAATGGTGTTACCTACCATCATTGTCCATCTTCCTTTTAAAATCCATCTGCACTCAACAGCCTTACGACCATCGAGTTGTTCTGCCAAAGTCTACACTTTGTTTTCATACATGGATCCTTTCTCGGATTTTATGGCCTTGAGACATTTATCGGAATCCAGGCCCACCATCGCTTCTCCATAGCTCGTAGGTTCATTGTTGTCTAGCAACATGACTTCCAAGACAGGATTACGTACCACTCTGAAGTAGTACGCATCCTTGTCATCCCACGAGGTTTGGTAGTGACTTGATCTGAAGTTTCATGATCACTATCATAAGCTTCTACTTTAATTGGTGTAGGTGCCACAGGAACAACTTCCTGTGCCCTGCCACACACTAGTTGAAGAGATGGTTCAATAACCTCATCAAGTCTCCACCATCCTCCCACTCAATTCTTTCGAGAGAAACTTTTCCTCGAGAAAGGACCCGATTCTAGAAACAATCCCTTATTGCTTTCGGATCTGAGACAGGAGGTATACCCAACTGTTTTGGGTGTCCTATGAAGATGCATTTATCCGCTTTGGGTTCAAGCTTATCAGCCTGAAACTTTTTTCACATAAGCGTCGCAGCCCCAAACTTTTAAGAAATGACAGCTTAGGTTTCTCTAAACCATAGTTCATACGGTGTCATCTCATTGGAATTACGTGGTGCCCTATTTAAAGTGAATGTGGTTGTCTCTAATGCCTAACCCATAAACTATTGTGGTAATTCGATAAGAGACATCATGGTATGCATCATATCCAATAGGGTGCAGTTATGATGTTCGGACACACCATAACTGTTCCAGGCTGTATTAGTTGTGAAACAATTTCCACAATGTCTTAATTCTGTGCCAAACTCGTAATTCAGATATTCATCTCTATGATCATATCATAGATCTTTTATCCTCTTGTCACGACGATCTTTCAACTTCACCCTGAAATTACTTGAACCTTTCAATAATTCAGACTCGTGATTCATCAAGTAAATATACTCAACATCTACTCAAATCATCTGTGAAGTAAGAACATAACGATATCCACTACATGCCTCAGCACTCATTGGATTGCACACATCAAAATGTATTACTTCCAACAAGTTGCTTTCTAGTTCCATTTTACTGAAAACGAGGCTTTCAGTCATCTTGCCCATATGGTATGATTTGCATGTCTCAAGTGATTCAAAATCAAGTGAGTCCAAACGGTCCATTTGCATGGAGTTTCTTCATGCATATACACCAATAGACATGGTTCGCATGTCTCAAACCTTTCAAAACAAGTGAGCCCAAAGATCCATCAACATGGAGCTTCTTCATGCGTTTTATACCGATATGACTTATGTGGCAGTGCCACAAGTAGGTGGTACTATCATTACTATCTTATATCTTTTGGCATGAACATGTGTATCACTACGATCGAGATTCAATAAACCATTCATTTTAGGCGTAAGACCATTGAAGGTATTATTCAAATAAACAGAGTAACCATTATTCTCCTTAAATGAATAACCGTATCGCGATAGACATAATCCAATCATGTCTATGCTCAATGCAAACACCAATCTCGATGGTAGAGGGAGCGTGCGATGCTTGATCATATCAACATTGGAAACACTTCCAACACATATCGTCACCTCACCTTTAGCTAGTCTCCGTTTATTCCGTAGCTTTTATTTCGAGTTACTAACACTTAGCAACCGAACCGGTATCTAATACCCTGGTGCTACTAGGAGTACTAGTAAAGTACACATCAACACAATGTATATCCAATATACTTCTATCGACCTTGCCAACCTTCTAATCTACCAAGTATCTAGGGTAATTCTGCTCCAGTGGCTGTTCCCCTTATTACAGAAGCACTTAGTCTCGGGTTTGGGTTCAACCTTGGGTTTCTTCACCAGAGCAGCAGCTGAATTGCCGTTTCATGAAGTATCCCTTCTTGCCCTTGCCCTTCTTGAAACTAGTGGTTTCACCAACCATCAACAATTGATGCTCCTTCTTGATTTCTACTTTGGTGTCAAACATCGCGAATATCTCAAGGATCATCATATATGTCCCTGATATATTATAGTTCATCACGAAGCTCTAGCAGCTTGGTGGTAATGACTTCGGAGAACCATCACTATTTCATCTGGAAGATCAACTCCCACTCGATTCAAGCGATTGTTGTACTCAGACAATCCGAGCACAAGTTCAACAATTGAGCTTTTCTCCCTTAGTTTGCAGGCTAAGAAAATCGTCGGAGGTCTTATACCTCTTGACGTGGGCACGAGCCTGAAATCCCAATTTCAGCCCTCGAAACATCTCATATGTTTCGTGACGTTTCAAAACGTCTTCGGTGCCTCAACTCTAAGCCGTTTAACTGAACTATCACGTAGTTATCAAAATGTGTATGTCAGATGTTCGCAACATCCATAGACAACGTTCGAGATTCAGCACACTGAGCGGTGCATTAAGGACATAAGCCTTCTATGAAGCAATGAGGACAATCCTCAGTTTACAGACCTAGTCCGCATAATTGCTACTATCAACTTTCAACTAAATTTTCTCTAGGAACATATCTAAACAGTAGAACTAAAGCGCGAGCTACGACATAATTTGCGAAGACCCTTTGACTATGTTCAGGATAATTAAGTTCATCTTATGAACTCCCACTCAGATAGACATCCCTCTAGTCATCTAAGTGATTACATGATCCGAGTCAACTAGGCCGTGTCCGATCTTCACGTGAGACGGACTAGTCAACATCGGTGAACATCTTCATGTTGATCGTATCTACCATACGACTCATGCTCGACCTTTCGGTCTCTTGTGTTCCGAGGCCATGTCTGTACACATGCTAGGCTCGTCAAGTCAACCTAAGTGTTTCGCGTGTGTAAATCTGTCTTACACCCGTTGTATGTGAACGTTAGAATCTATCACACCCGATCATCACGTGGTGCTTCGAAACAACGAACTGTCGCAACGGTGCACAGTTAGGGGGAACACTTTCTTGAAATTTTAATGAGGGATCATCTTATTTACTACCGTTGTTTTAAGCAAATAAGATGTATAAACATGATAAACATCACATGCAATCAAATAGTGACATGATATGGCCAATATCATATTGCTCCTTTTGATCTTCATCTTCGGGGCTCCATGATCATCATTGTCACTGGCATGACACCATGATCTCCATCATCATGATCTCTATCATCGTGTCTTCATGAAGTTGTCTCGTCAACTATTACTTCTACTACTACAGCTAACGGTTAGCAATAAAGTAAAGTAATTACATGACATTTATGTTGACACGCAGGTCATAAATAAATTAAGACAACTCCTATGGCTCCTGCCGGTTGTCATACTCATCGACATGCAAGTCGTGATTCCTATTACAAGAACATGATCAATCTCATACATCACATATATCATTCATCACATCCTTTTGGCCATATCACATCACATAGCATACCGTGCAAAAACAAGTTAGACGTCCTCTAATTGTTGTTTGCATGTTTTACGTGGCTGCTATGGGTTTCTAGCAAGAACGTCTCTTACCTACGCAAAAACCACAACGTGATATGCCAATTGCTATTTACCCTTCATAAGGACCCTTTTCATCGAATCCGATCCGACTAAAGTGGGAGAGACAGACACCCGCTAGCCACCTTATGCAACTAGTGCATGTAAGTCGGTGGAACCGGTATCACATAAGCGTACGTGTAAGGTTGGTCCGGGCCGCTTCATCCCACAATGCCGCCGAATCAAGATTGGACTAGTAACGGCAAGCATATTGAACAAAATCAACGCCCACAACTACTTTGTGTTCTACTCGTGCATAGAAACTACGCATATACCTAGCTCATGATGCCACTGATGGGGAACGTAGCAATAATTCAAAAAAATTTCCTACGTGTCACCAAGATCAATCTATGGAGTCATACTCGTCGTGATCCAAATCACCGATGATCCTAGCGCCGAACGGACGGCACCTCCGCGTTCAACACACATACGGAGCAGCGACGTATCCTCCTTATTGATCCAGCAAGGGGGGAGGAGAGGTTGATGGAGATCCAACAGCACGACGGCGTGGTGGTGGAAGTAGCGGGATTCCAACTGGGCTTCGCCAAGCGCTGTGGGAGGAGGGAGATGTGTCATGGGAGGGAGAGGGAGGCGCCAGGGCTCAGGTATAGTTGCCCTCCCTTCCCCCCACTATATATAGGGCCAAGGGAGAGGGGGAGGGCGCAGCCTTGCCCCTTCCTCCAAGGAAGGGTGCGGCCAAGGGGGGAGGAGTCCATCCTCCCCAAGGCACCTCGGAGGTGCCTTCCCCCTTTAGGACTCTCCCCTCCTCTTGTCCCTTTGGCGCATGGGCCTCTAGGGGCTGGTGCCCTTGGCCCATATAGGCCAAGGCGCACCCCTACAGCCCATGTGGCCCCCCAGGGCAGGTGGCCCCACCCGGTGGACCCCCGGGACCCTTCCGGTGGTCCCGGTACAATACCGGTGACCCCGAAACTTGTCCCGATGGCCGAAATAGCACTTCCTATATATAATTCTTTACCTCCGGACCATTCCGGAACTCCTCGTGACGTCCGGGATCTCATCCGGGACTCTGAACAACTTTCGGGTTACCGCATACTAATATCTCTATAACCCTAGCGTCACCGAACCTTAAGTGTGTAGACCCTACGGGTTCGGGAGACATGCAGACATGACCGAGATGACTCTCCGGTCAATAACCAACAGCGGGATCTAGATACCCATGTTGGCTCCCACATGTTCCACGATGATCTCATCGGATGAACCACGATGTCAAGGACTTAATCAATCCCGTATACAATTCCCTTTGTCTAGCGGTACGATACTTGCCCGAGATTCGATCGTCGGTATCCTGATACCTTGTTCAATCTCGTTACCGGCAAGTCTCTTTACTCGTTCCGTAACACATCATCCCATGATTAACTCCTTGATCACATTGTGCACATTATGATGATGTCCTACCGAGTGGGCCCAGAGATACCTCTCCGTCACACGGAGTGACAAATCCCAGTCTCGATTCGTGCCAACCCAACAGACACTTTCGGAGATACCCGTAGTGTACCTTTATAGCCACCCAGTTACGTTGTGACGTTTGGCACACCCAAAGCACTCCTACGGTATCCGGGAGTTGCACAATCTCATGGTCTAAGGAAATGATACTTGACATTAGAAAAGCTTTAGCATACGAACTACACGATCTAGTGCTATGCTTAGGATTGGGTCTTGTCCATCACATCATTCTCCTAATGATGTGATCCCGTTATCAATGACATCCAATGTCCATGGTCAGGAAACCGTAACCATCTATTGATCAACGAGCTAGTCAACTAGAGGCTTACTAGGGACATGGTGTTGTCTATGTATCCACACATGTATATGAGTTTCCTATCAATACAATTCTAGCATGGATAATAAATGATTATCATGAACAAGGAAATATAATAATAACTAATTTATTATTGCCTCTAGGGCATATTTCCAACAGCATTAGCTCTGCAAGCATGGCAAAGCAGAGCAATAACTCTTCCATCCTCATCAAGGACAACTCCCAGCCCTGACACAAGGGTAAAAACACTTCCATCCTCATCAAGGACAACTAGACTAAGTGGTTCAATCCAGGGGAACACTTTATCTATTCCGACATCCAAAAGTAGAACCAACTTAGAATCTTTCAAAACAGCACATCACAAGATTCACAAAACACAATAAGTAAACATCCATTCCACCTTTGGCATCAGATGCACAAAAATTAAAACTATAAAAGGCAAACACACCCCTTTTAGATCAGATACAACTCTCTGTCTCTTCTTTTTTTGAAATTTACCAAAAATGGGCTCACTAACAGCATCAGATGGATAGCAATTTGGGTCGATCATTCCATTAACGGCCGAGTGCTGGTGGATCGATGCCGTCACCGGCTAACCTCCTCCTACTCCTAAAAGGCAATGAAACAAGACTGCAAGTGCATGCTTCCCTTTGCATCAACCGCTCTGGCCTCTATCTAATATGCCTGCTCTAGCCCAACTCAGGCCTGGTCTGCGCCTCTGCGGCCTCTCCCCTTCGTCGAGTGGCGTAACACTAAACAAAAGCCAAGGCAGGACGAGAGAGAGAGAAACCCTCTCTAAACCCTAGAACACTAGGCACGGCCGTCGCCACCACTGCTCCAGGGACAACAGCCAAGGAAGAAGAAACCAAGCCTCCGCCATGCCGAAATCCAAGCGCAATCACTCAGGTCAGTTCACTCGCTCCCTTCTGCTGCCCTCAATCCCCCTTCCCGCCTCTACCCGCTTCCTTTTCTGTCTCCTGGATTCGACCAAGTTTGGCTGACCAAACTTGTGCATCTGGATTAGTTCCAACAACCAGTGGTGTTCATATATGTGCTAAACTACTAATCAAGAATTGAAACCCAAGTTTCCGTGAGCAACAAAAAGCCTCTACGTCTCTCACCTAACCCCTCTCTCTACTCTCTCCCCAATCACGCAAGGAAACAAGCCTGCGAGAACACGTCGAGCGAACCGAACCCGTTGCATCGAAGCACAAAGCCACCATGCAATCCCTAAATCCCTTCCCCCCACGCGAAATCCCAAAACATGGCGAGCCTCCGCGACGAATTTATCAGAGCCTAGTGGTGGCGCGCGCAAGGAGGAGGAGATCGAGGGGGACTTACGGGGCTGGAGCGTCGGAGGAGGCGAGAGGCGACAGCGCGTGTTGGCGGCGCACGGCACCGTCGGCGGGGGTGAGGCGGCTGGGGAGAACCCTAACTGCGGCGGCGTCGTCAGGCGGAGGGGATCAATGTGAGAGTGAGGGGTGGTGCGAGGGGACCGGCGCGCGGGCCGGTTTTCTTTTCCTGTAGTAGTAGCGCTGGGTAGAGGCCGGCGCTACTGCTAAGCCCACCAGTTGTAGCGCCCGTTCAAAACAAACGCTACAGGTAAGTGGGCTACCGTTTTTGCCCTGCGGCCCACATAACAGCAGCGCGGCCCAAGCTAACAAACGCTGCTGTTATTTAGTAATAGTAGCGTGTTTTGTACCAGGCGCCACTACTACATACTAGTAGCGTGGGTGCTTAAACAGGCGCTGCTGGTAAACTTCTATCTATAAGCATTTTCCTAGTAGTGAAACAAGCTTCATAAAACATTCTTAACTTTGTCAGTTTATAAAACCATTACTATACGTTAGACTTAGCTCTAAGTCTTCCGGAGGGTTTATCAAGTTCTAAACTTGAATTATGTATATGGATACTATCTCGAATTACTTTGGCATGTAGCCAATTCCAGAGTCTGGGTCCATCAACGTTTCTTTGTGTTTTATAGCTTCATTGTTTGTTCAACAACATATCGTTTGCACACCATGAAGGTTTACACGAGTTTGCCCAACATAGATAGTTCAAGTGCAAGTTCGATCGAAGTCTCTATATCTCATGTAGAGGCTTCTGTATCAATCATGGTAGGGAATCCCGGAACTACTTCCAGTGTTTCTTCCATTTGACCTGATGACGAAGAATCTATAATCTTGTAGAGTTTCAGTGTCCTCCTACTCACTCTTTTGCAGAAAACATTTTCTTCAAAATTTACAATCAATGCATGTCGACCCAGAGTCGAAATCTGCATTGGATGATCTATCTGATTGTAAGTAATAGGCACTTCTGACAAAGTAAAGTATTTAGGCACTCTAGGAGCAATGAAGTTCACTTTCCAACTGACACACTAGGATACCCCTTTGCACTCGGGGTCCGCAAAAATCAGGAGCAGACCTTGCTCCATGGAATATCCATTGTGCGATTTATCATCATCCTCTTTCCTGCTCTTGCCCTCATAAGCCATGGATTAACCAGACATCATCCTTTTCAAGACCCTGTATTACCAAGTGGTGTGCTTTGGGTAGATGAGAATTCCTTCCTCATCTTTTGTGATATGGATGTGAAACGGCTTGTCTAGAATATCAACTTCTGTGTTCACCTTTTTCCGAGGTGTCCACTCCTTGTGGTTGCCCTTGCCCTTATTCTGGCTGGGTACTACCACAAAGCTCGGTGTTGCTGACACCGTCATTGACATCCAACTTGCGCTTGTTTTTGTTTTTATGGTTATCTCAGTTTTGGCGCAACTGATTATTATTCATGTACTTAGTAGGCCCGACACATCCGGCGCCTCTCATGACTCTATCTTATTCTCTGCCATTCGCATAACGGTTGACAATATCCAGCAGTTCGTTCAAGGAAGAAACATCTGAAAGACCGGGTTTAAAGCTCAAATAAGGATATCTAACACCCTGTTTGAAGGCATGAATCACTTGATGCTATGTAATGTTCTCTACCGAGTTATGAAGAGTGGTCCACCTCTGAATGTATGCTACCTCTTGAGCACTGCGTTGGTTTTCCCTTGAAGAGGAAAGGGTGATGCAGTAAAGTAGCGTAAGTATTTCCCTCAGTTTTTGAGAACCAAGGTATCAATCCAGTAGGAGATCATGCTCAAGTCCCACGCACCTACAAAAACAAATAAGAACCTCGCAACCAGCGCGATAAAGGGGTTGTCAATCCCTTCACGGTCACTTACGAGAGTGAGATCTGATAGATATGATAAGATAATATTTTTGGTATTTTTATGATAAAGAGAAATAAAAGATGCAAAGTAAAATAAATAGCAATAGAAATAACTAAGTATTGGAAGATTAATATGATAGAAGATAGACCCAGGGGCCATAGGTTTCACTAGTGGCTTCTCTCAAGAGCATAAGTATTACGGTGGGTAAACGAATTACTGTCGAGCAATTGATAGAATTGAGCATAGTTATGAGAATATCTAGGTATGATCATGTATATAGGCATCACGTACGAGACAAGTAGACCGAAATGATTCTGCATCTACTACTATTACTCCACACATTGACCGCTATCCAGCATGCATCTAGAGTTTTAAGTTCAAGAGAACAGAGTAATGCTTTAAGTAAGATGACATGAAGTAGAGGGATAAACTCATGCAATATGATATAAACCCCATCTTTTTATCCTCGATGGCAACAATACAATACGTATCGGTTCCCTTTCTGTCACTGGGATCGAACACCGCAAGATTGAACCCAAAGCTAAGCACTTCTCCCATTGCAAGAAAGATCAATCTAGTAGGCCAAACCAAACTGATAATTCGAAGATACTTGCAAAGATAAACCAATCATACATAAAAGAATTCAGAGAAGAATCAAATATTGTTCATAGATAATCTGGATCATAAACCCACAATTCATCGGATCTCGACAAACACACCGCAAAAGAAGATTACATCGAATAGATCTCCAAGAAGATCGAGGAAAACTTTGTATTGAGATCCAAAGAGAGAGAAGAAGCCATCTAGCTAATAACTATGGACCCGTAGGTCTGAAGTAAACTACTCACACATCACCGGAGAGGCCATGGAGTTGATGTAGAGGCCCTCCGTGATCAATGCCCCCTCCGACGGAGCTCCGGAAAAGGCCCCAAGATGGGATCTCTCGGGTATAGAAGGTTGCGGCGGTGGAATTAGGTTTTTTTGGTGCTCCTGGATGTTTGGGGGTACGTGGATATATATATATATAGGAGGAAGAAGTACGTCGGTGGAGCAACGGAGGGCCCACGAGGGTGGAGGGCGCCCCCTGCCTCGTGCCTTCCTCCGTTGTTTCTTGACGCATACTCCAAGTCTCATGGATCATGTTCATTGAGAAAATCACGTTCCCGAAGGTTTCATTCTGTTTGGACTCCGTTTGATATTCCTTTTCTTCGAAACCCTAAAATACGCAAAAAAACAGCAATTTGGGTTGGGCCTCCGATTAGTAGGTTAGTCCCAAAAATGATATAGAAGTGTAAAATAAAGTCCATTAAAACCCAAAATAGATAATATAATAGCATGGAGCAATCAAAAATTATAGATACATTGGAGACGTATCAAGCATCCCCAAGCTTAATTCCCGCTCGTCCTCGAGTAGGTAAATGATAAAAGAAGAACTTTTGATGTGGAATGCTTTCTAAATATGTCTCAATGTAATTTTTCTTTAATGTGGCATGAATGTTCAGATCCATAAGATTTAAGATAAAAGTTTAATATTGACATAAAAATAATAATACTTCAAGCATACTAACTAAGCAATTATGTCTTCTCAAAATAACATGGCCAAAGAAAGTTATCCCTACAAAATCATATATTCTGGCTATGCTCCATCTTCACCACAAAAAATATTTAAATCATGCACAACCCCGATGACAAGCCAAGCAATTGTTTCATACTTTTGATGTTCTCAAACTTTTTCAATCTTCACGCAATACATGAGCGTGAGCCATGGATATATCACTATATGGTGGAATAGAATGGTGGTTGTGGAGAAGACAAAAGAGGAGAAGATAGTCTCACATCAACTAGGCGTATCAACGGGCTATGGAGATGCCCATTAATAGATATCAATGTGAGTGAGTAGGGATTGCCATGCAACAGATGCACTAGAGCTATAAGTGTATGAAAGCTCAACAAAAGAAACTAAGTGGGTGTGCATCCAACTTGCTTGCTCACGAAGACCTAGGGCAATTTGAGGAAGCCCATCATTGGAATATACAAGCCAAGTTCTATAATGAAAAATTCCCACTAGTATATGAAAGTGATATCATAGGAGACTCTCTATCATGAAGATCATGGTGCTACTTTGAAGCACAAGTGTGGAAAAAGGATAGTAACATTGTCCCTTCTCTCTTTTTCTCTCATTTTTTATTTTTTATGGGCCTTCTTTTTTTATGGCCTTTCTCTTTTTTTCTCTTTTTTTTCGTCCGGAGTCTCATCCCGACTTGTGGGGGAATCATAGTCTCCATCATCCTTTCCTCACTTGGGACAATGCTCTAATAATGACGATCATCACACTTTTATTTACTTACAACTCAAGAATTACAACTCGACAAAAATATGAATCTATGTGAATGCCTCCGGCTGTGTACCGGGATGTGCAATGAATCAGGAGTGACATGTATGAAGAATTATGAACGGTGGCTTTGCCACAGATACGATGTCAACTACATGATCATGCAAGCAAATATGACAATGATGAAGTTTGTCATAATAACGGAACGATGGAAAGTTGCATGACAATATATCTCGGAATGGCTATGGAAATGCCATAATAGGTAGGTATGGTGGCTGTTTTGAGGAAGGTATATGGTGGGTGTATGATACCGGCAAAAAGTGCGCGGTATTAGAGAGGCTAGCAATGGTGGAAGGGTGAGAGTGCGTATAATCCATGGACTCAACATTAGTCATAAATAACTCACATACTTATTGCAAAAATCTACAAGTTATCAAAGCAAAGTATTACACGCAAGCTCCTAGGGAGGTAGATTGGTAGGAAAAGACCATCGCTCGTCCCCAACCGCCACTCATAAGGAAGACAATCAATAAATAAATCATGCTCCGACTTCATCACATAACGGTTCACCATACGTGCATGCTACGGTATCACAAACTTCAACACAAGTATTTCTCAAATTCACAACTACTCAACTAGCATGACTCTAATATCACCATCTCCATACCTCAAAACAATTATCAAGTATCAAACTTCTCATAGTATTCAATGCACTTGCATGAAAGTTTTTATTATTGCCATGTTGTTCTAAAGGACTCTCAAAATAATATAAGTGAAGCATGAGAGATCAATTATTTCTTATAAAATAAAACCACCACCGTGCTCTAAAAGATATAAGTGAAGCACTAGAGCAAAACTATATAGCTCAAAAGATATAAGTGAAGCACATAGAGTATTCTAATAACTCCCAATCATGTGAGTCTCTCTCAAAAGGTGTGTACATTAAGGATGATTGTGGTAAACTAAATAGAAAAGACTCAAATCATACAAGACGCTCCAAGAAAAACACATATCATGTGGTGAATAAAAATATAGCTCCAAATAAAGTTACCGATAGACGAAGACGAAAGAGGGGATGCCTTCCAGGGCATCCCCAAGCTTAGGATTTTTGGTGTCCTTGAATTTTTCCTTGGGATGCCATGGGAATCCACAAGCTTAGGCTCTTTCCACTCCTTGTTCCATAATCCATCAAATCTTTACCCAAAACATGAAAACTTCACAACACAAAACTCAAAATAGAAAATCTAGTGAGCTCCGTTAGCGAAAGAAAACAAAAGACCACTTCAAGGTACTGTAATGAACTCATTATTGATTTATATTTGTGTTAAACCTACTGTATTCTAACTTCTCTATGGTTTGTAAGCTCTTTTACTAGCCATAGATTCATCAAAAAAAGCAAACAACACACGAAAAAACAGAATCTGCCAAAACAGAACAGTCTGTAGTAATCTGTAGCTAACGCAAACTTCTGGAACCCCAAAAATTCTAAAATAAATTGCTGAACGTGAGGAATTTATCTATTAATCATCTGCAAAAAGAATTAACTAAATATCACTTTCAAAATAAAAATGGCAGCGATTCTCGTGAGCGCTAGCGTTTCTGTTTTTTACAGCAAGATCAAAAAGACTTTCCCCAAGTCTTCCCAACGGTTCTACTTGGCACAAACACTAATTAAACACAAAAAAACACAACCAAAACAGAGGCTATATAAATTATTTATTACTAAACAGGAGCATAAAGCAAGGAATAAAAATAAAATTGGGTTGCCTCCCAACAAGCGCTATCGTTTAACACCCCTAGCTACGCATAAAAGCGAAGATAGATCTAGGTATTGCCATAATAATAGGATAGATCACGAAAACTCATTTCATATTCTGTACGTTCAGCAGCAAGTTTTCTTTGAGGCAAGCAAAAGTAATCAAAAGGGCTAAATTTAATGGGACAGAAGTCCCCAAGATCAATTTTGGGAGGTATAGGTTCCTCCTTTGGCCCTTCATATTGCACAACCAATTCATCATTATAAGCGTTCTTTTGACAAAACTTCGTGAGCCTATACTCGAGAGAATATCCTAGCTCATTATTTCAGATAGCAAAATCATTATTAAGTTCCGAAATTCTATCAACTAGAACATCGGTAGGAACCTTTTTTCTAAGGTTCTCATTAAAAGCAACATAGTCTAGAGATTGAAAACGCATTATTTCCTCTTGATCAAAAAGGATTGCCTCTATGGGAGGACGGCCAGCGTCCACCCTATAGTGCGTAAAGATTTATTTGGCCTCTCTTATTATAAATCTGGACTCATGAGCCAAAAAGATAGTAGCGGCATGCTTAACAGAAGAATGCTCAATATTAGAAAATTCTAGAAAAATTCTTTGTATTCAAGGATGCATGTGCATAAATTGCCTTTCAAGTTCAACTACAAGCATGGCAATAGCGTCCGCAAGACTACTAGTTCTATGAAGAATAGAACTGCCCATAGAGGGCAAAGCACCGACACAAGTAAAGAAATCCTGGATAACTTCCTTCACAATAATATTACCGCTACCAATCCGAAACTTTTTAGTGTGTAAAATAGTAGGATTTTCAAGAGGGTCATTAATAGCATCAAAATTTTCCATATTATTATCCTTATCAACAACAACCTCTCCAGTTTTAGACATGATGGTAGAAGATTGCAAAAAGAACGAGCACACAGAAGGCAGGAAGGAAAAAGAGGCGAACGGAAGGAGAGGGAGAGAGGAAAAGAGGGCGAATAAAACGACAAGGGTGAAGTGGGGGAGAGGAAAATGAGAGGCAAATGGCAAATAATGTAATGTGAGGTATAAGAGTTTGTGATGGGTACTTGGTATGTCTTGACTTGTGCTTGAATCTCCCCGGCAACGGCGCCAGAAATCCTTCTTGCTACCTCTTGAGCACTGCGTTGGTTTTCCTTTGAATAGGAAAGGGTGATGCAGTAAAGTAGCGTAAGTATTTCCCTCGGGTTTTGAGAACCAAGGTATCAATCTAGTAGGAGATCACGCTCAAGTCCCACACACCTACACAAACAAATAAGAACCTCACAACCAACACGATAAAGGGCTTGTCAATCCCTTCACGCTCACTTACGAGAGTGAGATCTGATAGATATGATAAGATAATATTTTTGGTATTTTTATGATAAAGAGAAATAAAAGATGCAAAGTAAAATAAATAGCAATAGAAATAACTAAGTATAGGAAGATTAATATGATAGAAGATAGACCCGGGGGCCATAGGTTTCACTAGTGGCTTCTCTCAAGAGCATAAGTATTACGGTGGGTAAATGAATTACTGTCGAGCAATTGATAGAATTGAGCATAGTTATGAGAATATCTAGGTATGATCATGTATATAGGCATCACGTCCGAGACAAGTAGACCGAAATGATTCTGCATCTACTACTATTACTCCACACATCGACCGCTATCCATCATGCATCTAGAGTATTAAGTTAAAGAGAACAGAGTAATGCTTTAAGTAAGATGACATGATGTAGAGGGATAAACTCATGCAATATGATATAAACCCCATCTTTTTATCCTCGATGGCAACAATACAATACGTATCGGTTCCCTTTCTGTCACTGGGATCGAACACCGCAAGATTGAACCCAAAGCTAAGCATTTCTCCCATTGCAAGAAAGATCAATCTAGTAGGCCAAACCAAACTGATAATCGAAGAGACTTGCAAAGATAAACCAATCATACATAAAAGAATTCAGAGAAGAATCAAATATTGTTCATGGATAATCTGGATCATAAATCCACAATTCATCGGATCTCGACAAACACACCGCAAAAGAAGATTACATCGAATAGATCTCCAAGAAGATCGAAGAGAACTTTGTATTGAGATCCAAAGAGAGAGAAGAAGCCATCTAGCTAATAACTATGGACCCGTAGGTCTGAAGTAAACTACTCACACATCACCAGAGAGGCCATGGAGTTGATGTAGAGTTCCTCCGTGATCGATGCCCCCTCCGGTGGAGCTCCGGAAAAGGCCCCAAGATGGGATCTCTCGGGTACAGAAGGTTGCGGCGGTGGAATTAGGTTGTCGTGGTGCTCCTGGATGTTTGGGGGGTACGTGGATATATATAGGAGGAAAAAGTACGTCGGTGGAGCAACGGAGGGCCCACGAGGGTGGAGGGCGTGCTCAGGGGGGTAGGCGCGCCCCCCTGCCTCGTGCCTTCCTCCGTTGTTTCTTAACGCATACTCCAAGTCTCCTGGATCATGTTCGTTGAGAAAATCACGTTCCCGAAGGTTTCATTATGTTTGGACTCCGTTTGATATTCCGTTTCTTCGAAACCCTAAAATAGGCAAAAAAACAGCAATTTGGGCTGGGCCTCCAATTAGTAGGTTAGTCCCAAAAATGATATAAAAGTGTAAAATAAAGCCCATTAACATCCAAAATAGATAATATAATAGCATGGAGCAATAAAAAATGATAGATATGTTGGAGACGTATCAATGTACTCACCAGAGTCTCACACAGAGTCTCGTTCTGCATCCAGATATGCACATCTAGGTATGCACCTGCATCAATATTCGAGAAAAGCTGTCTCCAGGACGGAATGGTATTAGTGGCATTTTGTGCTCGTGTCATCAGATTTTTCTCCACTCAGTTCAAACGTTTCCTCTCAGCCAAAGTGTCCAAGCGAGCTGCCTCCAACAATAAACCTACATGTGTGGATGTCTCAATCAGTGTCTGTAGCGCTTGTTTAGACTCTCACGCGAGCGTTGCCAGCTGCTCCCGAGTGAGAGTATCATTGCCATCGCAGGCACAATCACCATTGGCAGCATCATCCTGTTTGTGTCTTGTGCCATCACACATCGCGACAGATGGTTCGATGCTAGTCAATCTGTCTGAAGGGTATTTGCCACAAATACTTATGCTTCGGCAATAGGGCTACCATATCTCTTGTCATCTTCTATGATGGATGCAAAAAAATGATTAGGTAGACTGCATCATTGCTACCTTTTGTGCCACCGTGCAACACGAAGAACAATGAGGTGGATGGGATTTACCGGAGTGCTTCCGCCGGCAACAAACGACAAGCAACTCTACGCACAGTATGGAACCGGCTCCTAGTGGGACAACATGCTAGAGTCATCAACGTGGTAGTAAGTAATGCCATGAACAGGCAACAACTCTCAATTCAGCAGGTCCTCGAAAGCCATGCCGAATCATCAGCAATGAAACCGGTGTACCCAAAGAAGATGATCTTTCGAGAGAGGAAATCAACACTGGTATTTGATAAAGACACTATTTGCACCATGGATCAAGAGATGCACGTCCCCAAGGTGGGCGCCAACTGTCGTGGTTCTAAATCTAACAGTAAGAGAGGCAGTGTAACGATGCTTGATCTTTCGAGATGTGGATGGGTGACACAAGAAGTATACAGGTTCATGCTCCTTGGCAGTGCAGATAACAACCCTAGTTATGTCTCATGGGGAGGTGTTCTTGCGTACAGATTTGAGAATACAAGGGTGTCGAACGTGTAACTGGCCACCAGGGGTAGGCTTATATGTATTGTGCTATACCCAGAGGTCATTATCTAGCTACATTACATGTGTATTAATGACTAATAGTCTGTGTCCACTACTGAAGGAAATGCCATCGACAATGATGACAACCAGTAATGCCAGCATTAATGCATAGCTAGTGTTGCGCTTCTCTAACGCTTCCATCAACACCCTAGCTATCGACATTATGAGTGAACCAAGTGAAGTTTCACCCTTAGAGGTGCAAACCGAGTGACCATCATCCAACTGATGAAATTCCTCCTATGGGTTCCCACACCGACTGATTAAACCCCTTTTATCACTATCATTGAAATGGGTTGCAAATGACAACAGGCTTGGGCCTCCATGAGCCTCTGTTGGGCCTAGATAATCTCATTAGCGACATCTAGCACACGACGATACACTACTTGTAAAACACTACTGTTGCATTCCTCGCCGCTTGGATCATCTCTCCTCGCAAGGGTCGAAGGGCCGCGTGCCTGCTTAGGCCAACTCTAACTGATCCCCCATAAAATAGAGGAGAATCCGGCCGAGCAAAGCTTAGTGGAGTATATTTACTCCACTAACTTTTGGTCGAACCTAGTCGATCCCCTAAATATAATAGAGTAAATTTTTATTTTTCTAAACTTATGCAATTGTAGTATACATTGCAACTACATATTAGCACACATATAGAAACAAAACATAAGTATGAACGTTCAAGCAAATATTAATATAGTTTACAAACAGAATCCAAAGTTTACAAACTGAATTATTCAAATTTAAACACACTAAATGGTCCAAATGTAACAAATAACATGTGAAAGAACAACCAGGAAGCGTTATGAAGTTGCCAGTGATGCTCAATAAGATCTTCTTGGAGTTGAGTATGTACTTGTTGGTTCTCGATCCTATGATGCTCTTCAAGAAATGCCATGATCCTATTTGGATCATACTCTTGGTCAACTGGAGTCCCATTGGTGATGTATCGAATGTTCTAAGGTATATCCCTCTCATCTTCAATGATCATGTTATGCAATATGATGCAACAAGTCATGATCTGCCACAGAACCTTGGAGATCCAGTACTTGGCAGGGACATGAACATGTTGGGGAACACAGTAATTTTAAAAAATTTCTTATGCACACACAAGATCATGGTGATGCATAGCAACGAGAGGGAAGAGTGTCGTCCACGTACCCTCGTAGACCGTAAGCGGAAGCGTTATGACAACGCGGTTGATGTAGTCGTACGTCTTCACGATCGAACGATCCCTAGTACCGAACGTACGGCACCTCCACCATCTGCACACGTTCAGCTCGGTGACGTCCCGTGAACTCACGATCCAGTAGAGCTTCGAGGGAGAGTTTCGTCAGCACGACAGTGTGATGAAGGTGATGATGATGCTACCAACGCAGGTGAGGGAGTCCTGGATTAGGGGGTCTCCGAACAGCCGGACTATATCCTTTGGCCGGACTGTTGGACTATGAAGATACAAGATTGAAGACTTCGTCTCGTGTCTGGATGGGACTCTCCTTTGCCTGGAAGGCAAGCTAGGCAATACGGATATGTATATCTCCTCCCTTGTAACCGACCTTGTGTAACCCTAGCCCCCTCCGATGTCTATATAAACCGGAGGGTTTAGTCCGTAGGACAACATACAATCATACCATAGGCTAGCTTCTAGGGTTTAGCCTCTCTGATCTCGTGGTAGATCAACTCTTGTAATACTCATATCATCAAGAACAATCAAGCAGGACGTAGGGTATTACCTCCATCAAGAGGGCCTAAACCTGGGTAAACATCGTGTCCCCTGCCTCCTGTTACCATCCGCCTTAGACACACAGTTCGGGATCCCCTACACGAGATCCGCTGGTTTTGACACCGACATTGGTGCTTTCATTGAGAGTTCCATTGTGTCGTCACCATAAGGCTCGATGGCTCCTTCGATCATCGGTAACGATGCGGTCCAGGGTGAGGTTTTCCTTCCCGGACAGATCTTCGTATTCGGCGGCTTCACACTGCGGGCCAATTCACTTGGCCATCTGGAGCAGATCGAGAGCTACGCCCCTGGCCATCAGGTCAGATTTGGAAACTTGAATTACACGACCGACATCCGCGAAGACTTGATCTTCGACGGATTCGAGCCCATGCCAGGTGTGCCGCTTAGTTGCGACGAGCATGATGTAACTCTACCGTCGGACAATGTTCGAGAGATTGCTACGTCTTGAGCTTGCGTTGGTTTTCCCCGAAGAGGAAGGGAGGATGCAGCAGAGTAGCGTAAGTATTTCCCTTAGTTATTGAGAACCAATGTATCAATCCAGTAGGAGGCCACGCTCAAGTCCCTCGTACCTGCACAAAACGATAGCTACTAGCAACCAACGCGATTAGGGGTTGTCAACCCCTTCACGGTCACTTACGAGAGTGAGATCTGATAGATATAATATTTTTGGTATAAAGATGCAAAGTAAAAAGTAAAGGCAAAGTAAAAAGCAAAGCAAGATTAAAGTGATGGAGATTGATATGATGAGAATAGACCCGGGGGCCATAGGTTTCACTAGTGGCTTCTCTCAAGAGCATAAGTATTCTACGGTGGGTGAACAACTTACTGTTGAGCAATTGATAGAATTGAGCATAGTTATGAGAATATCTAGGCATGATCATGTATATAGGCATCACGTCCGTGACAAGTAGATCGAAACAATTCTGCATCTACTACTATTACTCCACTCATCGACCGCTATCCAGCATGCATCTAGAGTATTAAGTTAAAAATAGAGTAACGCCTTAAGCAAGATGACATGATGTAGAGAGATAAATTCATGCAATATGAAATAAACCCCATCTTGTTATCCTCGATGGCAACGATACAATACGTGCCTTGCTGCCCCTTCTGTCACTGGGAAAGGACACCGCAAGATTGAACCCAAAGCTAAGCACTTATCCCATGGCAAGAACTACCAATCTAGTTGGCCAAACCAAACGGATAATTCGAAGAGACTTGCAAAGATAACCATACATAAAAGAATTCAGAGAAGATTCAAATATTATTCATAAATAGACTTGATCATAAACCCACAATTCATTGGTCTCAACAAACACACCGCAAAAAGAAGATTACATCGAATAGATCTCCACAAGAGAGGGGGAGAACTTTGTATTGAGATTCAAAGAGAGAGAAGAAGCCATCTAGCTACTAACTATGGAACCGAAGGTCTGAGGTAAACTACTCACACTTCATCGGAGAGGCTATGATGATGTAGAAGCCCTCTGTGATGACGGCCCTCTTCCGGTGGAGCTCCGGAACAGGCCCTAAGATGGGATCTCGTGGATACAGAAAGCTGCGGCGGTGGAATTAGGTTTTTGGCTCCCGTTCTGATCGTTTGGGGGTACGTGTGTATATATAGGAGGAAGAAGTACGCCGGAGGAGCACTGAGGGGCCCACAAGGCAGGGGGGCGCCCCCCACCCTCGTGACCGCCTGTTTTGTTCCTTGGAGCAGGCTCCAAGTCTCCTGGATCACGTTCGGTGAGAAAATCACGTTCCCGAAGATTTTATTCCGTTTGGACTCCTTTTGATATTATGTTTCTTCGAAACACTGAAATAGGCAAAAAAAACAGCAATTCTGGGCTGGGCCTCCGGTTAATAGGTTAGTCCCAAAAATAATATAAAAGTGGAAAATAAAGCCCAATATAGTCCAAAACAGTAGATAATATAGCATGGAGCAATCAAAAATTATAGATACGTTGGATACGTATCAGGCATCCCCAAGCTTAATTCCTGCTCGTCCTCGAGTAGGTAAATGATAAAAGAAGAATTTTTGATGCGGAGTGCTACTTGGCATAATTTCAATGCAAATATTCTTAATTGTGGTATGAATATTCAGATTAGAAAGATTCAAGACAAAAGTTTATATTGACATAAAAATAATAATACTTCAAGCATACTAACAAAGCAATTATGTCTTCTCAAAATAACATGGCCAAAGAAAGTTACCCCTACAAAATCATATAGTCTGGCTATGCTCTATCTTCACCACACAAAGTATTTAAAACATGCACAAACCCAATGACAAGCCAAGCAATTGTTTCATACTCTAACTTTTTCAAAAAAAAATCAATCTTCACGCAATACATGAGCGTGAGCCATGGATATAGCACTATAGGTGGAATAGAATGGTGGTTGTGGAGAAGACAAAAAGGAGAAGATAGTCTCACATCAACTAGGCCTATCAACGGGCTATGGAGATGCCCATCAATATATATCAATGTGAGTGAGTAGGGATTGCCATGCAACAGATGCACTAGAGCTATAAGTATATGAAAGCTCAAAAAGAAACTAAGTGGGTGTGCATCCAACTTGCTTGCTCATGAAGACCTAGGGCAATTTGAGGAAGCCCATCATTGGAATATACAAGCCAAGTTCTATAATGTAAAATTCCCACTAGTATATGAAAGTGATAACATGAGAGACTCTCTACTATGAAAATCATGGTGCTACTTTGAAGCACAAGTGTGGTAAGAGGATAGTAACATTGTCCTTCTCTATTTTTCTCTCATATTTTTTTATATTTTTATTTGGGCCTTTTCTCTTTTTATGGCCTCTTTTCTTTCTTTTTTTATTGGGCTTCTTTGGCCTCTTTTATTTATTTTTCGTCCGGAGTCTCATCCCGACTTATTGGGGAATGATAGTCTCCATCATCCTTTACTCACTGGGACAATGCTCTAATAATGATGATCATCACACTTTTATTTTTCTTACAACTTAACAATTACAACTCGATACCTAGAACAAAATATGAC
Organism: Triticum urartu; assembly: GCF_056163025.1. Taxonomy (NCBI): domain Eukaryota; kingdom Viridiplantae; phylum Streptophyta; class Magnoliopsida; order Poales; family Poaceae; genus Triticum; species Triticum urartu. The sequence continues at coordinate 641,868,310 of NC_141875.1, forward strand.
TCTATGTGAATGCATCCGGCGGTGTACCGGGATATGCAATATGACAATGATGGATGTGTCATGAACGGAACGGTGGAAAGTTGCATGGCAATATATCTCGGAATGGCTATGGAAATGCCATAATAGGTAGGTATGGTGGCTGTTTTGAGGAAGGTATATGGTAGGTGTATGATACCGGCAAAAAGTGCGCGGTATTAGAGAGGCTAGCAAAGGTGGAAGGGTGAGAGTGCGTATAATCAATGGACTCAACATTAGTCATAAAGAACTCATATACTTATTGCAAAAATTTAGAAGTTATCAAAGCAAAGTATTACGCGCATGCTACTAGGGGGATAGATTGGTAGGAAAAAACCATCGCTCGTCCCTGACCGCCACTCATAAGGAAGACAATCAATAAATAAATCATGCTCCGACTTCATCACATAACGGTTCACCATACGTGCATGCTACGGGAATCACAAACTTTAACACAAGTATTCCTTAAATTCACAAATACTCAACTAGCATGACTTTAATATTATCACCTCCATATCTCAAAACAATTATCAAGCTTCAATCTTTTCTTAGTATTCAACACACTCAAAAGAAAGTTTCACAAATCTTGAATACCAAGCATATTATTATTAAGAAAATTACCATGCTATTAAGAGACTCTCAAAATAATTTAAGTGAAGCATGAGAGATCAATAGTTTCTTTAAAACAAATTCACCACCGTGCTCTAAAATATCTAAGTGAAGCACATAGAGCAAAATTATAACACTCAATATAAGTGAAGCACATAGAGCAAAACTACTTAGTTCAAAAGATATAAGTGAAGCACATAGAGTATTCTATCAAATTTTGATTCATGTATGGCTCTCTCAAAAGGTGTGTACAGCAAGGATGATTGTGGTATACTTAGACACAAAGACACAAATAATACAAGACGCTCCAAGCAAAACACATATCATGTTGGTGAATAAAAATATAGCTCCAAGTAAATTACCGATGGAAGTGGACGCAAGAGGGGATGCCTTCCGGGGCATCCCCAAGCTTTGACTTCTTGGTGTCCTTGGATTATCTTGGGGGTGCCATGGGCATCCCCAAGCTTAGGCTCTTTCCACTCCTTGTTCCATAATCCATCAAAAGAATTCACCCAAAACTTGAAAACTTCACAACACAAAACTCAAAATAGAAAACTCGTGAGCTCCGTTAGCGAAAGAAAACAAAAGACCACTTCAAGGTACTGTAATGAACTAATTATTTATTTATATTGGTGTTAAACCTACTGTATTCCAACTTATCTATGGATTATAAACTATTTTACTAGCCATAGATTCATCAAAACAAGCAAACAACACACAAAAAACAGAATCTGTCAAAAACAGAACAGTCTGTAGTAATCTGTAGCTAGCACAAGATCTGGAACCCCAAAAATTCTAAAATAAATTTATGGACGTGAGGAATTTATCTATTAATCATCTGCAAAACGAATTAACTAAATATCACTCTTCAAATAAAAATGACTGCAGTTCTCGTGAGCGCTAAAGTTTCTGTTTTTTACAGCAAGTTCAACAAGACTTTCCACAAGTCTTCCCAATGGTTCTACTTGGCTCAAGCACTAATTAAACAAAAAAAACACAACCAAAACAGAGGCTAAATAATTTATTTATTACTAAACAGGAGCAAAAAGCAAGGAATAAAAATAAAATTGGGTTACCTCCCAACAAGCGCTATCGTTAACGCCCCTAGCTAGGCATAACGAGCAACAATAGATCTAGGTATTGCCATCTTTGGTAGGCAATCGATAAGTGGCTCTCATGATAGTTTCATATGGTAATTTTATTTTCTTTCTTGGAAAGTGTTCCATGCCCTTTTTTAATGGAAATTGAAATCTAATATTCCCTTCCTTCATATCAATAATCGCACCAACCGTTCTAAGGAAAGGTCTACCAAGAATAATAGGGCAAGAAGGATTGCAATCTATATCAAGAACAATGAAATCTATGGGCACATAATTCCTATTTGCAAAAATAAGAACATCATTAATCCTTCCCATAGGTTTCTTAATAGTGGAATCCGCAAGATGCAAGTTTAGAGAGCAATTATCAAAATTGCGGAAAATCTAGCAAATCACACAAAGTTTTGGGAATAGTGGAGACACTAGCACCCAAATCACACAAAGCATAAAACTCATGATCTTTAATTTTAATTTTAATAGTTGGTTCCCACTCATCATAGAGTTTTCTAGGGATAGAAACTTTCAACTCAAGTTTTTCTTCATAAGATTGCATCAAGGCATCAACAATATGTTCGATGAAGGCTTTATTTTGACTATAAGCATGAGGAGAATTTAGCAGAGATTGCAACAAGGAAATACAATCAATTAAAGAAAAACTTTCATAATTAAATTCCTTGAAATCCAATATAGTGGGTTTAGCAACATCTATATTTTTATTTCTTTCAATCCCACTTTCATCAATTTCATCATTAAGTTCTCCGAATTTTTAGAACGCCTTCTAGGTAAAGGAAGATCATATTCAGTTTCATCAAGATTCATATTGCAAAACAAAGATTTAATAGGGGACACATCAATAACTTTTAGATCTTCATCTTGATTTTCATAGGAATTGGAGGAACACGCTTTAATAAAGGCATCTTTGGAAGCACGCATCCTAGCGGTTCTTTCCTTGCACTCATCAATGGAAATTCTCATGGCTTTGAGAGACTCATTGATATCATGCTTAGGAGGAATAGATCTAAGCTTTAAAGAATCAATCTCAAGAGAAATTCTATCAACGTTCCTAGCCAAGTCATCAACTTTAAGCAATTTCTCTTCAAGCAAGGCATTAAAATTCTTTTGTGAATTCATAAACTATTTAACACTATTCTCTAATTCAGAGGGCATATTATTATAATTTCCATAAGAGTTGTTGTAGGAATTCCCATAATTATTAGAAGGATTACTAGGATATGGCCTAGGATTAAAATTCCCTCTATAAGCATTGTTACCAAAATTATTCCTACCAACAAAATTCACATCCATAGATTCATTGTTATTCTCAATCAAAGTAGACAAAGGCATATCATTAGGATCAGAAGAAACGCTCTTAGTAGCAAATAATTTCATAAGTTCATCCATCTTTCCACTCAACACATTGATTTCTTCTATCGCATGCACTTTTTTATTAGAAGATCTTTCAGTATGCCATTGAGAATAATTAACCATAATATTATCTAGGAGTTTAGTAGCATCTCCTAAAGTGATTTCCATAAAAGTGCCTCTCGCGGCCGAATCTAAAAGATTTCTAGAAGCAAAATTCAATCCGGCATAAAATTTTTGTATAATCATCCACAAATTCAAACCATGAGTAGGGCAATTACGTATCATTAATTTCATTCTCTCCCAAGCTTGTGCAACATGTTCATGATCAAGTTGTTTAAAGTTCATAATATCGTTTCTAAGAGAGATGATCTTAGCGGAAGGAAAATACTTAGAGATAAAAGCATCTTTGCACTTGTTCCATGAATCAATACTATTTTTAGGCAAAGACGAAAACCAAGCTTTAGCACGATCTCTAAGCAAAAAAGGAAATAGCTTCAATTTAACGACAGCATTATTGACATCTTTTTTCTTTTGCATATCACATAAATCAACGAAGCTATTCAGATGAGTAGCGGCATCTTCACTAGGAAGGCCGGCGAATTGATCTTTCATAACAAGATTCAACAAAGCAGCATTAATTTCACAAGATTCAGCATCGGTAAGAGGAGCTATCGGAGTGCTAAGGAAATCATTATTATTGGTATTGGTGAAGTCACACAATTTGGTAGTATCTTGAGCCATCGCGACAAACAAGCAAACTAGCACACGAGCAAACAAGAGCAAACGGGCAAAAGAGGCAAATAGAGAGGGAGGATAGAGAGAGAGGGCGAATAAAACTGCAAGGGTGGATTGGGGGGAGAGGAAAACGAGAGGCAAATGACTAAAAATGTAATGCGAGAGATAGGGATTGTTATGGGTACTTGGTATGTTGACTTTTTGCGTAGACTCCCCGGCAATGGCGCCAGAAATCCTTCTTGCTACGTCTTGAGCTTGCGTTGGTTTTCCCCAAAGAGGAAGGGATGATGCAGCAGAGTAGCATAAGTATTTCTCTCAGTTTTTGAGAACCAAGGTATCAATCCAGTAGGAGGCCACACTCAAGTCCCTCGTACCTGCACAAAACGATAGCTACTCGCAACCAACGCGATTAGGGGTTGTCAATCCCTTCACGATCACTTACGAGAGTGAGATCTGATAGATATAATATTTTTGGTATTTTTAGTATAAAGATGCAAAGTAAAAATTAAAGGCAAAGTAAAAAAGCAAAGCAAGATTAAAGTGATGGAGATTGATATGATGAGAATAGACCCGGGGGCCATAGGTTTCACTAGTGGCTTCTCTCAAGAGCATAAGTATTCTATGGTGGGTGAACAAATTACTGTTGAGCAATTGACAGAATTGAGCATAGTTATGAGAATATCTAGGCATGATCATGTATATAGGCATCACGTCCGTGACAAGTAGATCAAAACGATTCTGCATCTACTACTATTACTCCACTCATCGACTGCTATCCATCATGCATCTAGAGTATTAAGTTAAAAACAGAGTGACGCCTTAAGCAAGATGACATGATGTAGAAGATAAATTCATGCAATATGAAATAAACCCCATCTTGTTATCCTCGATGGCAACGATACAATACGTGCCTTGCTGCCCCTTCTTGTCACAACCCTAGCTTTGGCCTTTGCTTGTCATTGCATATGCATCCATGCATCATCTTAATTTCAAGGAAATTGAATTGAGGGATTTCTCAAGCCTCAGAAATCTTTTAAAAATGATCAACATTAAAATATTTCAAATGAGCCCAACAAAATGTTCCTGCTAACCTCTGAAAATATTGGCAAGAGCTATAACTCAAACCAATATTTTTGGAATCACAGAAATAATTATTCTTGGGCCTTTGAATTAAATCACTAGCTATTTGGTTTGGGTTTATATTTACTATAAAATAGATATAAGCCCAATAATTTTGAAAAATTGCATGTGGCTCTGAACTAGTTTCCTAAGTCCACATAATAATTTTTAGAAGCATAAAAATTGGTTTGTTTGAAAACCAAACTCAAAACAAACTTCAAAAATTAGAAAACAGAAAACAAATAGAAAATAGAAAAGGAAGAGCATTTACCTGGCCTTACCTGCAGCGCACCTAGCCGGCCATTACTGTGCAGCCCAGCAGCCCACCTCCCCTGCCAGTTGTCTTCCTCCTCTCGCCAGAAGGCAGAGGGGAAGCAACGCACGGCGCGAGCGCGCCACGCCGACAGCAGCCTGCCTGCCTGCCACTCCCCGACGCGTCTGGACGAGCGCCACGTGACCCTCCCCGCCTCTCTCTCACTCTCTCTCGTCCCCATCCCTTCCCCTGGATTTCCCTCTCTCTCACGGCCGAGCGCGCCGTCGCCACCGTCAACAGCCACCGCGGCCACAGCCGCCCTCGAGCCTCTCCGACACGTCCCCAAGCTCCGTCACGACGTCTTCGTCCTCTCCACCAAGTCACGCTGCACCAGAAGCTCCGCTGCATCTCCAACGCCGACGTTTTCCCCCTCGGTCGTCCGAAATCGCCGCCGCCCGTACGTCGTCGTCCGGCCTTCCCCGAGCCTGCGTTGACGCCCGCTGCAACCACTGTGAGCTCCCGCCTCGAAACCCGCTCTTCCCCGAGCTCGTTACGCCCTGTAGCCGTTGCCCCTTGCAGCCCGAATCGCGCCGCCGCCTGAGCTCCTCACCGCCGTGGCCACATCCACTTGAGCTTGAAACCGAGTGAGTCACCGCGCTCAGCGCGTCACCACGGGGCCGTAGCGACCACCCGTTGCTCCTGCCGTGCCCTGCGGCGTCGGAACGGTCGACGTACGAACTCCGGCCGCCGCGGACGTGCTTGCCGCCGTCGTCTCCGGCTGCCCCAGCAGCTGCCACCACCACCCATGGACGCGCCGCCTCGCGGGTGTTCCAACGAGCCCAACCTCGGCTCCTCTCGTCGCCGGAATCGGCCGGCCGGAGTACCTCCGCCTTCGGCTATGGTCGTCGGCGGCTAACCGCCGACGTAACCGGCCATTAGAGCGTAAGCACCCTACTAACTACCCCCTGGAGTCAATGACAGCCGGGTCCCACCGCCTAATTAACCGGCTAACTAAAATAGATTAAGGTTAAATCTAATTGAAGTGGGCCCACATGTCAGCTTGACTATGCTGACGTGTCCTTTAACCCGACCCCACCTGTCTGTGACCCTAGGTGATGGGTTTCGTAGTAATTTCAAAAAATTTCCTACGCACACACAAGATCATGTGATGCATAGCAACGAGAGGGGAGAGTGCTGTCTACGTACCCACGCAGACCGACTGCGGAAGCGTTGACACAACATAGAGGAAGTAGTCGTACGTCTTCACGATCCAACCGATCAAGCACCGAAACTACGGCACCTCCGAGTTCGAGCACACGTACAGCTCGATGACGATCCCCGGACTCCGATCCAGCAAAGTGACGGGGTAGAGTTCCGTCAGCACGACGGCGTGGTGACAATCTTGATGTACTACAGCAGCAGGGCTTTGCCTAAACTCCGCTACAGTATTATCGAGGACTATGGTGGCTGGGGGCACCGCACACGGCTAAGGAATAGATCATGTGGATCAACTTGTGTGTTCTAGGGTGCCTCTACCTCAGTACATAAAGGACCAAAAGGGGGGAGGCTGGCCGGCCACAATGAGCGCTCCAGGAGAGTCCTACTCCCTCCGGGAGTAGGATTCCCCCCCCCCCCCAATCCTAGTTGGAATAGGATTCCTCGGGGGGGGGGGGGGGGAAGAGAGAGGGGGGGCCGGCCACCTCTCCTAGTCCTAATAGGACTAGGGGAGGGGGGAGGCGCGCAGCCCACCTTGGGCTGCCCCTTTCTCCTTTCCACCAAAGCCCACTAAGGCCCATATAGTTCCCGGGGGGTTCCAGTAACCTCCCGGTACTCCGGTAAAATCCCGATTTCACCCGGAACACTTCCGATATCCAAACATAGGCTTCCAATATATCAATCTTTATGTCTCGACCATTTCGAGACTCCTCGTCATGTCTGTGATCACATCCGGGACTCCGAACTAACTTCAGTACATCAAAATGCATAAACTCATAATATAACTATCATCGTAACCTTAAGCGTGCGGACCCTACGGGTTCGAGAACAATGTAGACATGACCGAGACACGTCTCCGGTCAATAACCAATAGCGGGACCTGGATGCCCATATTGGCTCCTACATATTCTACGAAGATCTTTATCGGTCAGACCGCATAACAACATACGTTGTTCCCTTTGTCATCGGTATGTTACTTGCCCAAGATTCGATCGTCGGTATCCAATACCTAGTTCAATCTCGTTACCGGCAAGTCTCTTTACTCGTTCTGTAATACATCATCCCGCAACTAACTCATTAGTTGCAATGCTTGTAAGGCTTACGTGATGTGCATTACTGAGAGGGCCCAGAGATACCTCTCCGACAATCGGAGTGACAAAACCTAATCTCGAAATACGCCAACCCAACATGTACCTTTGGAGACACCTGTAGTACTCCTTTACAATCACCCAGTTACGTTGTGACGTTTGGTAGTACTCAAAGTGTTCCTCTGGTAAACGGGAGTTGCATAATCTCATAGTCATAGGAACATGTATAAGTCATGAAGAAAGCAATAGCAACATACTAAACGATCGGGTGCTAAGCTAATGGAATGGGTCATGTCAATCAGATCATTCAACTAATGATGTGACCTCGTTAATCAAATAACAACTCATTGTTCATGGTTAGGAAACATAACCATCTTTGATTAACGAGCTAGTCAAGTAGAGGCATACTAGTGACACTTTGTTTGTCTATGTATTCACACATGTATTATGTTTCCAGTTAATACAATTCTAGCATGAATAATAAACATTTATCATGATTATAAGGAAATAAATAATAACCTTATTATTGCCTCTAGGGCATATTTCCTTCACTAGGCAGCACTGGGTCACTGACGAGTGGTCCCCGCTGGTCAGGTTTGACCTGGACCGCGCCTGTTGACCGCTGACATCATAGTGACGTCATGCTGATGCAATAATGCATTTTCTCCCTCGCCTGGCTTCCGCTTGAAGGTTGCCGAGGTACATGACGTGTACAGGGCGGTAAGTGGCGAGAGCGTGTGTGAAGAAGTACACCCCTGCAGGGTTATCATTATCTATTCGAATAGCCGGATTCCTCGGATATGGAAACTTGGACCCCTTGCATAGTTCATAGACAAGCGAAAGTGGATACTTTAAAATGCACAAGATAAGTGTGAGTTCTATGGATGGCGTTCTCGCAGGGAGACGGGAGCGGATCCATAGTGGTGTATTGGTATGGTGAATTTGTGGACTCATGTGCGCCACCTCAAAGAGTTACTTGCAGTCGTAGTTCAGGATAGCCACCGAATCAAAGCTGGCCTGCTGCAGTTAAACTCCACCACCCCCCTTGTTGATACCGATGCATATGTAGTTAGTTCTGATGTAAGTCTTGCTGGGTACATTTGTACTCACATTTGCTTAATTTATGTTTTGCAGAGAGACTTCAGTCCCGCTAGTAGTTCCGCTTGGACTTCGACGTTTAGCTTGATACCTCAGCTACGATCTTGTGCCCTCGGCAGGATCTGGTAGATAGTCAGGCTTCTCAGCCTTTTTCATTTGTAGATGTCTGTACTCAGACATGTTAAGCTTCCGCATGTGCTTTGACTTGTATGCTCTGAATGTGGGGTCATGAGACCCATGTTTGTAATATCTCGCTCCTCGGAGCCTAAGGAATAAATACTTGAGTTGTAGAGTTATGTTGTGATGCCATGTTGTATTTACACATATCGAGCATATTGTGTGTATGATTGAAATGCTTGGTATGTGTGGGATCCGACAATCTAGTTGTTTATCCTTGGCAGCCTCTCTTATGGGGAAATGTAGTCTAGTGCTTCCATGAGCGATGGTAGTCCGCTACAGCCCGGTTCACCGGAGTCCTGCTAGCCCAGCACTACTGCTCTGGAACACTTGACTGGCCGGCATGTGATTCACTTCATTCATGTGTCTGTCCCTTGGGGGAAATGTCACACGGTGACATCCGGAGTCCTGCCTAGCCTGCTACAGCCCGGGATCCCGGAGTCCTGTTAGCCCAGTGCTACAGCCCGGATTTGCATGCTGCTGACCGACATGCTCGATGTTGATTCATGTATGCCTGTCCCCGTAAGTTAGTGCCACCTTGGGTTCATGACTAGTCGTGTCATCCCGGGTTCTCTGTCATATGGATGCTAGCGACACTATCATATACGTGAGCCAAAAGGCGCAAACGGTTCCGAGCCATGGTAAGGCGACACCTGTGGGAATACCGTGCGTGAGGACGCAAAGTGATATGAGGTGTTACAGGCTAGATCGGTGTGACTTAGAATCGGGGTCCTGACACTTTTGTCACTGGGAAAGGACACCGCAAGATCGAACCCAAAGCTAAGCACTTCTCCCATGGCAAGAACTACCAATCTAGTTGGCCAAACCAAACGGATAATTCGAAGAGACTTGCAAAGATAACCAATCATACATAAAAGAATTCAGAGAAGATTCAAATATTATTCATAGATAGACTTGATCATAAACCCACAATTAATCGGTCTCAACAAACACACCGCAAAAAGAAGATTACATCGAATAGATCTCCACAAGAGAGGGGGAGAACTTTGTATTGAGATTCAAAGAGAGAGAAGAAGCCGTCTAGCTACTAACTATGGACCCGAAGGTCTGAGGTAAACTACTCACACTTCATCGGAGAGGCTATGATGATGTAGAAGCCCTCCGTGATGACGGCCCTCTTCCGGCGGAGCTCTGGAACAGGCCCCAAGATGGGATCTCATGGATACAGAAAGTTGCGGCGGTGGAATTAGGTTTTTGGCTCTCGTTCTGATCGTTTGGGGGTAACTGTGTATATATAGGAGGAAGAAGTACGCCGGAGGATCACCGAGGGGCCCACGAGGCAGGGGGCGTGCCCTAGGGGGGGGCTCCCCCCACCCTCGTGACCGCCTCTTTTGTTCCTTGGAGCAGGGTCCAAGTCTCCTGGATCACGTTCGGTGAGAAAATCACGTTCCTGAAGATTTTATTCCGTTTGGACTCCGTTTGATATTCCGTTTCTTTGAAACACCGAAATAGGCAAAAAACAGCAATTCTGGACTAGGCCTCTGGTTAATAGGTTAGTCCCAAAAATAATATAAAAGTGAAAAATAAAGCCCAATATAGTCCAAAACAGTAGATACTATAGCATGGAGCAATCAAAAATTATAGATACGTTGGAGACGTATCAGAGATCACATCTGTAACTACTCCGGCCATCAATCCGGAGCAAATTGCGCCATCCGAGAGCGGAGGGATAGACCCCACCATGGAGGCCGCACTCTCAGTGGCGATAGAGCCGGATACTGACTTCACCCCTTACGAGAGCCGTGTCGCCGAACCACTGGGTTCTTCTCCGGCCACGGGCTCCGAGCCGCCTGCATCTGCACCCATCGAATCCGATTGGGCGCCGATCATGGAGTTCACCTCCGCAGATATCTTTCAGCACTCACCTTTCGGCGATGTGCTAAATTCATTAAGGTCTCTCTCCCTGTCAGGAGACCCTTGGCCGAACTATGTCCGGCTAGAATGGGATGCGGACGGCGAAGAAATTTGTTGCCCACCCACCACCCACTTAGTAGCCACTGTCGACGACTTAACCGACATGCTCGACCTTGGCTCCGAAGACTTTGACGGTATGGATGATGACGCCGGAGACGAATAGGAATCACCGCCCACAGGGCGCTGGACCGCCACCTCAGCATATGATATAAACATGGTGGACACCCTCAAAGAAGGCAATGGTGACGAGACAACGGAGGATGACCCCTCCAAGAAGCAACCCAAGCACCGACGTCAGCGGCGCCGCTCTAAGTCCCGCCACAGCAAGAACAGTGATACCGGCACAGGAGACAATAACACTCCAGATAGTGCCGAAGACAACAACAATCCCCTCCAGCAAGATGTAGAGCCGGAGGACGAACAAGCTAGCCCTCCAAAGCAGACAGCAGATGGAGAACCGGAGGAGGACAATTACATGCCTCTCTCCGAAGATGAGGCGAGCCTCGGCAATGAAGAATTTATCGTGCCTGAGTACCCCGTCGAGCAAGAGCGCTTCAAGCGTCGGCTTATGACCACAGTAAATAGCCTGAAGAAAAAGCAGCAACAGCTTCAAGCTGATCAAGACTTGCTAGCAGACAGGTGGACCGAAGTCCTTGCGACCGAAGAGTATGAACTCAAGCGCCCCTCCAAGAGTTACCCAAAACGCAGGTTGCTACCTCACCTCGAGGGGGAAGCATTGAAACCTCATTTGCCAGTGTACGATGCGGCAGACCGGCCACTACGCGGCTGAGCCAGAGAGGTGTTTCAGCCTGAAGTTCAGCCCGCACCCCGTCGCCACTCAATCAAAAGTACTAAGGCCCGGGGCAACACAGAGGACCTGCTAGACATATTGGACAGTAAGGCAAATATGGCAAGGTCAATATACGGGTCACGGACATGCGCGCCAACACAGGACGATGATCGTCGCGTCGGATACACCAAGAGTAAATCCGGCCGGGCCGAATACAGCAGACAAGATTCGTATGAACTATGTCGGGATATAGCCTGGCACAGAGGTGCCGCACACCCCCTATGCTTCACTGATGAAGTTATGAATCATGAATTTCCGGAGGGTTTCAAACCCGTAAATATCAAATCATACGATGGCACAACAGACCCCGCTGTATGGATTGAGGATTTCCTCCTTCATATCCACATGGCCCGCGGTGATGATCTACATGCCATCAAGTACCTCCCACTAAAACTCAAAGGAGCAGCTCGGCATTGGCTGAACAGCTTGCCAACAGATTTCGTAGGAAGTTGGGAGGATCTAGAAAACGCATTTCTTGACAACTTCCAGGGCACTTATGTGCGGCCACCGGATGCCGATGATTTGAGCCACATAACCCAGTAGCCAGGGGAATCGGCCAGACAATTCTGGACACGGTTCCTGACTAAGAAAAACCAAATTGTAGACTGTCCGGACGCAGAGGCCCTAGTGGCATTCAAGCATAACATCCGCGACAAGTGGCTCGCCCACCATCTCGGCCAGGAGAAGCTGAAATCTATGGCAACTCTCACAACACTCATGACCCGCTTTTGCGCGGGCGAGGATAGCTGTCTGGCTCGCAGCAACAACACATCGAGGAATATGGACACCTCGGGTACCAAAGATGTTAACGGTAGGCAACGTCGTAACAGACCAAAGCGCCGCAACAACGGCGATAACACCGAAGATACGACAGTCAATGCCGGATTCAGAGGCTCTAGATCCGGTCAGCGGAAAAAGCCATTTAAAAGAAATACTCTGGCTCCGTCCAGTTTGGATCGCATACTGGATCGCTCGTGTCAAATCCACGGCACCCCCGACAAGCCAGCCAATCACACCAACAGAGAATGTTGGGTATTCAAGCAGGCTGGCAAGTTAAATGCCGAAAACAAGGACAAGGGGCTGCATAGCAATGACGAGGAGGAGCCCCGGCCGCCGAACACAGGAGGACAGAAGGGGTTTCCCCCACAAGTGAAGACGGTGAACATGATATACACAACCCACATTCCCAAGAGGGAGCGGAAGCGTGCACTAAGGGACGTCTATGCGATGGAGCCCGTCGCCCCAAAGTTGAACCCATGGTCTGCTTGCCCGATCACCTTCGATCGCAGGGACCACCCCACTAGCATCCGTCATGGCAGATCCACTGCACCGGTCCTAGACCCCATCATTGATGGATTTCACCTCACTCGAGTCCTTATGGACGGCGACAGCAGCCTGAACCTGCTCTATCAGGATACATTGCGAAAAATGGGTATCGATCCCTCGAGGATCAAACCCAGCAAAACCACCTTTAAAGGCGTCATCCCAGGTGTAGAGGCCCATTGCACAGGCTCAATCACACTGGAAGTGGTCTTTGGATCACCGGACAACTTCCGAAGCGAAGAGTTAATCTTCGATATCGTCTCGTTTCGCAGTGGCTATTACACACTACTCGGACGGACAGCATTTGCAAAATTTAATGCAGTGCCGCATTACACATACCTCAAGATCAAGATGTCAGGACCCAGGGGGTCATAACAGTAAATGGAAATATAGAACGCTCGCTCCGCACGGAAGAGCACACTGCGGCCCTTGCAGAAGAAGCACAAAGCAGCCTTTTAAGGCAGACCACTCATTCGGCGTCACAGCCTCCGGACACCTTCAAGCGAGTCCGGAACAAGCTGCAACAGGATCGCCTGGCACGATCAGAGCTCGCCTAGCAATTCGGCCCCCGTCCCAGTCCCAGTCAAGCGACGAAATCCGTGCCGCGCGTACATAACTACGCACTGAAAATACCATGGACATAGGCAGGGGCACGATCAGGACACGCCCCGCAATGTGGCTTAACCACCCTAGGGGTTGTATACCTTTATCATTCCTTTTCTCTTTCAGGGCCTAACTTTCTTGAAGCCCTTTCCGACAGTACGATCGCCGGACACATTCCGGAGGCGACAACCAAGGCGGCAAGAAGCTAAGATGAACACGGGAACCCCCAGGTGGTCTCTAATAATAGTTGATATACCTTTTTTTACTATCTATGTGCAGCTTGCCCTGGGATAGGACATTTCGAATTATCCTGTTTTCTGCTTATTGCAGTACTTGTACCAGTACGCTTCGACGTATTATCTTAATAACAATGCATATCATTAATCTATCATTGCATTATTCAAGTCTTTTTCTCTTTCTCTTATATGTCCATTTACGACAATCCGCACCCGCACATTCGGGTATGGTTAGTTCGCGAGGGGCTCTCGTTTACCCCATAATACGGCGCAAGAAGTCCGAACACTTTCGACAGTGCGGCACCCCGAACTTATAGCATTATATGCATCTGCTCCGAATCATGTCTTTGGTCAAATGTTGGGTTTGCCAGACTCCCATGCTTTGGTACCTTACGTTCCGCTATATCGGCTAAGGTAGCGATGGGAAAACTACTGCGATTGTGTCCCGGTTCTTCCGGACGAACACCTCAGTAGAGAAAGCCGAAAACTGACTGTCATGATAAGGCGAGAGACTGGTCGCTGTTCGAGAGGTCTCAAGTCCTTAAAGACTTTTTCCGCTTCGGGCGAGGAGTCGGCCTTGTCCGGCTTAGGCGTGTATAGCGCCCCAAATTCGGCCCATCCGAATACCAGGGGCTTCACCAAAATTTAAAATTGTAGACTTCTATGGCTAAGTGAGAGTGATAAAGCATTATAGTCCGATTGCCTGGTTCGTTGCGCTGAACACCTCCCTCGAAGAACCCAAAATTGGGGTAAAGAGTGCTCAGTTTTATCCCGAACACCCCAGTACTAGTTACATGGGGGCAGAAGCCGACGACTGGCCTACTCTCAGATTTCATAAACGGCCGTACAGAAGGTAATATTTTAAATTAAGAAAGCGTCGCATGGCGCAAATGAACTCGTTTCATATTACAGGATCACATGAGCATGTTCATTCATAAATTACATCTTTGGCACACTCATCCGCCACTAGGCGGGAACCCTTCAGGACACTCTCATAATAATTCTCGGGGCAGCGATGCTCCTTGCCCTCCGGCGGCCCCTCCTTCGCCAGCTTCACGGCGTCCAGCTTCGCCCAGTGCACCTTCGCACGAGCAAAAGCCCTGTGCGCACCCTCGATGCAGGCGGACCGCTTTATGACTTCCACCCGTGGGCAGGCTTCCACAAGCCGCCTCACCAGACCAAAGTAGTTGCCGGACAGGGGATCGCCAGGCCACATCCGGACTATAAGGCCCCTCATGGCCTGTTCGGCCTCCTTGTGAAGCTCCACCAACTGCTTGAGCTGGTCGCTCAAGGGCACGGGGTGTTCGGTCCCAGTATACTGAGACCAGAACAACTTCTCCGTAGAGCTCCCCTCCTCAGCTCGGTAAAACTCCACGGCATCCAATACACTGCGGGGAAGATCTGCAAACGCTCCTAGAGAGCTCCAAACTCGGGTAAGAAAAAGGAAAGTCTCCTTCACGTGCTTGCTTTGCATAATGAATGGATTACCCACTGCTATCTTCTTCACCGCATCAATCTCCTGAAGGGCCTTGTGGGCTTCCGCCTTGGCGCTCCGGACGCTGTCAAGCGCCCGTGCGAGCTCGGACTCTCGCGTCTTAGAGTCAAGCTCCGAGGACTCGTGCTTTTTGGCGAGAGCCTCGAGCTCTTGCTTCACCTCGCCTACTCGAGCTTCTTGCTTTTCCCATTCAATGCGCTCCTTGGCCGCTTTGTCTTCGGCCTTGGCCAACGCCTTCCTTAGGGTCGCCACTTCGGTCGTGGGCCCTGACAAATCCATGATGATCCTATTACTTTACACCCAAACTTCTCTTTAAATATATAGACATAGGTATTGCTTACCTTTGTTCTCCCCGAGCTGCCTCGTGGTAAGGCCGAGCTCGGTCTCGGACCGCTCTAGGTCCTACTTCAGTGTAGAGACCTCCGCAGTACGTGCGGCAGCGGCCAGCAGCGAAGCCTGCACATACACATAGATACATTCTGATTAGACTCCCGAGTCATCATTTGATCCTCTATTCGGCTTTTCTTCTTGAACGCTGAACAGAGCATCAGGGGCTACTATCTATGCGGTACTATTTTCTCATATTTTGATTGCTTACCTCAAAGCCTTTTAGGAGGCTAGCGCAAGCTTCGGTCAGTCCGTTTTTGGCGGACTGAACCTTTTCGACCACCGCACTGATGATTGTGCGGTGCTCTGCATCGATGGAAGCGCTGCAGAGCGCTTCCAACAAGTTTTCCGGTGCCTCTGGATGGACAGAGGACACCGGCACGGATGGTTGGCCCCCCTTAACGGGGGACCGCCTGCTGGAGTCCGGAACCATCGGAGGTTCTGGCGCAGTGTCCGGCTGGGGCCCAAACTTGGAGCCCGTAGGAGCCTCGCTCCCTTGGTACCCAGGGTCCGGGAATTCACCGCGAGGCGCCCCTAGGACCACCTCCCCTTGGCTCGGTGCCTTTTGAGACAACACCTTGGCGTTGTCCGTAGGGCGAGGGGTGGAAGCGGTCGGAAGAGAACCGTTGTTCATATCCGACGAGTCCAAAGAGCCGCTCGACGAGGGTACGTCGAGATGAGCTTGGGACGGACTGCATAATCATGTTCGGCATGAGGAGAGGCAGTGCAATATAACATACCATGAAGTACTATGGTGTCCGGACACTTACGACTTCGCCAGGAGCTTGTCCCTAGGTAGCCACTCGTCGCCGCTGTCGGCGGCCGTCGTGGCGCAGTCCGGAGGGAGGGTCCTTCCCTTCTTGGACCCTTCGGCCTCCCTAGATGGGTCGGCCTTCCTTGGGGAGAACTTTGCTCCTCCTCCTCCTCGTTTCCGTGGGAGGAGTGCGCGTCGGAGTCATCGGACGATGAGTCCGATACAACCTTGCGCCGGAGACCCTTTCGGGTCCCCGTGGCCTTCTTCTTGGCCTTCTTTACTGGCACCTCATAAGGTGCTGGAGTCAGCATCTTTGTTAGAAGAGCATCTGCAGGATCCTCGGGCAGGGGGGCTGGGCAATCAAGCTGCTCTGCTGTCTCTATCTAGTCCTGTTAATGACATGGAAGCTTAGATCCTGCACATAACTAAACCGGGGCAAATAAATACCCTCGGAGATATAAAAGCCTACCGGATTGGCGCGGTGCTTTGCGCTGAGTCCGCGGTCCTCGGTGAGGGAGAGGACTCTCGGCGCTCTTGAACATCACCCTCTAGATCTCCTCGTGCGTCGTGTCATAGAGCTCTCGCAGCGTCTGGTGCTTGGCCGAGTCGAACTCCCACAAATCAAATGCCCGTCGTTGACACGGAAGGATCCGGCGGAAGAGCATAACCTGGACCACGTTGACAAGCTTGATTTTCTTGTTCGTCATGTTCTGAATGCAGGTCTGTAGTCCGGTCAGCTCTACCGAAGAACCCCAGGACATGCCCTTCTCTTTCCAGGAGGTGAGCCGTGTGGGGACTCCGGATCGAAATTTGGGGGCCGCCACCCAGTTGGAGTCGTGTGGCTCGGTGATGTAGAACCACCCCGATTGCCACCCCTTTATGGTCTCCACATGGGAGCCCTCGAGCCAGGTGACGTTAGGCATCTTGCCCACCATGGCGCCTCCACACTCTGCCTGCTGGCCGACCACCACCTTCGGTTTGACATTAAAAGTCTTCAGCCACAGGCCGAAATGGGGCTTGATGCGGAGGAAGGCCTCGCACACGACGATAAACGCCGAGATGTTGAGGATGAAATTGGGGGCCAGATCATGAAAATCCAGCCCGTAGTAGAACATGAGCCCGCGGACGAACGGGTGGAGGGGAAATCCCAGTCCGCGGACAAAGTGGGTAAGAAAAACTACCCTCTCATGGGGTTCAGGCGTAGGGATGATCTGCCCCGCATCTGACAGCCGGTGCATGATATCCGCGGCCAGATATCCGGCTTCCCGTAACTTTTTGATGTTCTCCTCCATGACGGAGGAGACCATCCACTTGCCTCCTGCTCCGGACATGCTTGGAGTGGTTTGAGAAGAAGAACGCGAGCTTGGGCGCTAGAGCTCAAGTGTGCGGGAATGGGTAAGCGAGGAAGAAGAAGGCGTGGGTGAAAAGGGTAAATCCTTGTCCCTTTATAAGGGTGGAGGAGGCGATGTGTCTCCCCACTCGCTTGGTAAAACCGCTTATTCCCCAGGCGCCGTAATTGATGGTGCGGTTGGGTTACCCACATCCGTATTGATGAGAATCCCGTGATAAGGGGAACACGATCTCTGCTTTGACAAGACGTGTCAAGAAAACCGCCTCGTGATATGTGCGGAGCTGGTTGAGAAAAACGGTTCGAATAATGACCGGGTCGTGGCATGATGTCATGCCGTCAAAACGTGTCAGCAGGATAGATTTGTGGAAATATTATTCTCTCTACGGTGGTATGTGGAACTTGTTTTGCAGGGCCGGACACTATCCTTGTGTTCAAACTCTTCCATGGAGTATTCAGAGGAGTAACCCGCCTTGCAATGCCGAAGACAATACTGCGCGCCGGACTCATCGTCATTGAAGGCTGGTTCAGGGGCTACTGAGGGAGTCCTGGATTAGGGGGTCTCCGGACAGCCGGACTATATCCTTTGGCCAGACTGTTGGACTATGAAGATACAAGATTGAAGACTTCGTCTCGTGTCCGGATGGGACTCACCTTGGCGTGGAAGGCAAGCTAGGCAATACCGATATGTATATCTCCTCCCTTGTAACCGACCTTGTGTAACCCTAGCCCCCTCCGGTGTCTATATAAACCGGAGGGTTTAGTCCGTAGGACAACATACAATCATACCATAGGCTAGCTTCTAGGGTTTAGTCTCTCTGATCTCGTGGTAGATCAACTCTTGTAATACTCATATCAACAAGAACAATCAACCAGGACGTAGGGTATTACCTCCATCAAGAGGGCCCGAACCTGGGTAAAAATTGTGTCCCCTGCCTCTTGTTACCATCCGCCTTAGACACACAGTTCGGGACCCCTTACCCGAGATCCGCCGGTTTTGACACCGACAACATGGCTTCACCTAAGCACCGCTACAATATGACTGAGGTGGATTATGGTGGAGGGGAGCACCGCACACAGCTAAAAGATCAACTGATCAGTTTGTGTGTTCTAGGGTGCCCCCCTCCCCAAGTATATAAAGGAGGGAGGGGAGGCCATCCGGCCTCTCTAGGCGTGCCAAGGGGGGAGGAATCCTCCTCTTAGTAGGAGTAGGATTCCGGGTGCGGATTTTTGGAGGCCGAGCTCTAGTGAGCTCGGTATTTTCAAAAAATCAAAAAGCGTATTTAAAAGTTCCAAAAAAATCTGATTTTTCCCATGGAAACATATATGTATTCCGCAAGAACGTGTTAAATTTCGTCGAAAATGTTGTGATTTGTAGGCTGTACAAAAATAACAAATTTCTGGCCCAATAACAAAAAAAAGGCCCATTTAAAAATGTGTATTTGTCATTTTTCTGTACGCCACATGTAAACGTATAATGCTGTGAAATTTTGCATATCCATAGTATACAGGTGCATGAGTGTTCACAAAATAAATTTGGAATTTTTCGCGCTCCGAAAAAATAAAATTTGAAAACAAGCTCACTGGAGCTCGGCCTTCGTTGGCATTTTCTGTAGGATTCGGGTGCGGATTTTTGGAGGCCGAGCTCTAGTGAGCTCGGTATTTTAAAAAAAATCAAAAAGCGTATTTAAAAGTTCCCAAAAAATCTGAATTTTTTTTCCATGGAAACATATATGTATTCCTCCTTTTCTAGTCCTACTAGGAGGGGGGAGGAAGGAGAAGGGGAGGAGAAGGAAAGAGGGGGTGCAGCCCCTCCCCTAGTCCAATTCGGACTAGGCCCATGGGGGGGGGGCGGCCAGCCCTCGTGGCTTCTCCTCTTTTTTCCTTAAAGCCCACTAAGGCCCATATGTACTCCCGTATTCCCGTAACTCCCTCGGTACTCCGAAAAATATCCGGATCACTCGGAACCTTTTTGATGTCCGAATATAGCCTTTCAATATATCGATCTTTACGGCTCGATCATTTCGAGACTCCTCGTTATGTCCGTGATCTCGTCCGAGACTCCGAACAACCTTCGATACATCAAATCACATAAACTCATAATACCAATCGTCACTGAACGTTAAGCGTGCGGACCCTACGGGTTCGAGACCTATGTAGACATGACCGAGACATGTCTCCAGTCAATAACCAATAGCGGAACCTGGATGCTCATATTGGATCCTACATATTCTATAAGATTTTATCGGTCAAACCGCATAACGGTATACGTTGTTCCCTTTGTCATCGGTATGTTACTTGCCCGAGATTCGATCGTCGGTATCTCAATACCTAGTTCAATCTCGTTACCGGCAAGTCTCTTTACTCGTTCCGTAATGCTACATCCCGTAACTAACTTATTAGCTACATTGCTTGCAAGGCTTATAGTGATGTACATTACCGAGAGGGCCCAGAGATACCTCTCCGACAATCGGAGTGACAAATCCTAATATTGATCCATGTCAACTCAACAAAAACCATCGGAGACACCTGTAGAGCACCTTTATAATCACCCAGTTATGTTGTGATGTTTGGTAGCACACAAAGTGTTCCTCCTGTATTCGGGAGTTGCATGATCTCATAGTCATAGGAACATGTATAGTTATGGAGAAAGCAATAGCAACAAACTAAACGATCATCGTGCTAAGCTAACGGATGGGTCAAGTCAATCACATCATTCTCTGATGATGTAATCCCGTTAATCAAATGACAACTCATGTCTATGGTTAGGAAACATAACCATCATTGATTCAACAAGGTAGTCAAGTCGAGGCAAACTAATGACACTATGTTTGTCTATGTATTCACACATGTACTAAGTTTCCGGTTAATACAATTCTAGCATGAATAATAAACATTTATCATGATATAAGGAAATATAAATAACAACTTTATTATTGCCTCTAGGGCATATTTCCTTCAGTCTCCCACTTGCACTAGAGTCAATAATCTAGTTCACATCATCATGTGATTTAACACCAATAGTTCACATCTTTATGTGATTAGTTCGCATCTCCATGTGACTAACACCCAAAGGGTTTACTAGAGTCGATAATCTAGTTCACATCGCTATGTGATTAACACCCAAAGAGTGATCTTGTTTTGCTTGTGAGAGAAATTTAGTCAACGGCTCTGCCACATTCAGAGTCGTATGTATTTTGTAAATTTTCTATGTCTACAATGCTTTGCACGGAGCTACTCTAGCTAATTGCTCCCACTTTCAATATGTATCTTGATCGAGACTTACAGTCATCCAGATCGGTGTCAAAGCTTGCATCGACGTAACTCTTTACGACGAACTCTTTGTCACCTCCATAACTGAGAAACATTTCCTTATTCCACTAAGGATATTGTTGACCGATGTCCAGTGATACACTCTTGGATCACTATTGTACCCTCTTGCCAAACTTATGGTGAGGTACACAATTGGTCTGGTACACAGCATAGCATACTTTGTAGAACCTATGACTGAGGCATAGGGAATGACTTTTCATTCTCTTTCTATTTTCTGCCGTGGTCGGGTTTTGAGTCATTACTCAACTTCACACCTTGCAGCACAGGCAAGAACTCCTTCTTTGTCTGTTCCATTTTGAACTACTTGAAAATCTTGTCAAGGTATGTACTCATTGAAAATATATCAAGTGTCTTGATCTATCTCTATAGATCTCGATGCTCAATATGTAAGTAGCTTCACCGAGGTATTTCTTTGAAAAAATCTTTTCAAACATTCCTTTATGCTTTCCAGAAAATTCTACATTATTTCCGATCAACAATATGTCATTTACATATACTTATCAGAAATGTTGTAGTGCTCCCACTCACTTTCTTGTAAATACAGGCTTCACCGCAAGTCTGTATAAAACCATATGCTTTGATCACTTTATCAAAGCAAATATTCCAACTCTGAGATGCTTGCACCAGTCCATAGATGGATCGCTGGAGCTTGCCCATTTTGTTAGCACCTTTAGTATCGACAAAACCTTATGGTTGCATCATATACAACTCTTCTTTAAGAAATCCATTAAGGAATCCAGTTTTGACATCCATTTGCCATATTTCATAAAATGCGGCAACTGCTAACATGATTCGGACAGACTTTTAAGCATCGATATGAGCGAGAAACTCTCATCGTAGTCAACACCTTGAACTTGTCGAAAACATTTTTGCGACAATTCAAGCTTTGTAGATAGTAACACTACTATCAGTGTCCGTCTTCCTCTTGAAGATCCATTTATTCTCAATGACTCATCGATCATCGGGCAAGTCAATCAAAGTCCATACTTTGTTCTCATACATGGATCCCATCTCAGATTTCATGGCCTCAAGCCATTTTGCGGAATCTGGGCTCATCATCGCTTCTTCATAGTTTGTAGGTTCTTCACGGTCTAGTAACATGAGTTCCAGAAAGGATTACCGTACCATACTTTGGTTATCCTACGAGGTTCGGTAGTAACTTGATCTGAAGTTTCATGATCATCATCATTAGCTTCCTCACTAATTGGTTTAGAGATCACTAGAATTGATTTCTGTGATGAACTACTTTCCAATTCGGGAGAAGGTATAATTACCTCATCAAGTTCTACATTCCTCCCACTCACTTCTTTCGAGAGAAACTTCTTCTCTAGATAGGATCCACTCTTAGCAACAAAGATATTGGCTTTTGGATCTGTGATAGAAGGTGTATCCAACAGTTTCTTTTGGGTATCCTATGAAGACACACTTTTTTGATTTAGGTTTGTCCTTATCAGGCTGAAACTTTTTTTCACATAAGCATCACAACCTCAAACTTTAAGAAACGACAGCTTAGGTTTCTAGCCAAACCATAGTTCATACGGTGTCGTCTCAACGGATTAGACGGTGCCCTATTTAATGTGAATGTACCTGTCTCTAATGCATAACCCCAAAAACGATAGTGATAAATCGATAAGAGACATCATAGATCGCACGATATCTAATAAAGTACGGTTCGGACACACCATTACAACGTGGTGTTCCAGGTGGCGTGAGTTGTGGAACTATTCCACATTGTTTCAAATGAAGAACAAACTCGTAACTCAAATATTCGTCTCCGCGATCAGATCGTAGAAACTTTATTTTCTTGTTACGATGATTTTCCACTTCAGTATGAAATTCTTTGAACTTTTCAAATGTTTCAGACTTATGTTTCATGAAGTAGATATACTCATATCTGCTCAAATCATCTATGAAGGTTAGAAAATAACGATACCCTCCGCGAGCCTCAACACTCATCGGATCGCATACATCAATATGTATTATTTCCAATAAGTTAGTTGCTCGCTCCATTGTTCCGGAGAACGGAGTCTTAGTCATCTTGCCCATGAGGCATGGTTCGCAAGCATCAAGTGATTCATAATCAGGTAATTCCAAAAAGCCCATCAGCATGGATTTTCTTCATGCGCTTTACACCCAATATGACCTAAACGGCAGTGCCACAAATATGTTGCACTATCATTATCAACTTTGCATCTTTTGGCATCAATATTATGAATATGTGTATCACTGCGATCGAGATTCAACAAATCATTCACCTTGGGTGTATGACCTTAGAAGGTTTTATTCATGTAAACAGAATAAAAATTATTCTTTGACTTAAATGAATAACTGTATTGCAATAAACATGACCCAATCATATTATGATCGATGCAAACACCAAATAAAGTTTATTTTAGGTTTAATACTAGTGCCGAAGGTAAAGGGAGCGTGCAATGGTGATCTTCTCAAGCTTGGAATCACTTCCAACTCACATCATCACCTCGCCCTTAACTAGTCTCTGTTTATTTTGCAATTCCCGTTTCGAGTTACTACTTTTAGCAACTGAACCAGTATCAAATACTGAGGGGTTGCTATAAACACTAGCAAAGTACACATCAATAACATGTATATCAAATATACTTTTGTTCACTTTGCCATCCTTATTATCCTCCAAATACTTGGGGCAATTTTGCTTCCAATGACTAGTCCCTTTGAAGTAGAAGCACTTAGTCTCAGGCTTAGGTCCAGACTTGGGCTTCTTCACTTAAACAGCAACTTGCTTGCCGTTCTTCTTGAAGTTCCCTTTCTTCCCTTTGCCCTTTTCTTGAAACTAGTGGTCTTGTCACCAATCAACACTTGATGCTTTTCTTGATTTCTACCTTCGTCGATTTCAGCATCACGAAGAGCTTGGGAATCGTTTCCGTTATCCCTTGCATATTATAGTTCATCATGAAGTTTTAGTAACTTGGTGATAGTGACTAGAGAACTCTGTCAATCACTATCTTATCTTGAAGATTAACTCCCACTTGATTCAAGTGATTGCAGTACTCAGAGATTCTGAGCACATGCTCACTAGCTGAGCTATTCTCCTCCATCTTGTAGACAAAGTGCTTGTCAAAGGTCTCATACCTTTCGACCTGGCCATGAGTCTGAAATACTAATTTCAACTGTTGGAACATCTCATATTCTATGTGGCATTCAAAACATCTTTGAAGCCCCGGTTCTAAGCCGTAAAGCATGGTGCACTAAACTATCAAGTAATCATCATATCGAGCTTGCCAAACGTTCATAACGTCCATCTGCTCCTGCAATCGGTCTGTCACCTAGCGGTGCATCAAGGACATAATTCTTCTGTGCAACAATGAGGATAATCCTCAGATCACGGATCCAATCCGCATCATTTCTGCTAACATTTTCAACTTAGTTTTTCTCTAGGAACATATCAAAAATAAACGGGGAGCTACAACGCAAGCTATTGATCTAAAACATAGATATGCAAATACTATCAGGACTAAGTTCATGATAAATTAAAGTTCAATTAAGCATATTACTTAAGAACTCCCACTTAGATAGACATCCCTCTAGTCATCTAAATGATCACATAACCCAAATCAACTAAACCATGTCCGATCATCACGTGAGATGGAGTAGTTTTCAATGGTGAACATCACTATGTTGATCATATCTACTATATGATTCACGCTCGACCTTTCGGTCTCCAGTGTTCCGAGGCCATATCTGCATATGCTAGGCTAGTCAAGTTTAACCCAAGTATTCTGCGTGTGCAAAAATGGCTTGCACCCGTTGTATGTGAACGTAGAGCTTATCACACCCGATCATCACGTGGTGTCTAGGCACGACGAACTGTCGCAACGGTGCATACTCAGGGAGAACACTTATACCTTGAAATTTAGTGAGAGATCATCTTATAATGCTACCGTCGAACTAAGCAAAATAAGATGTATAAAATATAAACATCACATGCAATCAAAAATATGTGGCATGGTATGGCCATCATCATCTTGTGCCTTTGATCTCCATCTCCATAGTACTGTCATGATCTCCATTGTTACCGGCCTGACACCATTATCTCCATCATCTTGATCTTTTATCAATGTGTCATCACATGGTTGTCTTACCAGCTATTGCTTTTGCAACTATTTCTATCGCATAGCGATAAAGTAAAGCAATTACATGGCACTTTCATCTTATGCAATAAAGAGACAACCATAAGGCTCCTGCCAGTTCCCGATAACTTTAACAAAACATGATCATCTCATACAACAATTTATATCTCATCACGTCTTGACCATATCACATCACAACATGCCCTGCCAAAACAAGTTAGACGCCATCTACTTTGTTGTTGCAAGTTTTATGTGGCTGCTATGGACTGAGCAAGAACCATTCTTACATACGCATCAAAAACCACAACGCGGTATAGTGATTGCTTTTTGATCTTCAGAAAGAACCTTGTTCATTGAATCCGATTCAACTAAAACTGGAGAAAAAGACACCCACTAGCCACCTATGTGCGAAGCACGTCGGTAGAACCAGTCTCGCGTAAGCGTACGCGTAATGTCTGTGACGCCCCGAGACCGATGCGCCAGGCGTCTTCCAGTTATTCGTTATTTGTTGCCGTGTCATTCGCTTGAGTGTTGTATCTTGCCATGTCATCATGTGCATTGCATCATCATGTTTTCAAAAGTTGCATCCGTCTGGACCCGACCCAGTTCCGTACGTTGTTCGTTCTGAGCCCAGACACACTTGCACGCGCCTGCGGCATGTCCGAAATATTATTTTATAAGTGGCCGGAAAATGTTCTCGGAATGGGATGAAAGTTGGCATGCGGTGTTGTTTTGTTATTAATAGGTCGCCTGCCAAGTTTCATCGCATTTGGAGTTCGTCTGATAGCTCAACCGTTAAACTATAGCGGCATTATAGCCGGTCTAACGTCGGACGTTTTCGGTCTCCGGAAACAGTCGTCGAGGCTCTCTCTCTCTTCTCTTCTCTCAGCTCGAGACTGTCTTTACAATCCACTACTCACCGCTAGGCCCTAACTAACCTCTCTCGTCAGCCCGCGACCCTCCTCGCGCGCGCGCCCGAAAGCTGTTCTGGACCCGACCCGGGCAGTCGTCACCGTTGGATCCGGATCATCCCCAAACGTCTACAAAACATCACCGTTTCTTTTTTGGACTACCTAGTGTATTTTTCTCGACCGCTCGATTTAATTGGAGGGACGGATTAGCCCCTAAACTCTCTCTCTTTCCTTATATATATAGTCCCTAGTCTAAATCTAGACAAAACCCTATTTTCTAGGGATCCTACCCTAGCGCCGCCGCCACTCTCTCTCAGGATTTCCCCCAGATCTGATCCGTCTAATTCCCCCAACCAGCGCAATCGTCTCCCTCCTTGATAGACCACGACCCCGATCCACTTCTCCCGCCGGCAACCGAAGCCACCGACCCAGACCCCGTCGTCCTCCGGCAGCAACCAGGAGCTCAAGCTCCCTCTCTCGGTCCATGGCGCCCTCGCCCCGAGCACGCAGGACCGCGCCCTTCCTCCCTGCTCTCCCTTCCCTTTCTCTATTTTCTTCTCTGTTCCCCGCTATCTCTCTCTGTCGCCTCCACAGGACGCCATGGCCGGCCTCTTCTTACGATCCATCGCCGCGCCTCCGTCTCCTTCAAGCAGCAGCAGCGTCCTCATGTCGTTCGCAGCCTCATCGACTCCAGCAAGCCTTGCCGGAGTTCTTCCGACGACCACCTAGTGCATCACCGTCATCAACCAGAGATGCCGGGCCACGGATCCGAGCTGCCCGATGCCTTCGCTTCCTCCACCGGGTCTCCTTACCTCGCCGCCCGGACCCGCCGTCCTGTGCCTCGCCCGTGCGCCGGCGTCGTCAGCTTCGCCCCTGCGCCTCCAGTCCAGGTCGCCGCCGCCTTGCTCCGTTTTCGTCGACGGCTTCCTCTCTGCTCTTTCTCCTCACCAGCTCTCTCTCTCTCCCTCGCAGCAAGACGCTGCCATTGGTGCTCGTCGTCTTCCTAGTCCCGACCCCCACCGGATCCGGCCAGTCCCCCGCCTCGCCTCACCGCCGCTCTGCCTCGTCGTCGCCAGAGTCCATCGCACGCCTGCTGGCTCCCTCTGCTTCAAGCAACAGGACGAGTACCGCCCCTGCGTTGACCCGTTCCAGTGCCAGCGAGAACGAGCGACCGGCCCAGCCGCAAGCCCCGCGGCCCAGCTTCCTCCTCCACAAACTGGGCCTCAGCCCAAAGTGAGCAGCCCCTCTGTTTTTTTCTTGTTTTTGGGCCAACAGTTTCGGCCCGAGGTGTTTTTTTTCCTGCTGCGGATTTGTCTAATTTCTAGAGAAAGACAGTTTTGCAGAAAAGCCCTTGTTCTTCATGCATTTAATAACTTCACAACCGTGCATCGGATCTAAATAAATTATATATGAAAGTTGCTTAGAATTTTGTCTAGTTTAATAATATGCAACTTTCATCCATGTTTGAAATGTTTAAAATGCTGTTTGATTGAATTTGCTCCTATGTCATGTTAAAATGCTTTAATTCATAACTAAATAACCGTAGCTCCAAACTTAACAAACTTTATATGTAAATGGGGTAGAAAAATGCCTAGTTTAACATGGTGGCATCACTTTGCATGTTTAACAACTCTAAAATTGTGATTAGGGCAGAACAGCACCAAATTTAAGAGATGCATATGGGGATTTATCGGAATTTGTTGTTCGTTGTTTCCGGCCTCATTTAACCTTGACTAGATAGGTAGTTTTATTTTGCTTCACCCTCTTGCCATGTTTAACATCATTTAATATTGTTGGGTACATAAACGAGATCGAACTAAAAACTTGTCGTGGTGTTTCGTCAATATGCAACTCGTTGCATATTGAGCTCCACTTAATTTGTAGGATTGCTTGTGCACTTTGCCATGCCATGCTTCATTAAACCGGACATGCAACATACTCGATTATGATGCCATGATTATGTGATGGTTGTTTATTATGTTGTTTGCTCCTTTCCGGTGTTGCTTCTCGGGTGAGTTCCGATAACGTCGTGTTGTGAGGATTCGTTCGACTACGTCCGTTTGTCTTCTTCATGGACTTGTTCTTCTTCCTTGCGGGATTTCAGGCAAGATGACCATACCCTCGAAATCACTTCTATCTTTGCTTGCTAGTTGCTCGCTCTTTTGTTATGCCTATGCTGCGATACCTACCACTTGCTTATCATGCCTCCTATATTGTTGAACCAAGCCTCTAACCCACCTTGTCCTAGCAAACCGTTGTTTGGCTATGTTACCACGTTGCTCAGCCCCTCTTATAGCATTATTAGTTGCAGGTGAAGATGAAGTTTGTTCCTTGTTGGAACATGGAGATGTTGTTCCTTGTCGGAACATGTTTACTTGTTGGGATATCACAATATCTCTTATTTAATTAATGCATCTATATATTTGGTAAAGGGTGGAAGGCTCGGCCTTATGCCTAGTGTTTTGTTCCACTCTTGCCGCCCTAGTTTTCGTCATATCGGTGTTATGTTCCCGGATTTTGCGTTCCTTACGCGGTTGGGTTATAATGGGAACCCCTTGACAGTTCGCCTTGAATAAAACTCCTCCAGCAATGCCCAACCTTGGGTTTACCATTTGCCACCTAGCCTTTTCTTCCCTTGGGTTCTGCAGACTCAAGGGTCATCATTATTTTAACCCCCCCCTGGGCCAGTGCTCTTCTGAGTGTTGGTCCACCTTGTCAGCCGCCGGTGGCCACCAGGGGCAACTCTGGGCTGGCCTACCAGAAGTTTGGACAATCCGGTGTGCCCTGAGAACGAGATATGTGCAGCTCCTATCAGGATTTGTCGGCACATTCGGGTGGCTTTTCTGGTCTTGTTTTACCATTGTCGAAATGTCTTGTAACCGGGATTCCGAGTCTGATCGGGTCTTCCCGCTAGAAGGAATATCCTTCGTTGACCGTGAGAGCTTGTGATGGGCTAAGTTGGGACACCCCTGCAGGGTTTTGAACTTTCGAAAGCCGTGCCCGCGGTTATGGGCAGATGGGAATTTGTTAATGTCCGGTTGTAGAAAACCTGAACTTGATCTTAATTAAAATACATCAACCGCGTGTGTTACCGTGATGGTCTCTTCTCGGCGGGGTCCGGGAAGTGAACATGGTGTTGGAGTAATGTTTGACGTAGGTTGTTCTAGGATCACTTCTTGATCATAGTTTCTCGACCGTGCTTTGCCTTCTCTTCTTGCTCTCTTTTGCATATGTTAGCCACCATATATGCTAGTCGCTTGCTGCAGCTCCACATCATACCTTTACCTTACCCATAAGCTTAAATAGTATTGATCGCAAGGGTGTGAGATTGCTGAGTCCCCGTGACTCACAGATACCTCCAAAACCAGTTTGCAGGTAACGATGTTACCGAGCAGGTGACGCAACCAAGCTCAAGGAGGACCTCGATGAAGATCTTGTCCTTTGTGTTGTTTCGTTCTAGTTGATCAGTAGTGGAGCCCAGTTGGGGTTGATCGGGGACCTTGTCGCATTTGGGGTTCTTCTTTTATTTTGGTTCCGTAGTCGGACCTTGATTGCATTTGGATGATGTAATGCTTTATTCATGTATTGTGTGAAGTGGCGATTGTAAGACAACTATGTATTCTTTTCCCTTATGTATTACATGGGTTGTGTGAAGATTACCTCACTTGCGACATTTCTTTCAATGCGGTTATGCCTCTAAGTCGTGCTTCGACACGTGGGAGATATAGCTGCATCGAGGGCGTGACAATGTTGGTCTGGACCGCTTCATCCAACAATGCCGCTGAATCAAGAATCAACTAGTGACGGCAAGCAATATGTATATACCCACGCCCACAACTCCTTTGTGTTCTACTCTAGCATATAACATCTACGCATAAACCTGGCTCGAATGCCACTGTTGGGGAATGCAGTAATTTTAAAAAAATTCTTACGCACACGCAAGATCATGGTGATGCATAGCAATGAGAGGGAAGAGTGTCGTCCACGCACCCTCGTAGACCGTAAGCGGAAGCGTTATGACAACGCGGTTGATGTAGTCGTACGTCTTCACGATCGACCGATCCCTAGTACCAAATGTACGGCACCTCCGTGATCTGCACACGTTCAGCTTGGTGACATCCCGTGAACTCACGATCCAGTAGAGCTTCGAGAGAGAGTTTCGTCAGCACGACGGTGTGATGATGGTGATGATGATGCTACCGACGCAGGGCTTTGCCTAAGCACCGCTACGATATGACCGAGGTGGATTATGGTGGAGGGGGCACCGCACACGGCTAAAAGATCAATTGATCAACTTGTGTGTTCTAGTGTGCCCCTCCCCGCGTATATAAAGGAGGGAGGGGAGGCTGGCCAGCCTCTCTAGGCGCGCCAAGGGGGAGGAATCCTCCTCCTAGTAGGAGTAGGATTCCTCCTTTCCTAGTCCTACTAGGAGGGGGAAGGAAGGAGAAGGGGAGGAGAAGGAAAGAGGGGGCACAACCCTTCCCCTAGTCCAATTCAGACTAGGCCCATGGGGGGCGCTCGGCCAGCCCTCGTGGCTTCTCTTCTCTTTCCCTTAAAGCCCACTAAGGCCCATATGTAGTCCCGTATTCCCATAACTCCCCCGGTACTCCGAAAAATACCCGGATCACTCGGAACCTTTCCGATGTCCGAATATAGCCTTCCAATATATCGATCTTTATGGCTCAATCATTTCGAGACTCCTCATTATGTCCGTGATCTCATCCGGCACTCCGAACAACCTTCGGTACATCAAATCACATAAACTCATAATACCAATCGTCACCGAACGTTAAGCGTGCGGACCCTACGGGTTCGAGAACTATGTCGACATGACCGAGACATGTCTCCGGTCAATAACCAATAGTGGAACCTGGATGCTCATATTGGCTCCTACATATTCTATGAAGATCTTTATCAGTCAAACCGCATAACGGTAGATGTTGTTCCCTTTGTCATCGGTATGTTACTTGCCCGAGATTCGATTGTCGGTATCTCAATACCTAGTTCAATCTCGTTACCGGCAAGTCTCTTTACTCATTCCGTAATGCTACATCCGTAACTAACTTATTAGCCACATTGCTTGCAAGGCTTATAGTGATGTACATTACCGAGAGGGCCCAGAGATACCTCTCCGACAATCAGAGTGACAAATCCTAATCTTGATCCATGTCAACTCAACAAACACCACCGGAGACACCTGTAGAGCACCTTTATAATCACCCAGTTACGTTGTGACGTTTGGTAGCACACAAAGTGTTCCTCCGATATTCGGGAGTTGCATGATCTCATAGTCATAGGAACATGTATAGTTATGGAGAAAGCAATAGCAACAAACTAAACGATCATCGTGCTAAGCTAACGGATGGGTCAAGTCAATCACATCATTATCTAATGATGTGATCCCGTTAATCAAATGACAACTCATGTCTATGGTTAGAAAACATAACCATCATTGATTCAACAAGCTAGTCAAGTAGAGGCAAACTAGTGACACTCTGTTTGTCTATGTATTCACACATGTACTAAGTTTCTGGTTAATACAATTCTAGCATGAATAATAAACATTTATCATGATATAAGGAAATATAAATAACAACTTTATTATTGCCTCTAGGGCATATTTCCTTCAGAACAATTGTGAAGCACTTTTGAAGCACACCGAAGGCTCTCTCCACATCTTTCCTAGAGGCTTCTTGACATTGGGGATAGTGAATATTTTTGTTACCTTTTGGACGCGAAATTGTTTTGACTAATGTGGCCCATGGTGGATAGATGCCACCCGCAAGTTAGTAATTGATCGAGTAGTTGGGCCCATTGACTAAGTAGTTGCAAGCAGGAGCATCTCGTTTAATAAGCCTAGCAAATAGTGGTGATCTCGACAGCACATTCAAGTCGTTGTGAGATCCATGCAAACAAAAGAATGAATGCCATATCCCAAATTTCTTCATTGCAACTGCCTTAAGAATGATCGTTGGATTGATGCGGTGGCCTTTGTACTAAACCTTCCATCCTGCAGGACAATTCTTCCATGTACTATGCATACGGTCAAGTGATCCAAGCATCCCTGGCCATCCTCTTGCTTCACTCTCTGTCATCAACCTCTGGGTGTCTTCCTCGTTGGGTGCTCTCAAGTACTCCGGGCCAAAAACAACGATCTGTACTTTGGTGAACCTTCGAATGGCCTCCAAGATTGTGTCTTCAGCAATGCAGACATAGTCGTCAATTGCATCGGCCGAACACCCATATACCAAGACTCGAACAGCTGCAAGGCACTTCATCGAAGGGCTTGCACTTATCTCTCCACTTGCATTTCTTCGGAGCTTGAACCAGTCATCATACTTCTCAACGTCTTTTGCAACGGTCGAAAAAAGACTTGTGTGCATCTGAAAGCGCTGGTGAAAGTCCTTGTCCGGATAGGTTGGATTTGGACCAGTCTCTCATGATCTTGGCATGGCCCTCCGCTCTATCACGGTTGATGTGTATGCGGCCAAACCGCGATCCTGTCCAAGGCCGCCGAATATCATCATTGGAAATCATGCCTAAAATGGTTTCAAAGTCTTCGTCGTCTTCTTCCTCTTCGTATGCCGACGATTCCTCAAAAACTATTTGCCTCAACCTCTTCATCTACAATTGAAACGGCTCGGTTCAAGAAGAAACGAACGAAAAAAACTCACCTAGGCAAACCGACGAACAGTTGCGGTCCAGTGGTGGTGCACCGAGTAGCTGTTGTCGTTTTGGCCAAACGGGCAGGCGACAAAGCGTGGGTGTGGCCTGCAGCTGTGTGCAAGCAAATTTAGATGGACGCCAAAGAGGAAGAAGATAAGAAGCAATCCGATGAATCGGCTATGGCGACGGCAGTGGCGTTTCACCTTGATTTTGACAACGACGACGGGGGTCGAACGGGCTCGATGTCGGGAAGAAGGGCGTTGAGGGCCAAGGGAGGCAACGAGGTAGAGGCGAGGCCGAAGGGTGGTCGCCGGAAGGTTCGTCGGTGAAGAGGCAGTGGCGGGGGGGGGGGGGGGGAGGGGTGTGGTGGGGGCGACGGGAGAGAGGCTCAGGTTTTCCTCCGAGCAGTAGCAGCAGGGTAAATTTAGGTGCGAGAGAGATGCCAGATTATAAATTATCCCCTTCTATTCGGTTTAGGGATCGGCTAGGTGCTGATTAGAGGAGTTCAACTGAATTTATTCTCTCTAATGCGGGGTATGCTCTAATTAGGGCGCACAGGAGTATCGACATGTCAGATTGTAGAAAGCCCGTGCAATGCACATGCGATGACCTTGGTTCAAAATAATGAGGATGCACCATAGAGGCAAGGGCAGGGCTATACCTGGCTTGTTGCGAGCTGAAAGTCCGACTTGGCTACATCCATTCAAGTGTTGGCCAACCCACTAATAAGTTATTTTTTGTCCCACTTGCTTACGTCCGACTTGCTACGATCACATTTGTTCCTTTTTGTTTTTAGTTTTGTTTATATATTTGAAATATTATATATACATGTCATTTAATAATTGTTTTGCTTAACATTTTCAAAAATATTTGTGCCATTGCAAAAAATGTTTGTGACATTTAAAAAGTATTAATGTGTTAAAAATATTTGTGACATTTTTAAAAAATGTTAATAGAATGTAAGAAATGTTCACGTGCCTTGGAAGAAACTTCATCACATTTTGAAAATGCTCACGCGTTTACATTTTCTTGTTGATATTTTCAAAATGTTTATAAATTTCAAAAACTATTTTAGCATAAGTTTAAGAAACTATTTCACACAATTATAATTTTCTTGTGACATTTAAAAAAACTTTTTGATACTTCATAAATGTTTTACACATTTTAAAAAATCTGCTTCTTTATAAAAGTATCGACCATGTATTAAAAAATGTTTAATATGTATTTGAAAAATGTTCAACATGTATTTCAAAATATATTTAACATATATTTAAAATAATCCCAACACATATAAAAGATATTCAATGTGTATTTGAAAAAACTCCCCAAATATTTAAAAAATAAAAAATACGGGAAAAGTAGAACCAAGAAAAAACTCAGAAAAAGGAGGATGAAGAAAAACTGCACGAAAGCTTCTAAACCTGATAAGAACCGGTCAATAGTAGCTTTTCAAAACCACTCCAGGAAGCTACTGTATTGGGCTGGCCTGTTAGCGAAGCGCCAGAGGAGACGAGACACATGATTTTCCTACCCGATTTCTCAAAAAAAAAGGCGAGTTTTCTACCTTCACACTAATTAACTCCCCCCCCCCCTTGATTTTTAGGGGTGTGGGCCCCTCCACACGCCTTAATCCAATCAGTAAAGGCCAACTAAGATCAATCCGTAAACTCTGTAAAATATTGCCGGTGACTCTAGCATTACTCCTCCCAATTCCCATCGAGCGAAACATTGCCCTTACCCGCAAGCAAAGGGCAAACCCTATTTGGCGCTGCAGGCGCCGGTCAAAGGCAATTTTCCTAACCGGCGCCTGCAGCCGCGTTAACTGGGCTGGCCCATTTATCTGTAGGTTTTCTATCTCCTATTTCCAGGAACACAAAACAATGCAGGAGCGATGAGTCGATCCCGTGACCTCCTATAGATCATCTGACATTGGTCATCTTTCGCGTTCTTTATTAGTTCTATATTTCCGTTCCTTTTTTCTTCTTTTCTTCTTCCTTATTTTTCAAATCGACGAAAACAATCCAATGTTTTGAACTTATCCAAATTGATGAACATTTTTGTGAACTTGTTTTTTCAAATTGATGAACTTTTCCTTAAAATTGATGAACTTTTTCATATACTTTTTGAACATTTTTCATTTTTTGATGAACTTTTTCGAATCGATGAACTTTTTTTGAAAATCGATGATTTTTTTGACAATCAATGAACTTTGTTCTAATTTGATGATCTATTTTTCAATTTGATGAACATGTTCCAAAAATTGATGAACTTTTTTCTAAATCAATGAACATTTTTTCAAAACTGATGAACTCTTTTATAATTGAATATTTTTTTTTCAAAAGCGATGAACTTTTTGCAAAATCGATGAACTAATTTTCAAAATGATGAAAATTTTCCTAGTTTGTGAACTTTTCCCAAATTCATGGAAATTCTTCAAATTCGTGAACTCATTTTTCATTCGTTGTTTGTTTTGAAATCTGTGAACTTTCAAATTTTCTTCCGTTTTTCTAATTTATATATGCAGTAAATAGCATGGCTACACTTACTTCTTAAATAGTTTAAGCCCTAATTATTCACTAGAGCCTGTTTAGTCGAGTGGTTTGTCAACACACACAGGAGGTTGATGGTGTGAGATAGAATCCTCATGGGGAGCTTTATTTTTGCACTGTTTTTTACGCTTTTTAATTTTTTTTAGTCCTTTTACGCTTTTTAATTAATTCCGCCTTGCTGCGTGTGTACTGGAATGAGCCAACATCGAAACAGGCCCAACCAAGGAACCTGCAGGCGCCGAGTTGCCTAATCGGCGCTGAAGCAGTGTGACGGTCACTCGATGGAATCGTCGTTTTGCGCTGACTGATAAAAGAGCTCGTGGTCAGCTTTAGCGTCCTCTGCTGGACCGAGCTAGGCAGGCCGAATTTGGGGACCCAACCGTCCCAACATGACGTCCATACGGCTAAGAGCAACTTCAATTTCAATGAAGCGATCTATTTCGTTCGTCCGCGTCTGTTTGGATCGGTGCGGACAAAAATGGCGATCCAACGCGTCGACCCCAACTCAAATCGTGTCCGTTCGACGTCCGCGCCGACCCATTTTCAGTCCAAAATTGCGTCTGAAATGCGTCGGCGCGGATGCGCCGCGCGTTTCCTTGCCGTCCGCCGCGTCCCCACCAGGTGACCACCCGACCGCCACGGTCAACATAATTTATAACGACCGCCCATCTTGAGCCCACGCATCAGCGACGGCGGTCGTCATTTTTTAAGCTGGGCGTGCGGCGGGGCCGTCCCTATCCACTACCACTCGCCCCCCGTCCCCATCTAGCCACCCCTGCCCCCACGCCGACGACAACCCTAGCCGCCGCTAGTATGGGTTTCTTCTCCGACATCGGCAGCAGCGGCAAGGGCAAAGCCCGTGCCCGCCATTCCCCCTCCCCCCCGCCCTCCCCGCGCCGGCGCGCGCTTCCCGGCAGAGGCAGCGCATCAACGTGCCGTTGCACCAGGCCGAGTGGATCTGGCACCACCGCGTGCCTCTGCCGTACCCGGACGTGACGTTGCCGCATGACTGGCATTTGGATCCGGACAGGATCCCAGTGCCGGCGGCGCCGCGGACGGCGAGGGCCCATGCGGAGGAGGTGCGACGCCGGCGGGCGTTGCTGACGTCGGAGAAGCGCGTCGACCCGCACTTCGCCGTCGACTCGCCCAACTGGGCTTGATGGTTCGCCTTCGAGCACGAGGAGGCGAGGCGACGCGGTTTCCGCAGCGTCGACCACAGCCTGCCGCGTTGGAGGGAGGCGGACGAGGCGGCTTTCAAGGCTGCCATGGCGGAGGCCATAGCCCTCTCCACGGCGGGCGACTGCGTCGTGCCGCCGGTGGCCCCGCCGTCCCCGCCTAAAGCCGAGCCGGAGGAGCCGGCCTACCGCGAGCGCTACTCCTGGACCGGGGTAGTGCAGGATTTGGTCAGCGCTCCGCCGATCTAGCTCGGGGCGACGGAGAAGCAGGAGGCGGCCTACCTCGACCACTGGCGCCGTGTTTGGCTGGCCGAGGAGCGCCGGGAGGGCGATCGTCTGCAGATGCTCGAGCGCGAGGCAGACGAGGAGGCGCGCCAGGCCCAGGCAGCGGCGACAGAGCCCGACATCGCCGTTGTCTGGAACACGACGTTCCCCTGTTCCGGCCTTGCGCCGACCTTGATTGACCTCACCGGTCCCGACGCAGACGCCGCCGCCGACGAGGACGCCTAGGGCAGCGCGTCGTCTAGTTTTTAGTGTTTTTATTAATGTAATGTGGACTTTCGCCGGCCTTCGTGGCCGGCTTTTATGTTTAATTAGATGCATGTATTTATTTTCAAACTGCTCGCAATACTTTTTTTGACGCGCCGACGAAATGGGTCAGGCCAGCGTTGGCGTTCGCGCCGACCCAAACACAACGCCGGATGTTTGTGTCTGCTGGACGGACCCAAATGGACAAAAAGCGGACAAAAGCACCGTCCGTTTAGGTCGGCCTTCTTGCATTTGACTCTTTTTTCCGAGGCAACGGACGGAGAGAGACAACGCTTACTGAATATGGCCCAATGCTATTCATGTTTGGACGAAGCATGTACTTCCCTAAGGTTAATTTCATCGCGCGACCCTATCCTGTCCGGCCCCGTCCGTTTGGAATAAAACGGACAAACGAGGCGGCCCAGCGCGCGGGAGCAAACGGACTTTTGTCCGTTTTGTGTCCGCTTTCGACCCATCCGCGGCCCAAGTGTGCGCCGCTTTTGGGGTGAAACGTGTTGGGAACGTTGCAGAAAACAAAAATTTTCCTACGGTTTCACCAAGATCCATCTATGAGTACATCTAGCAACGAGTGATCGGATGCATCTACATACCTTTGTAGATCGCGAGCGGAAGCATTCAAAAAACGGGGATGAGGTAGTCGAACACGACGTGATCCAAATCACCGGAGATCCTAGCGCCGAACGGACGGCACCTCCGCGTTCAACACACGTATGGTCAACGTAATGTCTCCTTCTTCTTGATCCAGCAAGGGGAAAGGAGAGGTTGAGGAAGATGGCTCCAGCAGCAGCACGACGGCGTGGTGGTGATGGAGCTGCAGTACTCCATCAGGGCTTCGCCAAGCACTATGGAGGAGGAGGAGGTGTTGGAGAGGGAGAAGGAGGCAACCAAAGGCGTGGATGAAAAGCCCTCCTTCCCCCACTATATATAGGAGGGCCAGGGGGGGCGCCGGTCCTAGGAGATCCAATCTCCTAGGGGGGCGGCGGCCAAGGGAGGTTTCCCTCCCCCCAAGGCACCAAGGAGGTGCCTTCCACTAGTGGGACTCTTCCCTTTTGTGAACCCTAGGCGCATGGGCCTCTTGGGGCTGGTGCCCTTGGCCCATGTAGGCCAAGGCGCACCCCTTACAGCCCATGTGGCCCCCCGGGGCAGGTGGACCCACCCGGTGGACCCCCGGGACCCTTCCGGTGGTCCCGGTACAATACCGATAACCCCGAAACTTTGTCCCGATGGCCGAAATAGCACTTCCTATATATAATTCTTTACCTCCGGACCATTCCGGAACTCCTCGTGACGTCCGGGATCTCGTCCGGGACTCCGAACAACATTCGGGTTACTGCATGTACATATCCCTACAACCCTAGCGTCACCGAACCTTAAGTGTGTAGACCCTACGGGTTCGGGAGACATGCAGACATGACCGAGACGATTCTCCGGTCAATAACCAACAACGGGATCTGGATACCCATGTTGGCTCCCACATGCTCCTCGATGATCTCATCGGATGAACCACGATGTCGAGGATTCAAGCAACCCCGTATACAATTCCCTTTGTCAACCGGTATGTTACTTGCCTGAGATTCGATCGTCGGTATCCCAATACCTCGTTCAATCTCGTTACCGGCAAGTCACTTTACTCGTACCGTAATGTATGATCCCGTGACCAGACACTTGGTCACTTTGAGCTCATAATGATGATGCATTACCGAGTGGGCCCAGTGATACCTCTCCGTCATACGGAGTGACAAATCCCAGTCTTGATCCGTGTCAACCCAACAGACACTTTCGGAGATACCCGTAGTATACCTTTATAGTCACCTAGTTACGTTGTGACGTTTGGTATACCCAAAGCACTCCTACGGTATCTGGGAGTTACACGATCTCATGGTCTAAGGAAAAGATACTTTGACATTGGAAAAACTCTAGCAAACGAACTATACGATCTTTAAGCTATGTTTAGGATTGGGTCTTGTCCATCACATCATTCTCCTAATGATGTGATCTCGTTATCAATGACATCCAATGTCCATAGTCAGGAAACCATGACTATCTGTTGATCAACGAGCTAGTCAACTAGAGGCTTACTAGGGACATGTTGGTGTCTGTTATTCACACATGTATTACGATTTCCGGATAACACAATTATAGCATGAATAAAGACAATTATCATGAACAAGGAAATATAATAATAATGCTTTTATTATTGCCTCTAGGGCATATTTCCAACAGTCTCCCACTTGCACTAGAGTCAATAATCTAGTTACAATGTGATGAATCGAACACCCATGGAATTCTGGTGTTGATCATGTTTTGCTCTAGGGAGAGGTTTAGTCAACGGATCTGCTACATTCAGGTCCGTATGCACTTTACAAATATCTATGTCTCCATCTTGAACATTTTCATGAATGGAGTTGAAACGACGCTTGATGTGCCTTGTCTTCTTGTGAAACCTGGGCTCCTTGGCAAGAGCAATAGCTCCAGTGTTGTCAGAGAAGAGTTTGATTGGCCCCGACGCATTGGGTATGACTCCTAGGTCAGTGATGAACTCCTTCACCCAAATTGCTTCATGTGCTGCCTCCGAGGCTGCCATGTACTCCGCTTCACATGTAGATCCCGCCACGACGCTCTGCTTGCAACTGCACCAGCTTACTGCCCCACCATTCAAAATATACACGTATCCGGTTTGAGACTTAGAGTCATCCAGATCTGTGTCGAAGCTAGCGTCGACGTAACCCCTTACGACGAGCTCTTCGTCACCTCCATAAACGAGAAACATTTCCTTAGTCCTTTTCAGGTACTTCAGGATATTCTTGACCGCTGTCCAGTGTTCCTTGCCGGGATTACTTTGGTGCCTTCCTACCAAACTTACGGCAAGGTTTACATCAGGTCTGGTACACAGCATGGCATACATAATAGAACCTATGGCTGAGGCATAGGGGATGACACTCATATCTTCTATATCTTCTGTCGTGGTCGGACATTGAGCTGAGCTCAATTTCACACCTTGCAGCACAGGCAAGAACCCCTTCTTAGACTGATCCATATTGAACTTCTTCAATATCTTATCAAGGTATGTGCTTTGTGAAAGACCTATGAGGCGTCTCGATCTATCTCTATAGATCTTGATTCCTAATATATAAGCAGCTTCTCCAAGGTCCTTCATTGAAAAACTTTTATTCAAGTAGGCCTTGATGCCGTCCAAGAGTTCTATATCATTTCCCATCAAAAGTATGTCATCTACATATAGTATGAGAAATGCTACAGAGCTCCCACTCACTTTCTTGTAAACGCAGGCTTCTCCATAAGTCTGCGTAAACCCAAACGCTTTGATCATCTCATCAAAGCGAATGTTCCAACTCCGAGATGCTTGCACCAGCCCATAAATCGAGCGTTGGAGCTTGCACACCTTGTCAGCATTCTTAGGATCGACAAAACCTTCCGGCTTCATCATATACAATTCTTCCTTAAGGAAACCATTAAGGAATGCCGTTTTGACGTCCATTTGCCATATCTCATAATCGTAGAAAGCGGCAATTGCTAACATGATTTGGACGGACTTTAGCTTCGCTACCAGTGAGAAAGTCTCATCGTAGTCAACCCCTTGAACTTGTCGATAACCCTTAGCGACAAGCCGAGCTTTATAGATGGTCACATTACCATCCGCGTCTGTCTTCTTCTTAAAGATCCATTTATTTTCTATGGCTCGTCGTTCAACGGGCAAGTCAGTCAAAGTCCATACTTCGTTTTCATACATGGATCCTATCTCGGATTTCATGGCTTCTAGCCATTTGTCGGAATCCGGGCCCGCCATCGCTTCTTCATAGTTTGAAGGTTCATCGTTGTCTAACAACATGATTTCCAAGACAGGGTTGCCGTACCACTCTGGTGCGGAACGTGTCCTTGTGGACCTTCGAATTTCAGTAGGAGCTTGATCAGAAGTATCTTGATCATCATCAATAACTTCCTCTCTAGTTGGTGCAGGCACCTCAGGAACATTTTCTTGAGTTGTGCCATTTTCCGGTTCAAGAGGTAACACTTCATCAAGTTCTACTTTCCTCCCACTTACTTCTTTCGAGAGAAACTCTTTCTCTAGAAAGAATCCATTCTTGGCAACAAAGATCGTGCCTTCGGATCTGAGGTAGAAGGTATACCCAACAGTTTCTTTAGGGTATCCTATGAAGACGCATTTTTCCGTCTTGGGTTCGAGCTTTTCAGGTTGAAGTTTCTTGACATAAGCATCGCATCCCCAAACTTTTAGAAACGACAACTTAGGTTTCTTACCAAACCATAATTCAAACGGTGTCGTCTCAACGGATTTCGACGGAGCCCTATTTAAAGTGAATGTGGCAGTATCTAAAGCATAGCCCCAAAAAGATAGCGGTAAATCAGTAAGAGACATCATAGATCGTACCATATCTAATAGAGTGCGATTACGACGTTCGGACACACCATTATGCTGAGGTGTTCCAGGCGGCGTGAGTTGT
Organism: Triticum urartu; assembly: GCF_056163025.1. NCBI lineage: Eukaryota > Viridiplantae > Streptophyta > Magnoliopsida > Poales > Poaceae > Triticum > Triticum urartu. Next base: position 641,909,779 of record NC_141875.1, read on the forward strand.
GAAACTATTCCACATTTTCTTAAGTGTGTGCCAAATTCGTGACTCAAGTATTCTCCTCCACGATCTGATCGTAGAAACTTGATTTTCCTGTCACGTTGATTCTCAACCTCACTCTGAAATTCCTTGAACTTTTCAATGGTTTCAGACTTGTGTTTCATTAAGTAGATGTACCCATATCTACTCAAATCATCAGTGCGGGTGAGAACATAACAATAGCCACCGCGAGACTCAACACTCATTGGACCGCACACATCAGTATGTATGATTTCCAATAAGTTGGTTGCTCGCTCCATTGTTCCTGAGAACGGAGTCTTGGTCATCTTACCCATGAGGCATGGTTCGCACGTGTCAAATGATTCGTAATCAAGAGACTCTAAAAGTCCATCTGCATGGAGCTTCTTCATGCGTTTGACACCTATGTGACCAAGGCGGCAGTGCCACAAGTATGTGGGACTATCATTATCAACTTTACATCTTTTGGTACTCACATTATGAATATGTGTAGCATTACGCTCGAGATTCATTAAGAATAAACCATTCACCATAGGAGCATGACCACAAAACATATCTCTCATATAATTAGAATAACCATTATTCTCGGATTTAAATGAGTAGCCATCTCGAATTAAACGAGATCCCGATACAATGTTCATGCTCAAAGCTGGCACTAAATAACAATTATTAAGGTTTAATACTAATCCCGAAGGTAAATATAGAGGTAGCGTGCCGACGGCGATCACATTGACCTTGGAACCATTCCTGACGCGCATCGTCACCTCGTCCTTTGCCAGTCTCCGCTTATTCCGCAGCCCCTGCTTTGAGTTATAAATGTGAGCAACTGCACCGGTATCAAATACCCAGGAGCTACTACGGGTACTAGTAAGGTACACATCAATTACATGTATATCATATATACCTTTTGTTTTGCCGGCCTTCTTGTCTGCTAAGTATTTGGGGCAGTTCCGCTTCCAGTGACCACTTCCCTTGCAATAAAAGCACTCAGTCTCGGGCTTGGGTCCATTCTTTGGCTTCTTCCCAGCAGCTTGCTTGCCGGGCGCGGCAACTCCTTTTCCGTCCTTCTTGAAGTTCTTTTTACCCTTTCCCTTCTTGAACTTAGTGGTTTTATTCACCATCAACACTTGATGTTCCTTCTTGACTTCTACCTCTGCTGATTTCAGCATTGAAAATACCTCAGGAATGGTCTTTTCCATCCCCTGCATATTGAAGTTCATCACAAAGCTCGTGTAGCTTGGTGGAAGCGACTGGAGGATTCTGTCAATGACCGCATCATCCGGGAGATTAACTCCCAGCTGAGTCAAGCGGTTATGTAACCCAGACATAATGAGTATGTGCTCACTGACAGAACTATTTTCCTCCATCTTACAGCTGAAGAATTTGTCGGAGACTTCATATCTCTCGACCCGGGCATGAGCTTGGAAAACCATTTTCAGCTCTTCGAACATCTCATATGCTCCATGTCTCTCAAAACGCTTTTGGAGCCCCGGCTCTAAGCTGTAAAGCATGCTGCACTAAACGAGGGAGTAGTCATCAGCACGTATCTGCCAAGCGTTCATAACGTCTTGGTTCTGTGGGACGGGTGGATCACCTAGCGGTGCTTGTAGGACATAATCTTTCTTGGCAGCTATGAGGATGATCCTCAGGTTCGGACCCAGTCCGTGTAGTTGCTGCCATCGTCTTTCAGCTTGGTTTTCTCTAGGAACACGTTGAAGTTGAGGACTACGTTGGCCATTTGATCTTTGACATATTGCAAAGATTTTTAGACTAAGTTCATGATAATAAAGTTCATCTAATCAAATTATTCAATGAACTCCCACTTAGATAGACATCCCTCTGCTAGTCATCTAAGTATAACATGATCCGAGTCGACTAGGCCGTGTCCGATCATCACGTGAGACGGACTAGTCAACGTCGGTGAACATCTTCATGTTGATCATATCTTCTATACGACTCATGCTCGACCTTTCGGTCTTCTGTGTTCCGAGGCCATGTCTATACACATGCTAGGCTCGTCAAGTCAACCTAAGTGTTTGCATGTGTAAATCTGTCTTACACCCGTTGTATGTGAACGTTTGAATCAAACACCCGATCATCACGTGGTGCATTGAAACAACGAACTGTCGCAACAGTGCACAGTTAGGGGGAACACTTTCTTGAAATTATTATGAGGGATCATCTTATTTACTACCGTCATTCTAAGTAAACAAGATGCAAAACATGATAAACATCAAATGCAATCAAATAATAATAGTGACATGATATGGCCAATATCACATAGCTCCTTTGATCTCCATCTTGGGGCTCCATGATCATCTTGTCACCGGCATGACACCATGATCTCCATCATTGTGTCTCCATGAAGTTGCTCGCCAACTATTACTTCTACTACTATGGCTAACGCGTTTAGCAATAAAGTAAAGTAATTTACATGGTGTTTCTCAATGACACGCAGGTCATATAAAAATAAAGACAACTCCTATGGCTCCTGCCGGTTGTCATACTCATCGACATGCAAGTCGTGATTCCTATTACAATAGCATGAACATCTCATACATCACATATAGATCATTCATCATTCATCACAACTTTGGCCATATCATATCACAAAGCACTTGCTGCAAAAACAAGTTAGACGTCCTCTAATTGTTGTTGCAAGTTTTACGTGGCTGCAATAGGGTTCTAGCAAGAACGTTTTCTTACCTACGTGAAAGCCACAACTGAAGGAAATATGCCCTAGAGGCAATAATAAAGTTATTATTTATTTCCTTATAATCATGATAAATGTTTATTATTCATGCTAGAATTGTATTAACCGGAAACATAATACATGTGTGAATACATAGACAAACAAAGTTTCACTAGTATGCCTCTACTTGACTAGCTCGTTAATCAAAGATGGTTATGTTTCCTGACCATGAACAATGAGTTGTTATTTGATTAACGAGGTCACATCATTAGTTGAATGATCTGATTGACATGACCCATTCCATTAGCTTAGCACCCGATCGTTTAGTATGTTGCTATTGCTTTCTTCATGACTTATACATGTTCCTATGACTATGAGATTATGTAACTCCCGTTTACCGGAGGAACACTTTGGGTGCTACCAAACGTCACAACGTAACTGGGTGATTATAAAGGAGCATTACAAGTGTCTCCAAAGGTAGATGTTGGGTTGGCGTATTTCGAGATTAGGATTTGTCACTCCGATTGTCGGAGAGGTATCTCTGGGCCCTCTCGGTAATACACATCACATAAGCCTTGCAAGCATTACAACTAATATGTTAGTTGTGAGATGATGTATTACGAAACGAGTAAAGAGACTTGCCGGTAACGAGATTGAACTAGGTATTGGATACCGACGATCGAATCTCGGGCAAGTAACATACCGATGACAAAGGGAACAACGTATGTTGTTATGCGGTCTGACCGATAAAGATCTTCGTAGAATATGTAGGAGCCAATATGGGCATCCAGGTCCCGCTATTGGTTATTGACCGGAGACGTGTCTCGGTCATGTCTACATTGTTCTCGAACCCGTAGGGTCCGCACGCTTAAGGTTACGATGACAGTTACATTATGAGTTTATGCATTTTGATATACCGAAGGTTGTTCGGAGTCCCGGATGTGATCACGGACATGACGAGGAGTCTCGAAATGGTCGAGACGTAAAGATTGATATATTGGAAGCCTATGTTTGGACATCGGAAAGTGTTCCGGGTGAAATCGGGATTTTACCGGATTACCGGGAGGTTACCGGAACCCCCCGGGAGCCATATGGGCCTTCATGGGCCTTAGTGGAAAGGAGAAAGGGGCAGCCCAAGGTGGCTGCGCCACTTCCCCCTCCCCTAGTCCTATTAGGACTAGGAGAAGGTGGCCGGCCCCCCTCTCTCTCTTTCCCCCCTTGGGGAATCCTAGTTGGAATAGGATTGGGGGGGAGTCCTACCCCCGGAAGGAGTAGGACTCCTCCTGCGCCCTCTCCCTGGCCGGCGCCCCCCTCCCCCCTTGGCTCCTTTATATACTGAGGTAGAGGCACCCTAGAACACACAAGTTGATCCACGTGATCTATTCCTTAGCCGTGTGCGGTGCCCCCTACCACCATATTCCTCGATAATACTGTAGCGGAGTTTAGGCGAAGCCCTGCTGCTGTAGTACATCAAGATCGTCACTACGCCGTCGTGCTGACGGAACTCTTCCCCGACACTTTGCTGGATCGGAGTCCGGGGATCGTCATCGAGCTAAACGTGTGCTCGAACTCGGAGGTGCCGTAGTTTCGGTGCTTGATCGGTTGGATCGTGAAGACGTACGACTACTTCCTCTACGTCGTGTCATCGCTTCCGCAGTCGGTCTGCGTTGTACGTAGACAACACTCTCCCCTCGTTGCTATGCATCACATGATCTTGCGTGTGCGTAGGAATTTTTTTGAAATTACTACGAAACCCAACAGTGGCATCCGAGCCTAGGTTATTTATGTTGATGTTATATGCACGAGTAGAACACAAGTGAGTTGTGGACGATACAAGTCATACTGCCTACCAGCATGTCATACTTTGGTTCGGCGGTATTGTTGGACGAGACGACCCGGACCAACCTTACGCGTACGCTTACGCGAGACCGGTTCCCTCGACGTGCTTTGCACAGAGATGGCTTGCGGGCGACTGTCTCTCCAACTTTAGTTGAACCAAGTATGGCTACGCCCGGTCCTTGTGAAGGTTAAAACGGAGTCTATTTGACAAACTATCGTTGTGGTTTTGATGCGTAGGTGAGATTGGTTCTTACTTAAGCCCGTAGCAGCCACGTAAAACTTGCAACAACAAAGTAGAGGATGTCTAACTTGTTTTTGCAGGGCATGTTGTGATGTGATATGGTCAAGGCATGATGCTGAATTTTATTGTATGAGATGATCATGTTTTGTAACCGAGTTATCGGCAACTGGCAGGAGCCATATGGTTGTCGCTTTATTGTATGCAATGCAATCGCGATGTAATGCTTTACTTTATTACTAAATGGTAGTGATAGTCGTGGAAGCATAAGATTGGCGAGACGACAACGATGCTACGATGGAGATCAAGGTGTCGCGCCGGTGACGATGGTGATCATGACGGTGCTTCGGAGATGGAGATCACAAGCACAAGATGATGATGGCCATATCATATCACTTATATTGATTGCATGTGATGTTTATCTTTTTATGCATCTTATCTTGCTTTGATTGACGGTAGCATTATAAGATGATCTCTCACTAAATTATCAAGAAGTGTTCTCCCTGAGTATGCACCGTTGCCAAAGTTCGTCGTGCCCAGACACCACGTGATGATCGGGTGTGATAAGCTCTACGTCCATCTACAACGGGTGCAAGCCAGTTTTGCACATGCAGAATACTCAGGTTAAAGTTGACGAGCCTAGCATATGCAGATATGGCCTCGGAACACGGAGACCGAAAGGTCGAGTGTGAATCATATAGTAGATATGATCAACATAAACGATGTTCACCATTGAAAGCTACTCCATCTCACGTGATGATCGGTTATGGTTTAGTTGATTTGGATCACGTAATCACTTAGAAGATTAGAGGGATGTCTATCTAAGTGGGAGTTCTTAAGTAATATGATTAATTGAACTTAAATTTATCATGAACTTAGTACCTGATAGTATCTTGCTTGTTTATGTTGATTGTAGATAGATGGCTCGTGCTGTTGTTCCGTTGAATTTTAATGCGTTCCTTGAGAAAGCAAAGTTGAAAGATGATGGTAGCAATTACACGGACTGGGTCCGTAACTTGAGGATTATCCTCATTGCTGCACAGAAGAATTATGTCCTGGAAGCACCGCTGGGTGCCAGGCCTGCTGCTGGAGCAACACCAGATGTTATGAACGTCTGGCAGAGCAAAGATGATGACTACTCGATAGTTCAGTGTGCCATGCTTTACGGCTTAGAATCGGGACTTCAACGACGTTTTGAACGTCATGGAGCATATGAGATGTTCCAGGAGTTGAAGTTAATATTTCAAGCAAATGCCCGAATTGAGAGATATGAAGTCTCCAATAAGTTCTATAGCTGCAAGATGGAGGAGAACAGTTCTGTTAGTGAGCATATACTCAAAATGTCTGGGTATAAAAATCACTTGATTCAATTGGGAGTTAATCTTCCGGATGATTGCGTCATTGACAGAATTCTCCAATCACTGCCACCAAGCTACAAGAGCTTCGTGATGAACTATAATATGCAAGGGATGAACAAGACTATTCCCGAGCTCTTCGCAATGTTGAAAGCTGCGGAGGTAGAAATCAAAAAGGAGCATCAAGTGTTGATGGTTAACAAAACCACTAGTTTCAAGAAAAAGGGCAAAGGGAAGAAGAAGGGGAACTTCAAGAAGAATGGCAAACAAGTTGCTGCTCAGGAGAAGAAACCCAAGTCTGGACCTAAGCCTGAAACTGAGTGCTTCTACTGCAAGCAGACTGGTCACTGGAAGCGGAACTGCCCCAAGTATTTGGCGGATAAGAAGGATGGCAAGGTGAACAAAGGTATATGTGATATACATGTTATTGATGTGTACCTTACTAGAGCTCGCAGTAGCACCTGGGTATTTGATACTGGTTCTGTTGCTAATATTTGCAACTCGAAACAGGGACTACGGAATAAGCGGGCACTGGCAAAGGACGAGGTGACGATGCGCGTGGGAAACGGTTCCAAAGTCGATGTGATCGCGGTCGGCACGCTACCTCTACATCTACCTTCGGGATTAATATTAGACCTAAATAATTGTTATTTGGTGCCAGCGTTGAGCATGAACATTATATCTGGATCTTGTTTAATGCGAGACGGTTATTCATTTAAATCAAAGAATAATGGTTGTTCTATTTATATGAGTAATATCTTTTATGGTCATGCACCCTTGAAGAGTGGTCTATTCTTATTGAATCTCGATAGTAGTAATACACATATTCATAATGTTGAAGCCAAAAGATGCAGAGTTGATAATGAAAGTGCAACTTATTTATGGCACTGTCGTTTAGGTCATATCGGTATAAAGCGCATGAAGAAACTCCATACTGATGGACTTTTGGAACCACTTGATTATGAATCACTTGGTACTTGCGAACCGTGCCTCATGGGCAAGATGACTAAAACACCGTTCTCTGGTACTATGGAGAGAGCAACAGATTTGTTGGAAATCATACATACCGATGTATGTGGTCTGATGAACATTGAGGCTCGTGGCGGATATCGTTATTTTCTCACCTTCACAGATGATTTAAGCAGATATGGGTATATCTACTTAATGAAACATAAGTCTGAAACATTTGAAAAGTTCAAAGAATTTCAGAGTGAAGTTGAAAATCATCGTAACAAGAAAATAAAGTTTCTACGATCTGATCGTGGAGGAGAATATTTGAGTTACGAGTTTGGTGTACATTTGAAAAACTGTGGAATAGTTTCACAACTCACGCCACCCGGAACACCACAGCGTAATGGTGTGTCCAAACGTCGTAATCGTACTTTACTAGATATGGTGCGATCTATGATGTCTCTTACTGATTTACCGCTATCATTTTGGGGTTATGCTTTAGAGACAGCCGCATTCACGTTAAATAGGGCACCATCAAAATCCGTTGAGACGACGCCTTATGAACTGTGGTTTGGCAAGAAACCAAAGTAGTCGTTTCTTAAAGTTTGGGGCTGCGATGCTTATGTGAAAAGCTTCAACCTGATAAGCTCGAACCCAAATCGGAGAAATGTGTGTTCATAGGATACCCAAAGGAGACTGTTGGGTACACCTTCTATCACAGATCCGAAGGCAAGACATTCGTTGTTAAGAATGGATCCTTTCTAGAGAAGGAGTTCCTCTCAAAAGAAGTGAGTGGGAGGAAAGTAGAACTTGACGAGGTAACTATACCTGCTCCCTTACTGGAAAGTAGTTCATCACAGAAAACTGTTTCAGTGACACCTACACCAGTTAGTGAGGAAGCCAATGATAATGATCATGAAACTTCAGATCAAGATACTACTGAACCTCGTAGATCAACCAGAGTAAGATCCGCACCAGAGTGGTACGGTAATCCTGTTCCGGAAGTCATGATACTAGATCATGATGAACCTACGAACTATGAAGAAGCGATAGTGAGCCCAGATTCCGCAAAGTGGCTTGAAGCCATGAAATCTGAGATGGGATCCATGTATGAAAACAAAATATGGACTTTGGTTGACTTGCCCGATGATCGGCAAGCAATTGAAAATAAATGGATCTTTAAGAAGAAGACTGACGCTGATGGTAATATTACTGTCTACAAAGCTCGACTTGTCGCAAAAGGTTTTCGGCAAGTTCAAGGGATTGACTACGATGAGACCTTCTCACCCGTAGCGATGCTTAAGTCCGTCCGAATCATGTTAGCGATTGCCGCATTTTATGATTATGAAATTTGGCAGATGGATGTCAAAACTGCATTCCTGAATGGATTTCTGGAAGAAGAGTTGTATATGACGCAACCGGAAGGTTTTGTCGATCCAAAGGGAGCTAACAAAGTCTGCAAGCTCCAGCGATCCATTTATGGACTGGTGCAAGCCTCTCGGAGTTGGAATAAATGTTTTGATAGTGTGATCAAAGCATTTGGTTTTATACAGACTTTCGGAGAAGCCTGTATTTACAAGAAAGTGAGTGGGAGCTCTGTAGCATTTTTGATATTATATGTGGATGACATATTGCTGATTGGAAATGATATAGAATTTCTGGATAGCATAAAGGGATACTTGAATAAAAGTTTTTCAATGAAAGACCTCGGTGAAGCTGCTTACATATTAGGCATTAAGATCTATAGAGATAGATCAAGACGCTTAATTGGACTTTCACAAAGCACATACCTTGACAAAATTTTGAAGAAGTTCAAAATGGATCAAGCAAAGAAAGGGTTCTTGCCTATGTTACAAGGTGTAAAGTTGAGTAAGAATCAATGCCCGAGCACTGCAGAAGGTAGAGAGAATATGAAAGATGTTCCCTATGCATCAGCCATAGGATCTATCATGTATGCAATGCTGTGTACCAGACCTGATGTGTGCCTTGCTATAAGTTTAGCAGGGAGGTACCAAAGTAATCCAGGAGTGGATCACTGGACAGCGGTCAAGAACATCCTGAAATACCTGAAAAGGACTAAGGATATGTTTCTCGTATATGGAGGTGACAAAGAGCTCACCGTAAAAGGTTAAGTTGATGCAAGCTTTGACACTGATCCGGACGATTCTAAATCGCAAACCGGATACGTGTTTACATTAAACGGTGGAGCTGTCAGTTGGTGCAGTTCTAAACAAAGCATCGTAGCGGGATCTACATGTGAAGTGGAATACATAGCTGCTTCGGAAGCAGCGAACGAAGGAGTCTGGATGAAGGAGTTCATATCCGATCTAGGTGTCATACCTAATGCATCGGGTCCAATGAAAATCTTTTGTGACAATACTGGTGCAATTGCCTTGGCAAAGGAATCCAGATTTCACAAAAGGACCAAACACATCAAGAGACACTTCAACTCCATCCGGGATCTAGTCCAGGTGGGAGACATAGAGATTTGCAACATACATACGGATCTGAATGTTGCAGACCCGTTGACTAAGCCTCTTCCACGAGCAAAACATGATCAGCACCAAAGTTCCATGGGTGTTAGATTCATTACAGTGTAATCTAGATTATTGACTCTAGTGCAAGTGGGAGACTGGAGGAAATATGCCCTAAAGGCAATAATAAAGTTATTATTTATTTCCTTATAATCATGATAAATGTTTATTATTCATGCTAGAATTGTATTAACCGGAAACATAATACATGTGTGAATACATAGACAAACAAAGTGTCACTAGTATGCCTCTACTTGACTAGCTCGTTAATCAAAGATGGTTATGTTTCCTGACCATGAACAATGAGTTGTTATTTGATTAACGAGGTCACATCATTAGTTGAATGATCTGATTGACATGACCCATTCCATTAGCTTAGCACCCGATCGTTTAGTATGTTGCTATTGCTTTCTTCATGACTTATACATGTTCCTATGACTATGAGATTATGTAACTCCCGTTTACCGGAGGAACACTTTGGGTGCTACCAAACGTCGCAACGTAACTGGGTGATTATAAAGGAGCATTACAGGTGTCTCCAAAGGTAGATGTTGGGTTGGCGTATTTCGAGATTAGGATTTGTCACTCCGATTGTCGGAGAGGTATCTCTGGGCCCTCTCGGTAATACACATCACATAAGCCTTGCAAGCATTACAACTAATATGTTAGTTGTGAGATGATGTATTACGGAACGAGTAAAGAGACTTGCCGGTAACGAGATTGAACTAGGTATTGGATACCGACGATCGAATCTCGGGCAAGTAACATACCGATGACAAAGGGAACAACGTATGTTGTTATGCGGTCTGACCGATAAAGATCTTCGTAGAATATGTAGGAGCCAATATGGGCATCCAGGTCCCGCTATTGGTTATTGACCGGAGACGTGTCTCGGTCATGTCTACATTGTTCTCGAACCCGTAGGGTCCGCATGCTTAAGGTTACGATGACAGTTACATTATGAGTTTATGCATTTTGATGTACCGAAGGTTGTTCAGAGTCCCGGATGTGATCACGGACATGACGAGGAGTCTCGAAATGGTCGAGACGTAAAGATTGATATATTGGAAGCCTATGTTTGGACATCGGAAAGTGTTCCGGGTGAAATCGGGATTTTACCGGGTTACCGGGAGGTTACCGGAACCCCCCGGGAGCCATATGGGCCTTCATGGGCCTTAGTGGAAAGGAGAAAGGGGCAGCCCAAGGTGGCTGCGCCACTTCCCCCTCCCCTAGTCCTATTAGGACTAGGAGAAGGTGGCCGGCCCCCCTCTCTCTCTTTCCCCCCTTGGGGAATCCTAGTTGGAATAGGATTGGGGGGGAGTCCTACCCCTGGAAGGAGTAGGACTCCTCCTGCGCCCTCTCCCTGGCCGGCGCCCCCTCCCCCCTTGGCTCCTTTATATACTGAGGTAGAGGCACCCTAGAACACACAAGTTGATCCACATGATCTATTCTTTAGCCGTGTGCGGTGCCCCCTGCCACCATATTCCTCGATAATATTGTAGCGGAGTTTAGGCGAAGCCCTGCTGCTGTAGTACATCAAGATCGTCACCACGCCGTCGTGCTGACGGAACTCTTCCCCGACACTTTGCTGGATCGGAGTCCGGGGATCGTCATCGAGCTAAACGTGTGCTCGAACTCGGAGGTGCCGTAGTTTCGGTGCTTGATCGGTTGGATCGTGAAGACGTACGACTACTTCCTCTACGTCGTGTCATCGCTTCCGCAGTCGGTCTGCGTTGGGTACGTAGACAACACTCTCCCCTCGTTGCTATGCATCACATGATCTTGCGTGTGCGTAGGAATTTTTTTGAAATTACTACGAAACCCAACAACAACGTGATTTGTCAACTTCTATTTACCCTTCATAAGGACCCTTTTCATCGAATCCGCTCCAACTAAAGTAGGAGAGACAGACACCCGCCAGCCACCTTATGCAACTAGTGCATGTTAGTCGGTGGAACCGGTCTCACGTAAGCGTACGTGTAAGGTTGGTCCGGGCCGCTTCATCCCACAATACCGTTGAAGCAAGATAAGACTAGTAACGGTAAGAAAGTTGACAACATCTACGCCCACAACTAATTGTGTTCTACTTGCGCAAGAAGAACTACGCATAAACCTGGCTCTGATACCACTGTTGGGGAACGTTGCAGAAAACAAAAATTTTCCTACGGTTTCACCAAGATCCATCTATGAGTTCATCTAGCAACGAGTGATCGGATGCATCTACATACCTTTGTAGATCGCGAGCGGAAGCGTTCAAAGAACGAGGATGAGGTAGTCGAACACGACGTGATCCAAATCACCGGAGATCCTAGCGCCGAACGGACGGCACCTCCGCGTTCAACACACGTACGGTTAGCGTAACGTCTCCTTCTTCTTGATCCAGCAAGGGGAAAGGAGAGGTTGAGGAAGATGGCTCCAGCAGCAGCACGACGGCGTGGTGGTGATGGAGCTGCAGTACTCCGTCAGGGCTTCGCCAAGCACTATGGAGGAGGAGGAGGTGTTGGAGAGGGAGAAGGAGGCAACCAAAGGCGTGGATGAAAAGCCCTCCTTCCCCCACTATATATAGGAGGGCCAAGGGGGGGGGCGCCGGCCCTAGGAGATCCAATCTCCTAGGGGGGCGGCGGCCAAGGGAGGTTTCCCTCCCCCCCAAGGCACCTAGGAGGTGCCTTCCACTAGTGGGACCCTTCCCTTTTGTGAACCCTAGGCGCATGGGCCTCTTGGGGCTGGTGCCCTTGGCCCATGTAGGCCAAGGCGCACCCCCTACATCCCATGTGGCCCCCGGGGCAGGTGGACCCACCCGGTGGACCCCCGGGACCCTTCCGGTGGTCCCGGTACAATACCGATAACCCCGAAACTTTGTCCCGATGGCCGAAATAGCACTTCCTATATATAATTCTTTACCTCCGGACCATTCCGGAACTCCTCGTGACGTCCGGGATCTCGTCCGGGACTCCGAAAAACATTCGGGTTACTGCATGTACATATCCCTACAACCCTAGCGTCACCGAACCTTAAGTGTGTAGACCCTACGGGTTCGGGAGACATGCAGACATGACCGAGACGATTCTCCGGTCAATAACCAACAACGGGATCTGGATACCCATGTTGGCTCCCACATGCTCCTCGATGATCTCATCGGATGAACCACGATGTCGAGGATTCAAGCAACCCCGTATACAATTCCCTTTGTCAACCGGTATGTTACTTGCCCGAGATTCGATCGTCGGTATCCCAATACCTCGTTCAATCTCGTTACCGGCAAGTCACTTTACTCGTACCGTAATGTATGATCCCGTGACCAGACACTTGGTCACTTTGAGCTCATAATGATGATGCATTACCGAGTGGGCCCAGTGATACCTCTCCGTCATACGGAGTGACAAATCCCAGTCTTAATCCGTGTCAACCCAACAGACACTTTCGGAGATACCCGTAGTATACCTTTATAGTCACCCAGTTACGTTGTGACGTTTGATATACCCAAAGCACTCCTACGGTATCCGGGAGTTACACGATCTCATGGTCTAAGGAAAAGATACTTTGACATTGGAAAAACTCTAGAAAACGAACTATACGATCTTTAAGCTATGTTTAGGATTGGGTCTTGTCCATCACATCATTCTCCTAATGATGTGATCTCGTTATCAATGACATCCAATGTCCATAGTCAGGAAACCATGACTATCTGTTGATCAACGAGCTAGTCAACTAGAGGCTTACTAGGGACATGTTGGTGTCTGTTATTCACACATGTATTACGATTTCCGGATAACACAATTATAGCATAAATAAAGACAATTATCATGAACAAGGAAATATAATAATAATGCTTTTATTATTGCCTCTAGGGCATATTTCCAACAAAACGGACACCACGCGGACGCGCGGGTCGTCTGCGCGTGTCCTCCCGTGGCCCGCCCGTCGGTGGCACAGAGCGGGCCTTTTTCTATCTGCCCCCCTCCCGCCCTCCGGCCGCACCCCCTCCACTCTTCCCCACTCTTCCCCACTCTGCCGCCGCAGCCGCTGCCATTGCAGCCAGTTCGGACGCGAGCTCGCCCAGCCCCTTCCCCTCGGCGCCGCCGAGCTACCCAACCACGGCCACCTGGTGTGCGCACCCGCCGCCCGGATTTGGGGCGGATCCGGTCGGTCTTGAGCTCGGCCGGCTGTGGAAGGCCGGGCCGCGCCATGGACTAGCCGGGCACCTTGCCGGAAGGCCCTGGCAGGGCCGCAAGGCCACATGCAGGCAGTGGCTCCTCCTCTAGCCGCTCGGATCTGCACCGTTGGTGGTCCGCCGGCAGATACACGAATGGCGGTTGGCCGGACTCGGTGCTTGCCCAAAAACTCGCTGGCGCACCGTTGCCACTCATTAAGTGCGACCACTGCCCAAGGATGGTCGTGTGCCGCGTGTCTACAACGCCGGAACATCCCAGATGAGTGTTCATCAAGTGCTTAAACGACGGGGTATGCGCTTTTTGAGCTTCGGTCTGTGCTCTAGATTTGACTAGTTGTGCTAACTTCAAATTTTGTTGTGTAGAATGGATGCAAGTTTTGGTATGGGGAAGAAGAGTACATCGATATATTGATAGAGCGGAATTTAGTATATGTTCGTGCACTTTTAGCTAGCATAGAGGTTGTAAATAAGAGAAGTGCACTTGTCGCTAGATTAGAGGCTAGACACGAGACTAGGTCCAAGGAAGCAACATCGATCTATTTCTGGCTTGAAGAAAAAAGGAGGATGTCAGATCGAGCCTCCTCCACAGATCAGCAATGAGTGCATCAAGAAGGCCCTAACCCAACTCAAGGGGATAGTTATGGAAATTCGCTATCTTCTAAAATATATTCTTATTGTTCTTTTTTTTGGCCTTGCTTTACTAGTTAAAATGTGATGATGTATTGTCATGTACCAAAAAAAAGTTAAGGACTTGCAAAGAAAAATACACGCGGACAGGATGCGGCCGGGATGCGTCCGCGCGCTGGACGCACGGCCACCGCATTCCAGGACATGTCCAGACACAACTTAAAATCTCTATTCAAATTGATAGAATTCAGATAAAACAGACATGTCTGTTTGGGGTCGGGCGATGGAGTTGGCCTAACGCCACCATCATTGGCCCAACCCCGTGCACAAACGATGCATGTGTGTGAGTGTGACGCCAAAAATCGACCGATGGTGCGACGCAGCTCAGCACTTTATCCCTGCACAAGTTCCGACCACCCAGCCCATATGTACCACGACAGACGCCCAGTTTGGGTGCTGGTCAGAGGAACCCAACCCTCGTTCACGTCACGCGCGCCCCGTACGTCTGTCTACGCGGCACCCCGCCCGCGCCCGCCACGCGCTACGTGTCTCCTCTGCGGCATGCCACCGCGTCGTCCCTATCCTTCCGTCCCGCCGCAGCGCGGCCCATCCACCCGCCCCGGTATGCGTACCGGAGCACGCATGCATGCACCCGCCGCGCGCCGCATCCTTCCATGATCCAGCAATGCCTTTCCGTTCCCACTCCCAGCACCACCCGCCGCACGCCTCTATAAATGCCGGCCACGACACCGCCCACAGCCACACAACTTACTCATCCTCATCAACCAGCACAGCTCCAGTACTAGTAGTACTAAGTAGCAGCACCGCATCATCGACACACAGTGCACGTGAAATGGCTCGGCTGATCGGTGCCACTGCCTCCGGAGCCTGCACACTCATCCTCGTCCTGCTCGTGGCGTGCGCTGCGTCCGCCGCGCGCACCGAGCCGGGCGCCGCGCGGCAGCTGTGGGACGACGGGAGGAAGGTGGGGGGAAGGACGGAGGTGAGGGACGTGGAGGACGACAAGGAGGTGCAGGAGCTGGGCCGGTACTCTGTGGAAGAGCACAACCGGCGCCGGGAGGAGGGCTGCGAGGGCGGCGGCGGCGTCTGCGGGCGGCTGGAGTTCGCCCGCGTGGTGTCGGCGCAGCGCCAGGTGGTGTCCGGAATCAAGTACTACCTCCGCGTCGCGGCCGCCGAGGAGAACGGCGCGGGGAGCAACGTCGTCAGCGACGGCCGCGTGTTCGACGCCGTGGTGGTCGTCAAGCCCTGGCTCCAGTCCCGCGCGCTCGTCAGGTTCGCGCCGGCCGACTCCGAATGAGCAGCTGCATGCGCGGCGATCGGACGAGAACCGCTGCGTGCGTTTTTGGCTCGCCAGAGTACGTAATGTAAGCTCGAATAACGGAGTGCGAGGTACTGAGGCAGAGTTGAGCGCCAGAATATGTAGGCTGTACGATGCGGCGGTCGAAGTTTTGTAAGTCTCCCGGATAAGAAGTTTTGCAAGAAGAGATGAGAGTGTCGAAATAAATACTTACTAGTATTATAAGACTGTTTTTTCCCATGTATTTTGACTTCCTTTTCAGTTTTTTCTTTTGCTTCCTTAAAGAATGATCGGGATTTCAAAAATAGTTATGGTTTTCAAAAAAAATATTTATGAATTTTAGAAAATGTTCCGAAATTTAAAAAATTATTCTAGAATTTGCGAAAATCATAAATTTAAAACATGTTCACAAACTTAAAAAAGTGTACACGAATTTGGAAATTGCTCCCATACTTCGGAAATACTCAGGATCTCAAAAAGGTTCATGAATTTCAAGAAAGTGCACGAATTTGAAAATTGTTTTGTTATTTGAAAAAAAATCATCATTTTAATTTTTTTCATGCGCTCAAAAAATATTCAAAATTTCTAAGAATATTCATGATTTCAAAAACTATTCATGATTTGAAAATGTTCATGATTTCCGAAAATGATCATGATTCAAAAAATTCTCCACTAATTTTTTAAAAATTCAGGAATTCATTTTTATGAATTTGAAAGATATTCATAATATAAAAAATAAAAAATAAAAAATATTCACAAAAAATGTTTGTGTATTTCTAAAATGATCATGATTTTGGCAAATGTTCATGAAATTTTAAAAATAAAACAACAAGGGAAAAGAAACAGGAAGAAAAAAAGCGAAAATTCCGAATGAAAAATGTGAAGAAAATGTTCCGAATGAAAAATGTGAAGAAAATCAACTGAAAACGAAAAAACACGGTTTTAGGAAATAGAACATGCCAAAAACCGGTGGGAAACATCCAGAAAACGGAAAAGAATTCTATGAGACCAGGTCTCACGCGAGACCCATCCTGATAGATGACACATGGCATTCACAAATCATAAAGCATCTCCACCCTCCACTTAAAATCAAAGAAAGAGAGATTAGATGCTTTGTGATTTATGAATGTCATGTGTCATCCATCAGGACAGGTCTCATCTGCTAACTGTGAGATCTGATCTCATATAATTTTTTTTCCCCAAAAAACAGCCGAATTGAGCCGGGTGTGCGGTTGGGGAGGGGTACATATCACCTGACTATCCCCCGGCTTATGCGATAATTAGTATTCGCCTTCCGGCGAGGCTTTTTGTTTTCTGTCTTGTATTCTCTTCTGTATTGAGCCACTTATATGCGGTGGGCCTTTGATCTACGTGGGCTTTTCTTGCATAGATTGTGGTGATTCATTTGGTCTGTTTGGGCCCTCATTTATCGGAAACTACAATTCACAAGTAGTCCTGTGTTACGTAGAAACAAGCTTTTGCGTCATTTTACAAATAAAACCAAAAATTCCTCATGTAGACTGATCAGAGAAAAAACATGACAAAATAGGCCAGACATGTGCTAAACAAACACCAAGAGTGCACTACTAGACGCCTTCAATACATCGCTGAGAGGAGGCACAAAAGAGGCCGGAACTACCGCAATAAGCAACATGGCTGCATACGACAAGCAAACATGCGCCACCTAGAAAAAACCACCGTACTCGGTCGCACCATCACCACCAAACTATTACCGAAAGGAACCCTTGACCTCTCATTCTGAACTATGGAGTGCCCACCCTGCCAACAAGCAGAAATGATAGAGGTAGGAGGTCGTCACATGTAAAGGATAGCTACAAATGAGACCACTAGCCCAAGTAACAGAGGCGTTGTCAATTGGAGCTCCAAACCATAACTAACGTGTCGTTGTGGCCATAAGGCACAAACACTCATTGGTGACGCCCTGAGGAGGCTCACAACGGAAAGCACCGCCGTCATCACGTCTGTCTGAGTGGACGTGGGTTTTCATCTTGAGCATTGGCAAGGGAGGGGAGATCCAAGGTGCCCCCCCAAGGAGACCGCCACGCCTGCAAGCACCTCCACCATCGGCGCCAAGGTGCAAAGCTTTCGCTCGGCCCTTCCCACACAATTGTCGAGGACCGAGGGATCCAGATCTAGATTGGGGCTTGGCCTCCATTGAGACAACTTCGCTAGGATTACCCGTTGATGTTCCCCTCGCCATTCACATAGCCAAGAGACACAACCAACACCTTCATAGTGTTTGAAAGATCATGGATGTCGTCTAGAGGGGGGGGTGAATAGGCGCTTTAAAATAATTACGGTTTAGGCTTGAACAAATGCGGAATAAACCTAGCGGTTAATTTGCCAAGCATAAAACCTAAAACAACTAGGCTCACCTATGTGCACCAACAACTTATGCTAAGCAAGATAAGCAACTATGTGATAGCAAGATATATGACAAGAAACAATAAGGCTATCACAAAGTAAAGTGCATAAGTAAAGGGCTCGGGTAAGAGATAACCGAGGCACGAGGAGACGATGATGTATCCCGAAGTTCACACCCTTGCGGATGCTAATCTCCGTTTGGAGCTGTGTGGAGGCACAATGCTCCCCAAGAAGCCACTAGGGCCACCGTAATCTCCTCACGCTCTCGCACAATGCAAGATGCCATGATTCTACTAAGGGACCCTTGAGGGCGGTCACCGAACCCGTACAAATGGCAACCCTTGGGGGCGGTCACCGAACCCGTACACTTTGGCAACCCTTGGGGGCGGTCACCGAAACCCGTCAAATTGCTCGGGGCGATCTCCACAACCTAATTGGAGACCCCGACGCTTGCCCGGAGCTTTACACCACAATGATTGAGCTCCGAACACCAACAACCGTCTAGGGCGCCCAAGCACCCAAAAGGAACAAGCTCAAGGGTACCAAGCACCCAAGAGTAATAAGCTTCTCAACTTGTAACTTCCACGTATCACCGTGGAGAACTCAAACCGATGCACCAAATGCAATGGCAAGGGCACACGGAGTGCCCAAGTCCTTCTCTCTCAAATCCCACCGAAGCAACTAATGCTAGGGAGGAAAATGAGAGGAAGAACAAGAAGGAGAACACCAAGAACTCCAAGATCTAGATCCAAGGGGTTCCCCTCACATAGAGGAGTGGTGGAAATGTGGATCTAGATCTCCTCTCTCTTTTCCCTCAAAAACTAGCAAGAAATCATGGAGGGATTGAGAGTTAGCAAGCTCGAAGAAGGTCAACAATGGGGGAAGAATACGAGCTCGAAAGATAAGGTTCATTGGGGAAGAAGACCCCCTTTTATAGGTGGGGAAAAAATCCAACCGTTACCCACCAACCAGCCCGCGGCCAGCGGTACTACCGCAAGGCCGCGCGGTAGTACTGCTTGCATCCAAGCGGTACTACCGCACGGCTGTGCGGTACTACCGTACCGACCCATGGTACTGCCGCAACCCTAGCACAAAACCGATAAACAAACGCACAGGAGCTGGGGGCGGAACTTCCGCACGCGCGGTATTGCCGCACCCCCCATGCGGCACTACCACGAGGCAAAAGTCCCAGCCAGGGGAAAAGGGAAACTTCCGTGCCTACTTCCGCAAAGAAACGAAAGTAGCAAAAACCCGACACAGTAGTACTGCCGAGGGGCGGTACTACTGCCTGACCGCATAGCGCGGTACTACCGCACGGCAAAAGCGGTACTACCGCGGTAGGTGCGGATGTAAAAAATTACATCCGCTCCTACTACCGCAAAGGGGCGGCACTAGCCTGGTGGGTAGCGGTAGTGCGACTCCAGGGGAGCGGTACTACCGTGGGCACCTGCGGTACTACCGTGCCACTGCACGGTACTACCGCTGATGCCTACGGTACTACCGCTTTCCTGGGAGCAGTACTACCGCAACCAACAACGGCAACCACACAAGGGAGGCAAGAAAACGAAGGAAGCTCCAAGGAAGAAGGAGGGGAAAAGAAGGAGACGTGTACGTGAAGAAACCACCCAAACCTTTCCAACACGGACCCTGACAAAACCACACTCAAGAGAACAAGAACTGCCATAACTTCTGCATATGAGCTCCGAATTGAGCAAACTCAAGCTTGTTGGAAACAAGACGACGAGTAGCATCGAAACAACGAATGGTTATAGTAAAAAGAGGCAGGGGAGGTATGCCAACAAAATAGAGGAGTGAAACCTCCAACCGAGAAAAACTGGCAAAACCTCCAACAACGAAAATATCATAGAGTATGCAAGCGAACTCCGTTTTCGATGAACTCAAGCTTGTCATCAAGATGACCAAAAGCTCTAAGACTCTCAAAGAGAACCAAACAAGAACCAAGAAAGATGATGCAAGGATGCAATGGTTTGAGCTCTCAGCAAACGATACGATCAAGCTACTCATCGAGAGCCCCCCTTAATAGTACGACAATCGATCCTATAACCCAGTCTCCCAACTACCATCATGAGACCGGTAAAATAGAAAACCTATTAAGGGCAAACCTTTGCCTTGCACATGGTCCACTTGAGCTAGATGAAGACGATTTTGACTCCCTCAAGTTGGACCACCTTTCTTGATTGGGTTGACTTGATGAAGACTAGTTGATTGCTCCCCCATACTCCACTATGGGTGAGCCACTCTTCCGCACATCTTCACAAGTTCATTGTCACCACAAAGGACGGCAAGCTTCAAGCATTTGATCTCTTCGTGATGCTCCACTTGAACTTGCACACCGCAACCTAACCCCACAAAGAACCCTCACGAAGACCATGGGTTAGTACACGAAGAGTAATTGACAATGCTTACCATACCATGGGATCACTTGATCCCTCTCGGTACATCTTCTACGCTTTGTGGGTTGGTCAACTTGATTCACTCTTTGACTTAGTCTTGATCAACCTCTCACAAGACCCATCTTTAGGTAATTCCTTGAATAGCACCTTGGTCGACACAAACTCTCCTTGAAACCAACACATGTACTCCAAAAAAAGCCTATGGACAAAAACCTTCAAATATAACTCAAGGCAACAATTAGTCCATAGAGATTGTCATCAATTACCAAAACCAAACATGGGGGCACCGCATGTTCTTTCAGTGTTGCTCGCCGGAGAGCCAACCAGCTTTTAGGGTTGCCTCCCTGGCATACAAAATCCCAAGCCAGCACCTAGTCGCCAACCTTTATTCCATAACTTTCGGAAAGTGCCACCACCACTAATTGTTGGAGAGGGGACGGGAAGGCGAACCATTACACATCCTCCCCAGACCTACCACACAAAAAGATCGGGGACTGACTCATAACGTCAATGATGCCTTCCCCGCACCGGACAGAGGAGGTCACCGCCCCATGACAAATGGTCGGATTTGTGAGGGGGGCAGTCCACAACGACAACCATGGCACCCTGCGGTCGGATCTAGGTTGGGGGAGGCGAACCTGTTTGCCGATGACCCTGACCAGGGCAGTCACGAACCTCCTGGGTGCGACCCTTGTGCTCCTGGTTGGGGCATCACTAGGGTGCAAAGACCTCCAGCCGACGGCAAGGGAGCTCCCCCCCCTCCCCCGCACGCGTTGTACATCTAGAAGGGGGAGGGAGAGTGCTTACTTGCCACATTTTAAAATAGAAAATGTGACTTTTTTTCCATAGATATGGGTTATAGTGTATTGTGCACGTACAAATATTTCATGTGAATATGATGATTTGTGGCATTCAAACATTTTTCTCTTCTAGTTTTTCTCCTCTTGTCTTTTTTCAAAAGCACTTTCGGTAATATTTTTCTTGGAATTTTAGTTATGCCCTCCCTGTTGCGCTTCCCAGCGACGACTTGTGTTTATTTTTACAACCACTAAGTTAGGATTGGGTTGTGCAATTTGGGGGTCGTCGCACAATATAATATATGTGCGTCTGTGCAAGCAGCAGTAGGATTAGTTGCACATTTTTTATACCTTGTGCGAGCTTAATTGCCATTTCCGTCCTTTTTCCATTTTATTATGTTAGAACATCGAAAGAATCCATGTTATCGCTCTCGTTTCCAACTTGCAACAAGCCAACAATTACTGGTGAACTGTGATACTCCCTCCGTCCGGAAATACTTGTCATCAAAATGAACAAAAATGTATGTATCTAAAACTAAAATACGTCTAGATATATTTCTTTTTGTCCATTTTGATGACAATTATTTCCGGACGGAGGAAGTACATGGTAATTATGCAATCGCTGTTCTTAGTACTGGTCTCTCCCCGCAACTCCAGCTCATGCTCATCGTTATCGATCCATGATCTCATGACGCCCAACCAATCCACCAAGATCCTGTTGGAACCTGATAGCTAGGATATTAAATTCTTGGCTCTTGGCAAACTCCTCTTCCTAGGATAGCTAGCTGTTTCATTCCAGCTTGCTAAAAACATACTGAATTTTGCATGTACATCTATCTTTTATTTCGCTCTGAAGAATAAGGATTGACCACTGATCTTGTGTCAAACATGATGATAATATTGCGCATGCCTTGCGTGTACAAGAAGAAGTTCACCAGGAGTAGTTAGTTAGATAAGTATTTTGTAATCTTTATCTTCTTTATCTCTAGCTTTTTTTCCTTTTGAAGATGTAATCTCCTAACCAACTTGTACGCGTATTTGCGTATTTGAGCTCGCAACCCCGCTATATAACACGCAACACATCTGCCAGGAAAGACAAGACGTTTACCGCAAGTCGCACATCTTGGAGTAGCTGTGATCTGCACGATCGTGATTTACCACACTAATGTATGCGCAAGTGCATGCTAACTAATCTCATATGTCGTCACTACTACTGCCGCTGCTAGCCCTACTACTTTCTGGTCTATCTACTCCGTGAAAATTTGTTACTTGACTTCTGGTGAACTAAGATTAATCTACTACGTACAAATCAGTTTGGCTGCACCTACACGCGATTAAGGAGTAAGGATCACGCTAACTAGCTACTTTCTCAGTTCTCGTATTTTACATCAAACTTTAATCATAGATTCGACTAGCAAAATATAAGGTATTCCCTCCTTCTGGAATTACTTGTCGCAGAAATGGATGTACCATTTCTACGACAAGTAATTCGGGACTCCCTTCTCCCCCATTTTTAAAGATCTGCAAATATATGGATCACCTCCGCCAATGTGGATCTCCACCCGCCGGCGCCTGACCTTAGCGCCGGGGTGGTCCGCTCCGGTGCCGGTCGGATCTGGATCGCGATTTTCTTTCCTCCGTGCAGATGACGGAGGTGAGGACTCCTCGACGGCCGAGACCTCCGAGGCATCGTGCCGGCGTAAGACTGACGAGAAGCTGGCCGCCGAGTTTTGGGCCGACATTGGGTATGCTACATCAGCCTCACGAGTATGGGAGAGACCGTCTTCTAGGCGAGGATCTGCTCAGAAAGATGGTGCACAAGAGGTAAACGGTTCTCCAACCTCGCCGGCAATTCATTCGCGGGGGTCGCCGCCGGCTGCATGCCGGCACGTGAGGGCTCCGGCTATATCTAGGCCTATGGTACGGCCCTGGATCGGACCTCTCTCTGCCCCCAGAGTCTCTCCCTCTCGTACTCTGGGAGATGCCATGCCCTCGGCCGGCTTGGCGAGGACGGCGGTGATCACGCCGACGGCGCCTCCGATGTTTCCTGCGACGGGCGTTTCGCCGGGCGAGTCGGGGCGGTCGATAGGCCTGGGCCCTCACCCGGTCTCAGGTGCGTCACATTCGAACCGCTCTTTACGCATGGTTAATCTCAACCGTTGGTTGTTTCATATGTGGAACAGGGACACTCCTCGCAGAAACCCTAATCTTCCTCGATCCTTCGTGGCTGCCGTCTGCTCGGGGATGGGTCGCGACGCGTCCGCGCCGCCGGGCTCTGGGCAGGTCCGACCTGCAGCCGCCGCGCCGATGCCCTCGGACGCCTCCTTGTCTGGTGGTGCCCCTGGCTTCGCACCTGGGGTGTTCCCCCCGGTGATCCCTTCTTCCTCCGCTCAAAGTGTCATGCCGAACCTTCCCCAACAGACTCCAGCACCGGGGCAGCAGCAACAACAGATGTATCAAATGCCGCAGCAGTTCTTTCAGCAGCAACCGATGTATCATGCGCCGCCGGGGTACATGCAGCAAATGGCGCCGGTGTACCCATATCAACCAGCCGGCCCTTTCTTGCAACAGAGCCATGGTCACCCCACTGCTGTCCAGCCAATGGCCTTTAACGCTGGTCTGGCAAACCCGGCGGCCGGAGTTCAGACAGGGAATATCCGTCCTAGGAAACCGAAGGGAGGAAAAGGAAATCGGCCTAAGAACCGTGCGGGAAACGCCCCGATCATCGTTGCTCCACCCACCTTGCCTTATCATGGCGTACAAGGTGCTCCGGCTTTTGTCTCGGGGCCTCTTGTGACTGCTGCTCCTCTTATGGCACCGGCTCAACAACAACATGATGTGGCTCAGGCGGCACCTGCTCCCGGGGTGAACACGGTAATGACCAAGTTGTGGTGTACCAAGTGTCAGTCGGCCGGACATGTGGCTTCAGATTGTGAAACACAGCAGTATTGTTTCATCTGTAACAAGGCGAACCATCCGATGACTACTCGGCGGTGTCCAGCTCTCAAGATGCCGAAGCCGGCGGCGATGCTTTGTGGCTATGGGACTGAGAGCATGGCCTTCTTTCAGATGCCTGACAATGTTTGCAGGGCAGACCTCGCACCACAATCCTCCCCAACGGCTCTTGTTACGATCTCGGGAGGCTCTATCTCTTCGAGCATAGTGGAGGCGGAGGTTGCTAAGATCGTTCAATATCAGCAACAGTGGACGTGGGAGGCTATCCCTCATGGCCAGAATGCTTTTATCATGTCTTTTCCCAGTGACGAGGTGCTCCTGAGAGTTACTGGTTTCACGGTCTTCATCAAATCGCATAATGTCACTTTGGAGTTCAAGGCTTGTCATTCCGAGGAGATTCCGAATCGTTTTGAGCTTATTCCAGTTTGGGTGCATGTGCACAGAGTTCCTCACGCTCTCCGGCATTTCTTGGGTCTCTGGGCAGTTGGCTCTGTTATTGGCGCCACTCTTGACGTCGACCTCCTTTGCTTGCGCCGCCGTGGTATTGTGAGGATTCAGGTTGGCGTGCTTAATCTTGATGCTTTTAAGATGAGCCCTGTCAACTCCCTCTCGTCGGGTGTGGTTGTTCAGAAGAAGGGCTATGAATTCCGGTACACTCTAGAAGATGATGATTTCCGTGCGGACGCTGATTTTGTGCCTCGCGTATGGGAGCATGGCGATGATACGGAAGGGGACAAGGAGCATGATCGAGAGGACACTTCAAGGGCTGATGACAAGAGCAAGAGGCCGAAAGTGTCTTCGTCGTCAGCTAACACGGCGGCATCATCTTCCTCGGGAGGAGTGGTTCCGATGCAAATCACCTCTTTCACGACCGTTCCTGCCAGTACACATCCATGCTTGGCATCGCGGCCTTTGTCGGGGGACCCGCCAGCGGCAACGGAGCTCGTGCCTCCCCAGAACCCTACCTCGCTTGCCAGCTCTGCACCGCCTCCACCACCTCAACCGGATGCTTCGCCCATGTCAGCCATTCGGACATGGGTTGATGGGCCTGCGGCGCCCTTGGCGATGGGATCACCGTCGGAGGCTGCTTTGGAGCATCTGACGACACCGACATCGGCTTCTTCTCGGTCTTCTGGTCGTCGGGGTGTGATTTTCTCCCCGGCGGTGCGTGCAGATCATGACATGGCCTTGGCGACGCTTCGGGCGTTGTCTCCTGCGCCGCCGTTGCAGTACGAGGAGGTTGCTCCTACGAACGCTGTCATGGAGGATCAGCTGCAGCTTTCACGGTCTCCCGCCGCGTCGCCGGGGCCGGCGCTGTCCCCTGTGTCGCCGCCACGGGACGTGGAGGCTGCTCCTTGTATCGCTGTTATGGAGGATGAGCTGCAGCGTTCTAGGTCTCCCGCTGCTACGTCGGAGCCGTCTACACCACCTTTTCGGCCCTCTGGGATGCGGGTTGCTTCGGAGTTTACTACTTCACCGCCTAGACGTAGCGGCCGCCATGTTGTGGGGGCTGATGGGGCCTCTGCCACTGATGAGGATTCCATGCAGAGGGCCATGCGTAGAACGGCATCGCGGAACCTTGACTTTGATGGTACGTCTCCTTGCAAATCTTTTCTATCTTTTGATAAAGCCAAAATGTCTTCAAATATTTCTAGCCTTGGTATTTCATTAGGTAGAAATGATGCAGTAGTTGATTTCTCAGTTAAAGCTCTTAAGCAAATGGAGTTCGACCGGCTTACGGTTGCTCCTAGAACGCTTCTGACGGCGGATCCACTAGTATCAGATGAGGAGGATGAGGAGTCCGATGCCAACCATGAAGGCAGACTCCTTTCTCATCTGGTCAATGATACTACAGAGGTAGACTTTGAAGATACCATGCGTGATACGATGCTTTGTGAGCTCGTTGCATCGGTACGTAAGAACAAGTCTAACTCTGGTAGTAAAAAGGGTCGCCCTAAGAAGAAGACCAAAGTATCCAAACATAATAAAGTTTCTCCATGAAAGGAATGTTTTGGAATAGCAGAGGTCTTGGTGACTTGGCTAAGTACAAACATATTTCCGATTGTGTTAGGGATCATGCCCTCGACTTCGTGGCAATCTCTGAGTGTAGTAAGCGTGACTTTCCAACGCGTGATTTGGACCATTTTTCATGTGGCAAAGATTACGAATGGCATATCCTGCCGCCTTCAGGGAGGTCCGGAGGTATTCTTTTAGGAATACACTCCACTTACTTGGAACTTCTTTCAACTTCAAAGGGGGAGTATCATATTAAATTCCACCTTAGAAACAAGTCCGATAATTTCATTTGGAGCTTGGTTGCCGTATATGGTGCTGCTCAAGATGAATTTAAAGCGGCTTTCCTCAAAGAACTTGTCAATACCTGCAGAGAAAATCCTCACCCCATGCTACTTGGGGGGGACTTCAATATTTTGCGATACCAGCAGGATAAAAACAATGATAGGTTCGACACTCGATGGCCGTTTCTTTTTAATGTTGTCATTGACAGTCTTGATTTGCGGGAACTCTCTCTCTCGGGGCGCCAATTTACCTGGGCCAATAATAGATCTATCCCGACATTCGAAAAACTTGATCGGGTGCTAGTCACCACAGACTGGGAATTTAAATATCCATTAGCATCAGTGCGGGCTTTGGAGAGAATTGAGGCCTTATCGGATCATGCTCCATTGCTTACTAATTTTGGTCAAGCAGCACCCACTTCGAACCGCCATCAGTTTAAATTTGAACTGGGGTGGCTCACTAGAGATGGTTTCCCTGAATTGGTTAAAAAGGTGTGGCAACACCCAACACGGGGTGATACACCAATTCAACGTTGGAATAATCGCATTCGTGCGTTGCGCCAATTCCTCCGCGGATGGGCTAAACACACCGCTGGGATTTATAAGAAAGAGAAGTTGCGACTATCTGTCATGATTGACTCCTTAGATAAGATCGCGGAGGTGAGGCTTCTATCTGCGGCTGAGATTGAGCAAAAAAGTCATCTCAATGAGCAGCTAGCCCGTCTCTTACGCGAAGAGGAAATCAAATGGTACCAACGGTGCAAGAGCGACTCGTTGGTACTTGGGGATGATAACACGAAGTACTTTCAAATGTTAGCCAATGGCAGACATAGAAAGAAACGAATATTCACCCTTGATCAGGACGAGGGTCGCATTGAGGGGGACGCTCCGCTCAAGGACTTTATTACAAAATACTATAAAGACTTGTTTGGTCCTTCCTTGGAAACTACGCTGGAGATGGATGAGTCTATTTGTCATGACATCCAGCAGGTTTCCGCTGCGGAAAATGAATTCCTAACCTCTGCTTTCACTGAGGAGGAAATACGGACTGCGATTTTTCAAATGCAACACAACAAATCTCCGGGACCGGATGGTTTTCCGGCGGAGTTTTATCAATTTTTTTGGGATATGTTAAAGTCTGACCTGGTTCAATTGTTTAATGAACTGCATGCTCATAGACTAGACATCTCCAGACTCAATTTTGGTGAAATTATCCTTTTACCAAAGATAAAGGATGCCAATCGGATTCAACAATATAAACCGATTTGCTTATTAAACATGAGCACTAACCGCCTGAATGGGGTCGCAGACCATGTAGTCAAACCAACACAAACAGCTTTCATGCAAGGACGGAACATCTTAGACGGTGTTGCTGTCCTACATGAAACTGTTCATGAGATCCACCGTAAAAAGTTGAATGGGGTCATCTTTAAGATTGACTTCGAGAAAGCTTATGATAAGGTGAAGTGGCCTTTTTTGCTTCAAACTCTTCATATGAAAGGGTTTTCCGATACTTGGTGCCGATGGGTTGAGAACTTTGTGTCTGGAGGTAGCGTGGCTATCAAGGTGAACGATGATGTAGGCAATTATTTCCAGACTAGGAAGGGGCTACGCCAAGGCGACCCCGCATCACCTATCCTTTTCAAGATCGTGGCTGATATGCTAGTTACTCTCATTGAGAGGGCCAAGCTAGCTGGTCAAATCACCGGGGTCATTCCTCATCTAGTAGAAGGAGGCCTGTCAATCTTACAGTATGCGGATGACACCATTTTGTTTTTGAATCACGACCTAGAAAAGGCCAGAAACCTCAAATTGTTATTATGTGCTTTTGAGGATCTTTCTGGCCTTAAGATAAACTTTCATAAGAGTGAACTTTTCTGCTTTGGCGAAGCCGCAGAAACTTCACAAGATTATGCTGATATATTTGGATGCCAACTAGGCCAATTTCCGATTCGATATCTAGGTATTCTTATTCATTATCGGCGTTTGACAATCGCTGAATGGAAACATGTTGAAGAGAGACTGGAGAAACGGTTGGCGAGCTGGAAGGCCAAACTCTTGTCCTATGGGGGCCGACTAGTTCTGATCAACTCGGTTCTTACCAACATGGTCCTTTACATGCTATCTTTTTTTCATCTGCCAAAAGGTGTTCTCCAACGCCTTGATTATTTTAGATCAAGGTTTTTTTGGCAGAGTGACAATGAAAAAAAAGAAATATCGCTTGGCTAGGTGGAATATATTATGTCGTCCTAAAAGCCAAGGGGGACTCGGAATCCAGGATCTTGAGATCAAAAACATTGCATTGCTCAGCAAATGGGTATACAGATTACTCACTGAGGATGGTGTTTGGCAGGAGATCATTCGTAATAAATACATTGGGTCCAAAGCAATCTCCCAGGTCTACTGGAAACCAGGTGACTCTCATTTTTGGAGTGGGGTTATGAAAGCTAAAGAATTCTTTTTCCAATTTGGCACTTTCTCGGTTAGGGACGGCTCCCAGATTCGATTCTGGGAAGACACCTGGCTCGGGACTACTCCTCTAAATATGCAATACCCAAGCTTATATCGGATAGTTAGACATAAGTTTGTCACGATTAAGCAGGTATTGGGACAAGAACACCCGGATATTTCTTTTCGCAGAACGATTTCTGGACCTCGTCTGACTGCATGGAACGATTTGCTGACTCGTTTGGGAGCTGTCCAACTGTCGGCTGAATCGGACATCTTTAAATGGAACCTGCATCTGAATGGAAGATTTTCGGTTAAATCCATGTATGATGCATTGGTTCATAACGAGATTCCATCTGATAATAGAAAATTGTGGAAGCTTAAGATTCCTCTAAAAGTGAAAAATTTCCTATGGTTTCTCAACAAAGGAGTTATCTTAACTAGGGACAATCTAGCTCGACGAAACTGGCAAGGCTGCAAAAAATGTGTTTTCTGCAATCATAATGAATCCATTAAACACCTATTTTTTGATTGCAAGTTTGCTAGATCGGTATGGGCAATAGTCCAAATTGCTTCGAATCTATATCCTCCACGCAGCGTACGGAATATGTTCGGCAATTGGTTGAGGGGAATAGATAAACAATTGTCTAAGCACATTCTTGCGGGGGCAGCTTCCTTATGTTGGGCGTTGTGGCTCACCAGGAATGATATTGTTTTTAATCATAAAAGTGTTTCATCTCCTATGCAGGTAATTCATATATGCTCGCGATGGCTCCGTATGTGGTCTATCCTGCAGAGGCCGGAGGACAGAGACTTTTTTATGATGGCTTCTACCCGGTTGGAGTGCTCGGCCAGGGACATTTTTTACCCCCATGGATGGCGGTGTGACCTTCGGATTGGACCGGCATCACCTTAGGCCTCTTTTATCTTTTTTCGCTACTGCTGGCGTTTTTTGCCTTTTTATTTTGGCTTCTAGTACTTTGTAACTTTGGCTGTGTGCATCTAGCTATGCAGAGGCCGGGTGATCTTTGATGCGGTTGTATCAACTCGATATTTCAATTCAATGAAAAGCCCTTTATCGAAAAAAAGTAATTCGGGACGGAGGGAGCACATTGCTAAAAAAATACATTGCTAGATTTGTATGCAAAAAAGGATTTCAATAGATTCCTAGAGCGGGCATTGGTTAACTCTTGTATTTGGATACATTGTATTTACATTTTTGATTAATATAAATACCGTAGAACGATTGTTTTATGGTTTCAGCTAAAAAAAAGATTTCAATGATACCACTTTTATGGCATACATAACCTATATTTTGTTGTACAAATTTATGGTCAAAATTTGACACGACATATAAACATTACTAATAAATCCAAACGGGTGAAGTATGCCGGAGCAACTTTTGTTATACGTACGTAGACTTAATTAGCCACATTTTCGAGCCCAAGAATGTCTAGTGTGTTGATTATTGTATATCTGTTCCTTTTATCAAGAGGCAAAAGACACATACAAGTACATACCTGCCAATTGGTTTACAAAAATGTTAACTAATAAAGAAGTGTGTTAGCAAAAAAATAGAAAAAATAAAGAAGTAAGTCTATTTCACAACCACCAAGGTTCAAGTTTCACGGACATGAATTTGGGTTCTTATTGTGAAAAAAAATACTCCCTTCATTTGGAAATACTTGTCGACAAGTGTTTTCGGAGGGAGGGAGTACCAGCTGTAGGGGTCTTCCCCTACAACTTTTCTTTCAAAAAAGTAATGTTAACTAATGTGGTGCAAGTGCATGTAAGTTAAACTGAAGATGTCGCCATAATGTCACTTAGGCGTAGCTGGTGGAGATGCGATCTAGCTAGCGATAAGTCCCTGTGAAAAATGTGAGAGTATATATATGACTATTGACTAATTCACTGATCCAGTCTGAGTCACGCTGAATCGGATGATGGCTCGGTTAAGATTTTCTCACCTACAGGAGGCGAAATTTCCGTCCAAAAGCTTTCCTGATCTTCTCTCTTGTCGCGATCTCTCCCGGCACTGAGCTGATGTAGTGAGCCTGTGTGTCTTTTGCATGCATACGGCACCCAGCCTCCAGAGGTACGTCTTTGCTTGCGTACACTGCTGGTATTTAATTACCAGAACGTCCGTGGATTACTTGTCGGATTGTCTGCTAATGTTTCAAGACCTTCCCACCTCTGTGAAAAGCTCGCTTGCACGCTGGAGGTGATAGATAGCTGGCTGTCTGAGAGCCCAGACTTCCTAGTTGAGAGCTTGCGAGCTGATTGTAATAGAATTTTGATTTATTAATAAAGTCCCTGATTCGATGCAAAATAAAAATTTACTTGTCGGATAAGGGGTGACTATTTCCCTTTCAGTCACTTTTTTCTTCACCTTCAAACTGGGATCCAGCGGCTGGAGTTAATCCTGTTCTTCCAGCCAAACCCTAAATCCTAACCACCTCCAGCAGTGAGCTCCCTGACTCTCCTCCGGCTGCAATGCCATGACGAGCCGTTTCGTCCCTGGCGAGGTCCTGGAGCGCCCTCATAGTCGCGTCGTCTCCGTCTCCGTTGAGTTCTTGACTTGCCTCATCAAGGACGTTGCAGCAAGCCGTGTCGCTCCCGTATCGGCTGAAAATCAATGGGGGAGAAAGATTAGTTAGTTGAAGACCCTGTAAATCGTCCGTAACAGGTCCGTGTGTCTAGAATTATCATGTTTTTTTAGCCAGGGAGCACGAAAGAGGTACTCCACTACTTCTGGTTCTAGACCACGACAGTGGAGTATTCTTTTACTGCTGGAGTAGTATAATTTACTTGATTAGTTAGATATTTAACAGGCCGGCAGGTAATGGCCAGGCTAATGGGATAAGGATGAGTGTAGGAGTAGTGGTCAGTGACCATAGATAGCTTGCAACTTGCAAGGCGCAGTACTTACCACATAGTGATAGTGACATACACCACCCATGCTGCCACACATACCGGTCCATAATACACCACAATGCTTCCTCAAGAAAAAAAATACACCACATACGGCGAAGATCTATCGCCCTGCCCACTTTGAATTAAAAGGAATTTATGAATTAACTACAATGTGTGAAGCTTCGGGTATGGTTCCCACATGTATGCAAGTCTCCTAAGTAGCTCCTTCCACTTGGCAACTAGTGCTGATGATGCTCTTTAATTTAGCTGCGTACGTACCCTTCAGGACGTCATTAACCCACATGCACGCAGTTACAAGGGAAAATGGGGTTAGGTTCTCTGAGGAAGTAATCAAAAGAGCACTTTTTTATTGCACAAACGATGACCTTTGTTGGATAGACACGGTTGGCTTGAACGGTTGTGCCACTATATAAACGGTGCCTGCAGGCTCAAGGCTACATACCAGGCTTGAGAAGTGCAAGGCCAGCAACCACTTTATTGTCTGGTATGCTCCAAAAGCTTAGCCTCCTCCTTGATTGTTTTTCCGCTTTCTGTTCACTTTTCACTGTGCTGGTTTAGCCAAATATCTTCATAATATCTACTGACTGTTCATCAACAGTTGGTTAGCTTCAGTAATTAGAAGTCCTAAGATGTACCAGTAGAGTTTTCTTAACTAATTTCAGAAGTTTTGTGTGTGAGTTGCTCGACCACTTTCCGTCCGATCGATGCATGATTCCTCGATCTAATTGAAGTTCATTTTGGTGTAGCGTAGCACGTATAAGAAGAGGAATTAAGCCCCAAGAGTTGGAGGCGATGTCGTGGTGGAAGTCCAAGTCGCACTTCAGCGCCGACAGCCAGGACTCGAGCTCCGACGGCGCGTACCGCGGAGGTAAGGAACGCTCGCCGTCACGTCGCAAGAAGTCCGACGAAGACGAGGAGGAGTACCGCCCCTACGCAGGCTACGGCGCCAACACCAACCGCGGCGGGGCCAACGAAGGCGGGGGCGGCGGCTACAACAACGGCTACGGCGGCGGTGGCTCGTACAGCAACGGCAACGGCGGTATCACGCCCTACAACGGCGGCGGTGGCTACAACAACAACTCTTCCTACGGCAACGGCGGCGGTGGCTACAACAACAACTCTTCCTACGGCAACGGCAACGGCGGCGACGGGTACAACAACGCTCCCAGCTGGGCATCCCAGGACACCGGCGGCCGGACGCCGATGTACATAAACACCAGAGAGGTCCACGTCTATGGGGCGCCGCAGAACGACGACGACTACAACGGCGACCAAAAGAGGCGTGGCGGCGGCGGCGGGGGCAGCGGGTTCTTCGGTCCGGCCTTCCATGCCGTCGGCCATTTCGTCGATCGCAGGTTCGGCCTCGACGATAGGAACTGATCGATCACGCCCATATATATGGCTGATTGCGCTGGCCATGCAGATATGCATGGATGCTCGCGACGATCGACTACTACACTAGTACTACTACTACGTGCTGTGATGTGTCTTGGATAGTTTCCAAGTGTACCAGTGATGTGCTTCAGTTCTGCGCAGTGATGTCTGTGTGGTTTGTGTTGCATCGTGTACAACATGATTTTATCATGCAGATGTTGTATATGTATATATGTACGCAACTTAATTACTTCTTGTTCTCTCTCAGAAAAAAACTTGGTTACTTCTTGCATGCACATACTCCATGGCAACTTATGATTTTCCTGTAATGATGTGGTCCTCTTTTTTTTTATCTTATGGCAATCAAAAAGTCCATCTAAGTGCACATATTAAGTGGAAAAGCAAAATTTCTTGTATAATGAATTATTTTAAGTTTGTCAGATGTAGAATTGCTCAAATTTGGAGCACCAAAATTTCTGTATTGGGCTTTCTTCCTTGTTTCCTTTTCATTTCATTCCATTCAATTTGGTTGTCTCTTCCGGGGGCTTATGATGAGCATATATTGCAGTTTATCATATCATTCCAATATCTTATTCTATTTCATATTGTGTACAGGAATTTATAACCCACCTAATTTCAACCAAAAATCCTTTCTCAGGGTGTCACTATATTTCTTGATGTGGACTCCAATTGTTGCTTCCATGCTGAGTGTAATTCACACGTTCTTCATAAAAATCCTACTCTTTGAGATCCAACCGCTGCCATGGATAGCTAGAGCTTACGGGTGCAAGTTCGCCCACCTGTGTTTGGTCGGCGGGGAGATTTTTTTTCTACCTTTAACTACATTTTATAGTTTGTCATAGACAACCACAATAGCCCAAAACTTATTGGAAAAATCATCAATATTAGCAAAATACTCCCGGTCAATTGCCGCAAGATATAAACATACACGGTGTTTAGACATGTTACAGTCCTCAAGATGTAATTCTGATGATTGCTTTACGTATAAATATCATAGTAAGTGCAATACAAAGAAACACAAGATACTTTTAATTTCACCAAAATCTACAAGAACTCTGTATGCCTGCATAGATAGTCAAAGTTTAGAGATATTCTTGGATGCTTTCCATATGAGCTTTTATATACTTTGGAATGAATGTAGTACATTCTGTACGTACGTAAAATCCCATATACATATATTTTTTATTTACCAAAGATCCACAGAAAAATAGTCAGCCGTTAACAATAATACACATAATTCCTTTAAAACCGTCTTCCCCGGTTCTCCATACATAGCATGATAGATTTGAAGGCAAGAACATAGACGTGGATTGATCTGTTAAATTTATGCGCACGGTGCAGACTCAATTAAAACAATTAATTGACTCGTGTTAGTTTCCATATGTTTGTTTATTTGAAAAAATAACTAGAGACCCTCCTACTGATTGTTATGTAATTGCTGTTAACTAAGGGAGATCCTAAGATTACATGTTTACTCCTAAGAATCTAGTAACAATGCAATTGAAACACATGTGATGCAGTTGATTCAACTGCATTTTCCTGCAGTTAACAACATTGCATTTGAATCAACCTAAAAAACCATTACATTTGATTCAACTATACTCTATCGTTCAATTAACAATGCATCGCGGTTATGAACCATGTATTTCAACTACACTTTTCAACTGTGTAGTTTTTTACTGCATTTTTTCAATTGCATCATGTGTTTAAAATATTGTTTAATATTTTTTGGAGCTCTTTTAGGGTGATTGGCGAGTTACAACTCGTAATTTCGTGTAACTCCACCTCCAATTTTTCCTGACCGTCAGATCTGAGAAATCAGTAAAATAATTATTTTTTGGTCAAAAGGGTAGAATAGTAAAGTTCCACCAATCCGTTCCGCAGGAGAATTAGCTCGCCCATGCCCGTCCCCCACGCAGATCGTTCTGTTTCTGGTCGCATAGCCGCCGCCGCCGCCCTTTCCGTCGTTCCGACCGAGCGATCCCGCCGCGGCACCGCTCCAGGCAAGCACCAGCAGTCGCCTACCTGGCGTCGCTCCTGCCACGAGGGTTCCGGCTCAACGCCAGGAACTGCTAACCGTCCGCTGCGGCGCGCCGAGCCCACCGAAGTCTTCCCTGCCCCGCCGCCCACTGCAGCGCCTCCCTTCCGTCAAGCAGCCGGCGAGGCGAGCACTCCGTCGACAGGTACCTTTCCCTCCCCTACCCCCACTCCCTCCCCCCGCCCCGCGTTGCTTGTTAGGTCGTCGCCGTCTGTGAGAGGAAATTTGGGTGCTCCTGCAGTGTCAATTCAGCCTAGACTCTTTGCACAATTAGAGATCAGATAACGGTCAGTTATCGTCCTTCTTCGATGATTTCTTTCTCTTCTTCCCGGTGCAAGGCTCTTTTCCTTTCAGGTTTTGAGAAAATGTTTGCAGCTGGCCCATAAGATGCTCATTTCTATGCGCTGGGATTGCAATGCAATGGTCAGTGGGAGGGGAAAAAATACATTAAGAGAACCATGAAGAGAGTATCAACAACATTTTTGTCTATAGCTTATCAACTATGTATTCAACATTTGGAAAATTATGAGTACACAAGCATCTCAAACAACCTTGTGTAGAAAACAACAATTCCAGGAAGCCAATATTGTTTACTTCTCTTTCAGGCATTTGTAAAGATATTGTTTGCTCAAATACCTGTGAGGATAACATCGTCCATCCTAATGGATTTACCACTAGCATGTTGTGCATAGAACTCAACATCCTTAGCCAGTTGTTGTGCAC
Organism: Triticum urartu; assembly: GCF_056163025.1. Taxonomy (NCBI): domain Eukaryota; kingdom Viridiplantae; phylum Streptophyta; class Magnoliopsida; order Poales; family Poaceae; genus Triticum; species Triticum urartu. The sequence goes on from NC_141875.1 coordinate 641,945,902, forward strand.
ATTGGGAAGAATATGTTAATTACACTACCCATAGAGTTTCCAAATATGCAAATCTAACAAGATTCAGAACCATTCTTATTCTGCTGAGGGCAAATAAGCAGTTCAGTATAGATAGTACAGCAGAACGCTATAGTTTCAGAGGTGTTGCTCTGAAAATCCACGTCCTTATGTTCTGATACATCTCCTTTACTGTCGCCGTGCAACCAGTGGTTCCCACAACATCCCCGATCCCGAGCTGGAAATGTGGTCAGCTATTGCTTTCTAGCTGATACAGTGTACCACTTAAAAGGATGAGATTCTTGAGTTTGTGGACGGGTTTGGGTGATCTTCAGTGCAACTTGATGTATTATTTCTCACGTGTATTCTACAACCCACCAAGGTCTAGGAGTCACGTTGGCTAAACATTACCTAAATGCATTAAATAGTGCTTTGCTTTATTCAAGAGCACATTCCCAATTGAACTAAATATCTTGAATTGTGTTAGAGGAGCATGCAAATCATATATAAGGATAGTATCTATAGCAGAGATTGTTTGTTAGAGTTTGGTGTATTCTCATCATGAATATTTTGTCTATGCAGAGCTTGTTGTAAGAGAAAAAACCATCAGTATCAGCATGAAATTCGAGATACACAACTCCTAGTACGGCGGCATCCACATCGCTCCCACAATTACTGCTTTTGAAGTTTGTGTATGATATAAAAATTAATGGATGTGCTATGATCTTGTGCAGAAGAGTCAGATCAGTCATAATGTGGCCAAGTTCAAATTTGTTTCCCTAGACCTACTTCTGTGTTGGGCCATGCAATTGGCCAATATATAAGATGCAGGTCTGAACACTTGTACTGCTCATATCCTGGTCAACAGTTATGGTGTTGAGTTATGGTCATTCTTTTTGTTACATGGAGTGAGACATATATTCTGATTCTGTTTTTTGTATTTTGTTAACTGACTGTAGAGGGAAGGATGCTACTGGTGAAGAAGTAGTCAAGCCTTATACTCCGACTACACTGGATTATGATATTGGATACTTTGAGCTTGTTTTAAAGGTAATTTATCATAAACATGTTCCAACCGCACTGAATGTGTCTTATCATTGATTCTGATGGTAAAAAGATTATGTGACTAGTTGACTAGAATAATTAGCTTAATTGTACACCATATTATTAATTCATTTCTAAAGATATGTTGCAGCCAAATAGTTCTCTTAGAACATGACCAACCATCGACAATTATGAGCTGTTATATCATGTCAACTATTGTGTTATGATTGGTTGCCATGACGAGTATCCCTCCCAGCCCCCTGCGCCGCCGTCTGCCTCTGACGATTCCGCACGCGTGTAGGCGACAGTGGAACAAATTCAGACATTCAAAGATATCCGTCCGTCAAAATATTCAGGTTCTGCACTTTTGTATTTCACGCAATTCTTCCTTTTTTCTCTCGTTTGCATTGCATGTGCACAGTAAACCACATAGTCGTCCATCACTGAATGTCTGAATTTGTTCCATTCATACATTCAAAGTCACATTCCCCATGTGTGTAGGTGACAGTGGAACCGGTCTGATCGCTTTGCAGTTTCTCAATTTGTTCGCTATGTTCTGAAATCACTTATATAAAAATCAACAAGTTTCTGAATTAATGATGTAAAAAGCATCTAGTTTCTGAAAATCAACAAGTCAGCAATGCTGATCGATGGTCCAAACGCCCATTGCTGATCGAGTAGATGTCACACCCATTGCGGTTTCAGTAAGATTAGATCCAATTTACGGTAGTTATAAAGCAGATGTCACACGCATTGCAGATGTATTTGTCACGTCTAGTAGATTGAGTGGTTTTGTTATTTGATTTAAGATTTCTTCTATGATTTACTATTACCGTGAACTGATGTATTCATAGCCAGTGAGTTGTAATTGCAGATGACTATTGACTATTGAGTGTGTCTCAATCATGACATTTTGTACAGCGGCTTTTTCTTTCTTCATATGAACAATACTGTAATCATAAAAGGCATGAGATGTTGCACTTTTTTTAACTTATTCTGAACCTTTTATGTTGAGAGGAATATGTGAGTAGGGAAATTCTTTTACTTCTGGTGTATAATTGAGACCAATTGTTAATTTGTATGTGATATGCAGGAAGATATGGCCGATATAAGTGCTGAGTGTATGGCTGAGTACGACGACATTGTCAGCAGGATGTTTGATAGCGAGGAAGAGGGTTTTGAGTTCTATAACAAGTATGCTCTTGAGAAAGGCTTTAGTGTGAGGAAAGGATATGTTGAGTGGGATGAAGCGAACGAGAAGATAATTCTAAGGAAACTTGTCTGTAGTCGTGAAGGTTGCCGTGAAGAGAAGCACATGAAGAGGAAGAGAGAAGATAGGAAGAGGAAGCCACGGAATATCACTCGTGTGGGGTGTAAGGCGAAATTTGTCATTGCAAGAGTCGCGAAAACAGGGCGTTGGTTTGTGAAGGATTTCATCGATGAACACAACCATCCTTTGGCCCCACGAGACCTTGCTTGCTTTTTGCGTTCCCACAGAAGAATCAGTGACGAGCAGAAAGCGGACATTATAGAGATGCAAAGTGTTGGAATCCGGAAACACAAAATCATGGATGTGTTGTGCATGCAGTCCGGTGGATATGACCATGTTGGATGCATGCTGAGGGACATCTATAACTTCTGTCATCGCTACAAGCAGGAAACAGTCGCTGCCGGTGATGCTCAGACGGTGATCCGTCACATGATGGCGTGGCAAGAGAGAGACCCAGATTATTTCTTCAAATACTTGGTTGATAAAGATGGGCATCTGAAGGGATTGTTCTGGTCCGATATTGAATCCCGCCTTGACTACGAGGCTTTCGGCGATGTTGTGGTTTTTGATAGCACATACAGGACCAATAAGTACAATCTGCCGTTTGTTCCGTTTGTCGGGTTGAATCACCACCGCAGCACAGTTATCTTTGGATGCGGGATAATTTCTCATGAAACTAACGAGGCGTACGAGTGGATGTTGCGGACATTTTCTGAAGCCATGTCGCAGAAGCATCCGATATCTGTAATCACTGACGGGGACCTTGCAATGCAAAGAGCGATCAGGGTGGTGTGGCCTGACGCATACCACAGGCTGTGCGTATGGCACATTCAGCAGAACATCGTACGCCATCTGCATGATGATGAGGTTAGGGAAGAATTCAGATCTTTCATATATGACTCGTCTTTTATTGAAGAGCATGAGAGAAAATGGATAGAGTTCTTATGAAGGAATGAAGTGACAAGTGAGGAGTCATGGTTGCATCAGATGTATCAGATGAGGAAGTTGTGGTGTGCTCCATACCTGGTGGGGCGCTGTTTCTTAGGATTGAGCAGCAATCAGCGGAGTGAGAGCCTAAACTCCATGCTACATACACATCTTGAGGGTAAGATGACCTTGTTTGATATGTTAGAGCACTATGAGCGTTGCCTTTCGGGACGACGCTTGAACGAGGCGATCCTAGACATCGTGGCCTTGCAGTCCATTCCATTTACAGACGCTGATGCTTCAAGTCTCGAGAAACATGTTGCCCGGGTTTTCATGCCTTGTATGTTTTAGTTGGTCAGATGGAGCATAAATGCTGTCAGCAAATGTGTTATCAACGAGATACTAGATGCATGGGAGTTGACTACATATGTTGTGGCTAAGATCGATAGAAGAGAGAAGAAGTTTGAAGTGCGCTGTGAGATGAAGGAAGGTTCTTTGTATAGGATAAGTTGTTCTTGTCGTAAGCTGGAATGCTTGGGAACACCATGCTCTCACATATTCTACATCTTGGGAATACGTCAAGTGGAAGTGCTGCCTAGGTGTTGTGTTCCCATGAGGTGGACGATGAGTGCGAAGTCTGCATTCCCTCCGACCAGAAAGAGTGAGATGTACGACTATTCGGAAGCCTTGTGAGGTACCGTGAGTTGCGGAATTTGAGTCACGCGGCATGTTTCCGGGAATGTCAATCTAGTGAGGAGTATCAGCGTCTGAAGATGATTCTGAGTGAATAAGATGGCAGCAAGGAATCAAGCCGTGGTCAGGAGGAATGCATTAGCTTTGGTCCGGTGCTACCACAGACGACGGAAATTGATTGTGGAGATTTGGAAAAGGTCTGGACCCAGTGCATGTGCAAGGCCGAGGTGCACCGAAGAAAAGGTTGCAGGGAAAGATGAAGAAGCAAAGGTCAAAGAGGAAATGTGGCTACTGTGGGGTGGAAGGTCATGATCGGCGTACATGCAATAAATTGAAAGAGGTGTCAAATATGTCTAACTTTTAATTTTACATCCGATTTACTCATTACTATAGTGCACTAATTATATCTGTTGCTGTGTAGGAAATGATGGCAGCAAATTGTTAGCTACAACTCTCTGTACAAGGCCATTGGCAAAATGGACGCAGCTGCTGAGCCTCAAGAGAGTGATGTTGTGTTGGTGGCGAAGTGGCCCAACCGCCTCTATCCTATGTGAGCATTACAATGACCACCTGATGGAAACGACCCTCCCAAATGATAACCTGGGAGGTCCTTTGTCCAGAATTAATTGGCCGGTCTATCTGTTTTTGGCAAACCTGCCATTTTAGTGCAAGTTTCACAAATTATGCATGATTTTTAGGTTGTATGTTGCATCACTAGAGTATTTCTAGCGTTACTTCTTTCACATAGAGAAAGCTTTAGTTATTTAAATTGTGATTATATATGCTACCAAAGAGAAATGTGATAGCTTGTTATCTTGTTCTCAATTAAATGTGCTCATAAGAGAGCTTCTTGATCCCAAAGAGAAATGTGATAGCTTGTTATCTTGTTCTCAATTAAATTTGTGTGCCGCTATCCTAAACCTCCTCTGCTTTCTCTGAAACAGGGTTGCCATGTGAAGAAAAAGGATATGTGGGAGCTTTTGGATGGACAAAGGCTCCAGCAAGGAAGAGAAGAGAGCTGCATTTCCTTACTTGCAATTCTAGTAATTATCTTTGTTATAACTTGTAGAGTGTACCCGCAAAAAAACTTGTAGAGTGTGATGGATTAATTAGGATGCTACGTAATCAGAGTACGTACACTATCATATGTATCATGACTGATTACGACCAAGGTGTGTGTTCCATGAACAAGACTCCCATTTATATGTTTATTAATGATATTGTGTTGTACTTGCTCTACTACATCTGTACATTATTTGTGGAATTGGTCTTACCTGGCACTATTTCAACTGGAGTTGGTCGAGTCGTCCTGCTCATTTTTTATGCGAATGAACATTGTTGTCGCCCGAAATGCTTGTACGGAAGGAGCACTGGAGACTTCATGTTGGGGTTTATCCTAAGCTTGTTGATAGGTGATCATTTCTGGCTTAATGATGGAAAATATGCATTTTGACAAATTGCACCAAAATTTTAAGCTAATACTCGTTGCGTGTCTCATGAAATGTGCCTGTGAAAATTTGCATCAATCCAAAATGTAGTGACATTCTTAGTAAAACTGGTCGTTTAATTGATGTTACGAACATAAAACTGGTTTGGACTAGTGCAACATATGCAATGCAAAAATAGTAAAAGCCACAATTAAGTGTGCGGGCATCAAAGGAACCTTTCATCTAAAAATTGAGCAACAACTCAAAGTTGAAAGCCTATTATTGTAAACATAGTCTCACAATTGTCACTTGAATGAAGTTATTGTTGGATCAAAAATAATGCAAACACTAATTGGGACAATAGTTCAGCTCCAAAGCTTGAAATTGTAGAAAAACCAAAAGCCTACTGAAGAGGCTCATCACTGCTGCCCAAATCCAATGCTTTCTTCGTATTGTTATCTGCAATTTTCTTCCTTTTGGGCGATGACCCATATTCGCCCATGTCCCTCTCGCCGATATCCATGTACCCACATGCATATATGTCTTCTTCGGACATGTCCTGCCCATATGCATACGAAAGGTATTTAGGTCAACATGCAAATGATGTGGCTCTTTTTTTAAATAATAAGTAGGAACTTGGCAATATAACCAACCTGTTCAGACATGTCATCGTCGCTATAATCTGGGAATGCACAATTCTTCACAATGTACAAATGACATTTCTTTATCCCTTCTAAAGTGTGCAACATTTCATCGACGTCATGCTGGCCTGACATCTTTACCATTCCTTCTGGTGGTACGCACCCAGGCTTGATGTAGTACAAATCTGCTTCCCCTTTGTACCCATGGTAACGCAAATTTTTCACCATTATCTGCCAGTCCACCTTGGCAGGTTCAAGTACTGTCATCATACCAGGTTTCTTGTTGTGGTATGCTTCAGGAACATGAGAAAGTTCTTCGTCCACATGAACAATAAATTGCATTACAACTACCTACATACGGCTCGTTGACATCCGTTTTTGCACAATATTAAAGTGTTCATACGTAGGATGTGCATACCATTTGTAAAACATACTTACGTAGGATGAGACAGATTGCTCTGGTGTACGGATCTCTTGTTCTACCTGTAGAGGTACTGATGAGACAAATTGCTCTGGTGTAGGGATGTCTTGTTGTTCCTGAGCATGCTGTTGATATAAATTGATTTGATTTGTGTGTGGATAATTTAATGAATAATAAGTAAATAATGAAATGTACCTTCGTGCCTGTACTAGCATGGTCTTGCATCATACCCCCTTTCATGCGGATCTCCTCCATCTTGGCCTTGTCATCCTGCTGAGCCTGCTGTGGTTACAAACTGATTTTGCCTTGTGTGTGGATAACATAATGAATAATAATCTTAGTAAATAAAGGAACGTACCTTCAGGCATATATTAGCATGGTCCTGTATCGTATTTCCTTCCATGCGGGTCTCCTCCATCTTGGCCTTGTAATCCAGATCATTGCGGTCATGTGGTAAGTTAAGGTCCATGCCCACACGCGTCTGGATGTTATTGAAGCCCATCTTACCACGCTCGAGTTGTAGAACGCGGTCTTGCATTATATTCCCTTCCATGCGGATCTTCTCCATCTTGGTCTTGTGATTCATGTCATTACACTCCTGCTTCAACATAAGGTCCATGTTCGCACGCGCCTGCATGATATTGAATTCCATCCTGCCACGCTCGAGCTGCATAGCGTGATCCAAGTTCATGCGCTCCTACTTCAACTTTAGGTCCATATCGTCATGGAAATGCTTCAACCTCTGATCCATGGCTGCACGCTCCTCTTTCATCATCTGTTCCATGGCTGCACGCTCCTCCTTCCTCATGCGGTCCACGGTTGCCCCCTCCTGCTTCAGATTCTTGTCCATCACCTCTCGCTCCCGCTGCATATTCTTGTCCATCTCTTGGCGCGCCTGATGCAAGTACTTGTCATCATCCACACGGTTGTGCCGTGCCTTTGAATCCATGGTCCCCATAGAAATCAACAGAACAGTGCTAGTTACAATATGTTTGAAAATTGAAATATCTTTTAATTTGAAACTGTGACTATTCAACACAATGTGGCCGAACTGAAGGTATGGAGTGCTTGGTGCTAGGTCCTAGGTGCACTATATAGATCAAATTACTAACTCCCATACTGCTACATCCAATACTTACCATCTAACAAAAAAAGGTTGATCACATTGAGTATGGATTCAGTTTTGTTTTGTCAACCTAACAGATAATTACAACAATATATTTTGTACTAACACATTTCATGGTCTTGTACGAGCATGCAATTTAGAGAAAGTATTAGATTTCTGTATTTTAGTTTAGTGCATGCGATGTGCCACTAGAAGGATCCGCAGATCGGCCGCCGCGGCACCGTCTGCATCCACCGTATTAATGGAATCTGACTGGTAATAAGAGGGAGGGAAACACCATAGGTGTACATACAGTTCGGTTGCGGAGCACCGGGTCGCCGGACGCGGAGGAGAGGACGTCGCCGGGCGTGGAGGAGAGGGAGCCGCCGCCTGATGAACTGCTCCCGATGGGATTTGCGTCTATGGTTTGGTTTACGTACGTGGCTGCTAAGTTGGGCTGGCAAGTATATGGGCAATTCTATTACGTATCTGGATTGGGCTGTTAAGTACTATATGGGCTTTTGTGCTCACGTGGATCAAATATCGTAAATCTGAAATAACAAAATGTTCTTGTTACTTAAAAAAACTTTGTCTAAAAAAACACTTAAAAGAAACTTAAAAAAATCCATTTCTTTTGCACACTGTAGCGGATGGCGGACAACTACAGGCATTACTCGTTAGGACTCACCACTACGGGTAGTCGTAGTCCGAAACACCCACCAGTACCGGTAGTCAGGGTCGAGAAAGACCGTTATAGAATTTGCGTGCGAGGAGTTTTGGGTTCGGTATACACATAGTGATGATAGCCAATAAATCTTACTCGTTAGAGTATCTCCAACAGCCGCGCTAAAAGACGCGCACGACACCACCGGGCCACCATGCCGCCTCGTCGCCGGGGAGGTTCGGGCTACCGCGGCGTCCGCGCGTCCGTCCGGCACCTACTCCGCCTTGATTCGGTCGGGCGGCGGCGTGCGCCTCGGCCTCGGAACTTTCGACACCGCCCAGGATGGCGCCCGCGCGTACGACGCTGCGGCGTGGCGCCTCCGATGGTCCCGTTGGGACATGAACTTCACCGACATGGCGACGTGGGAGCGGGCACAGGAGTTGGCGCCTTTCCCACGGCTTGTCACTGACGAGGATCGTCGCAAAACCGGAGGCGGGAGCGCCGTCTTAGCCTGGCCGAGATGGGCGGGGAAGCCATGGCGTTGTGGAGGCAACGCTTCCCACAAGACATCATCGACGAGGAACAGTTCTTCGCCTAGAGGAGGGCGAAGAGGGAGGAGAGAAGGAAGGAGCGAGCCGCCTATCGCGAGGACAAGCGAACGCAGAAGGCGATCGCTAAATACAACATCGCGCTAGGAGATGCGTCGTCCTGGGACTCCCGGGACAAGCGGTTCCTTGACGCCTACGCTCAGACGTCGGAGGAGGACATCACCGAGGCAGAGTCCGAGTCGAAGAATGAAGAGAAGTAGTAGAAGTGTATCGTAGAAGCAGGCTATGTGCCGAACTATCTCCATATTTGTATGCTCACAACCAAATATGTATCGAATCGCAGTTCATCAAAGAAAAAAACTGAAATATAGCATGCCTGCTGGAGCGGCTCGGGCGCCCTTTATTTCGTGGCGGCCGCTGGAGCCAGCGCACCGCCGCGCGCAAAACCTGTTGAAGATGCTTTTAGGGACGACTCGTGGTGATAGCATTTTCTGATGACCCATTGTGCTAAAAGGGATCCGGGTAAGTTTGGACCAGAGTATCTCAGAGAAACAAATGTGCAGGACACAAAGAAGTTGTTGGCTATTGGAGAGGTAAGGGTGTTTCCAAGAATGCTCGCATGAATTGATTGCATGCAGTGGCAATGGAAAAACTGCCCCAAAGGTTTGCGGGGAATGTATCAAGGTCACAACAGAGAGGCCACCATCATACTAGAAGCGGTGGCATCACATGACTTATGGATTTGGCATGCTTTCTTTCGAATGCCCCGTTCTCAAAATGATGGAGCCGCATCGCGCTCGGGTGAGGAGGTGATCCAACATTCTTTTCTTCGATGGCTGTTGTGGTGGTGCCGGAGGCAGGTCACAGGTGTTGATGTCAAGCTCAGAGATGTTCTGCTATCTTTTCAGTTCTGTCATGTCGGTCTTTACGTGACTTGTACATTGTTCTTTATGATATGAATGAGACACATATTAGCATGGAAAAAAAGTTAACACACAATTAGTTTGGCCAAAGAGATCGCCTAAGCCCGCGCTCAAGCCAAAAATAGACATGGCAGATTCAAAAAAATGACGTGCCAAAAGAAATGGTGTTTCATCAATCAACCTCTTTCCGACTTTAAAGGCGCCATCCAATTTTTCGCTCGTCGATGGATTAATACTTATCACGCCCGTAACGATCGGCCCTCCCAAACTCCGCTCCCACCTCCCCATTATCTGCAACAACCTCCGATCCAATTGGCCTAGCCGGCTCCAACGCCGATTCTCCACTCATATTCCAGTCCAGGCGCCTTCTCACGCGCGACCTTCTCCTCCAACGCCAGTCCCATCGAACGCCGCTGCCCTGTTCACCGGCTGTAACGGAGCCGCCGGCGACCGCCCATCCGGCCTGCGGAATACGACGTCACTGCTTGTTCTGCATCCACACGTTGGATTGAAGGTGAGAATGTCGGCTCATGTCATCAGTTAGAACTAAGGCAACGCATGAGATGATTTAAAACCAAAGAATGGGTTCCGCTTATTCTGTGCATGAACCCATCATGAGATCTTATGGGTTTTCTCTGAAATTTTCTCCGTCCACAGCATCGTGATCCGCCTCTCTATGCTCGTCGCCAGCATCAAACTCTCTCCGTGGACACTACACGCAGTCAGCTCGAACGCCAACGCCACCCTCCTGACGGGCGCGATCGGAGCCGCCAGCCACACCCAGCCACCCAGGGGATCGGAGCCAGCGGCCACCACCCACCTGGCCTGTGCGATACGACGGTACTGCTTCCTCTTCATCCACCTATTCGCATCACGGTTAGAACGCCTGATATTTTTACACCCCTTAGACAACAGTGAGGTCAATATAATCCAAAACTTTGTATATAAATATCAAATGGCAGAATCATACAGTACATACCACATGTTGTTCATATTAACGACAGTAGAGAAAATTTAGTAAGTAATTATTAATCACCGATCAATCTGTGTGGTAAACGTACACCTCTGGAGAGGTAGTAACAAAGAAATAAATAAATTAAATAGCTTATCATAGTAATTTTGTGCTCTTTAAGAAACAAGTGGAACAATTACAGTACGGTACAACCCCATAGCTTATGTTTATTCTCTGAATTGACCCAGTCTCTGTTTGTGCATATTTTCCAGGAATGGCCAGTTCTCCTACAAGTTGTGCCAACACACAATTACCAGACGTAACCAATCAGGTATATTTTTTTCCCAGTTAGGTTAAAATCTTTGAAAACACATAGTTCTTTTACCTTTACACGTATTTCAGGATTTTTTGGACGAACTCAGTGTGAAACATGCAAATATGAGGTTAATGTGCTCACCGATAAGGTTCGCGCAAATGATTGATGGATTAGATGACGAGCACTTAAAGGCCATATGCACTCAAACTGGTCTTGGAGGGCTAACAAAGATGAAGTCAGTATCCCTCCGACGTATTATGTTGGTGCTGCTAGCGAAGAGCTACATCCACGACATGCAGCATATTCACATTGCTGGTAAGGATATTTCTATAACTCCAACGGATGTCTATCAATTAATGGACCTTCCAATAGAGGGGAAAAATATATATATGGAAATGGGAAAACCAAAAGACGCAAACTTGTTAAGGGCTTATCAAACAGATGGAAGACTTAAGCTGAGTGACCTTGAGGACAAAATTAAAGCCTCCAAAACTCCAGATGATCATTTCATCAGGCAGTTTGTTTTGTATGCTATTGGCATTATTTTAGCACCCACGGTACAGGATTATGTCGACTCCAAATATTTTGTCCTTGTTGAAGATGTCGCAAGAATTCCAAAATTTAACTGGGGATGTTTCACACTGGACCATTTGCTAACATCCATCGATACTTTTAATTATAAGGATCAAGTCAATCTACAAGGAAATCTAGCTTTGCTCCAAGTAAGTGCTATGACACTAGTTGTCATTCTACTATTATTCGTATGATGCATATATCTCTATCATTGATGTACTAATGTTTCCTATAGTTTTGGTATTGGGAACATGTCCTGCTGGATCGATTTTGTATTCTCGTATACCCCGTCCACTGATGGCACGGTGGGATGAAGCCACAGGTAAAATAAGAACCGAGGCTTATGATAAAGGAGGCCTATACAACGGATTGGTACCTTTCTAGACTTGACTTCTTTATTTACTATATTTATTTCTTAGTACCGATTCTTTATATCTTTTCAAAGGTTGTCATGAGCATCGGCGATCTAGAGCCAACCAACATTACAAATGACCAGCATACCAAGAAAGATACACATGCGCATGAAGATGCTATCTATCGACCACAACCACGAGGTCAAACTATGAGTAGCCAACAAGTAAGTTGCTCGAAGACACATCCTTTTCAATAACATAACAAAGGTCACAGCGAACCATACTTATTTTTCTTCGAACAAAACGAGTTGACATTTCTTTTATGCAGATGGACATGATACTTCAAACACATAACGATCTATTTGCAGAACTAGAGAAAAAGTTGGTCAAACAAGTAGTAGAAGTAGAGCACAAATTAGATAAAAGAATAATTACCGTGACCGAAGACGTGATAAACATAAGGGGTAAAATTGCCACTCAACCTAGGTTGTCCAAGCTGGAGGACGAAGTTGGAGACCTGAAAAGGGAAGTTGGAGACCTCAAAAGGGAACTCCAGGTAAGTGATACTACAACATCAATTTTACCCATAACTTCCTATATTTTCATTCTATGCATTTCATGTTACAGGAACTAAGATCCCTAGGTGAAAAAAACAAACAATCAACGACGAAGAATGCATACGTACAGGTGATAACTATGGCCCATCACCTTGCTAATATGAGCTAATTTCTGTTCATTGACCAACTTCTAATTTTAGGAACAAGAGCAACCAAGCAATGGCAAGTTTTCATCAACTCCTGGGTTTGACGCATGGAAAGCACAGACTTCTGCTGGTACACCTAGTGCAAAACCTGTGGTGCAAAACAAGGAGTTGGACCAAGACATCCCACCACGGAAGCCTGTATTCAACAATGATTACGTATTGACAGATGAAGACTATGAGGCTGCACTTTTCATCTGAGGGAGTCACGACCTTGTTGAGGTAGTTCACATCGAAGACATTGTGCTAACAGTTCATAAACTCAAGCCAAATGTTAGCAAACTATTCTTCATCGATGACGTAAGGCCCATATACTGCAATCTACATCAAGTATTCTAAATTGTGCCATATTACATGACTACAAATTTTGCAGGTTATTAATGCATATGCACACATTAGCAATGTTGCAACTGATGCTACATCATTCATTTCCACCGTAGAAAGCAGAATTTTACTAGGTGAATTTGGGGGTATTCCAATGGGATGCAAAAGCCCACATGTTGCTAATGTAGCAAGGAAATTTGTAGGACGCAGAATGGTATGCATGTTTCCTGACTTGTTTAATTGTATATCTTGATTTTCCCTAAATTGAGTCCGCTTTAATTTTCTGCCAGGTATGTGTCCCAATGAATGTGCACAACATGCACTGGTTATTACTCGTGTTTAATTTAGACAAAGAAGAGATCCAGGTCCTAAACTCCAACCAAGCATATCGTGACATTGCCAAGGAAACTGCACTGGTAAGCTTGCTCTCTTGTTGCCTCTTACCATCATGTGACACTTTTTAAAAGCACTAATGCAATCCCTTGAATTACTCCTCATACACCAGGTGGAGTCCATTCAGGCGTGTATCAACGAAGGGGTCGAGGATGGCTTGGTAACACCGCCTAAACCCATCAATATTACCCAGTGGAAAACCACTTGCTATACTAACATACCACAACAAACGGATGGGTACGTATAGGCAGCTACATGATTCCTCACCTACACTACAATACTTAACTTCAACTTTACATCATAGTTATTCCTGTGGGGCGTACACACTCAAATACATGTTGACATGGGACGGAGATAAAATTACCGAGGATTTCACACAGGTCTGCCAAACGCTAAATTACATTTGTAATCATGCACTACCTATGCTTCACCCCTATCCTAACCTATGCATCGCTATCTAATTCAGGCAGAAACACATGTTTTCAGCTGGAAAATATGTTCAAGCCTGCTGCGTTCGGATTGCAACAAGCTTCGGAAAAAATCATACAAGAATCCTATAACGGTAAGTTCTACACAACTAGCATTTCATGTCATGTAGTTCCTACCTTTCATGATTGCACGTAACGCACCACTATTTCCTCTATAGAGGGACGAGTACGAAGCTAGCATTCCAGAGGAACGAAAAGGTGCAGACGACGATGTCACGATTGTCACCAACCCTGATGTTACAAAAAAAAGCAGAGACATCCGGTGCCCCAAAGCGTAAACGTGGACGCCCGAGGAAGAATGACCCTCCAAGTGATCTAGTGAAACAACAATTTGACACCAAGACTATCGCTAAACAAGTGGAGTTCAAAATACGCAAGCGCAAACCATCAAATGCCGTGTCCAGCCCATTTGTAAAGCCATGAATGGGCTACACGGAGAGGCACTTCAAGGGCAGTTCCAAATGATTGATCTTCATAGCATGTTCTTTGAATTAAAGGCTACACTTATGTTATGATGTTTTTGCATTTTATTTGTATGCTTATTTCCATCTAAATGCTTGACTTTTCATTGGCTCTTTTTTTAAGTATACAGTTCTGGTTTAAGTGGATGATGATTATGGCTGAGGCAGGGTAATTAAGGAAGAAAAATCATAGCATATAGAACACATGACCAATGATGTAAATATCATGGTTACACTACTATGTCTCACATCACGAGTTGAGTGGGACATTATTACCTCGCCAGCAAAAGGAACAGAATCAATAATGCAGCTAGCTTGATGGATTACTTCGGTCCACTCCACAAGAAAAATTACAGGCTGCAGCACCAGCAGTCAATGCACACACAGAACCGTATTGTCAAATGTCAGCCTCTCCTGCAGAAAAGAAGAAAGAATAGCATCAGGAACACCATGTACCATTTTTATACTGATATAGACATCTGGACAAGAGTTGGTACATTGCAGCTCGTGTTTTGCTTCGAAAGTAATGCGATACATTGAGGTAACAAATTTACAACTAATAAATCTAGGCCTAAGTCTGTTGGGTAACAATACCGTAACAGGTGTCACATCTAGCTTTACTCTAACAGAGTTCTGGTACTAACTAGACAGCTAGGACAACAATAAGAAAAACTAGACAACTAGGACAACAATAAGAACCAGGCAACCAGGCAACCAACAAACAGATGCTAAACTTGCTCATTGGCAAAATAGGTTGTGCACGCGAACATGACAGAGAGAACTAAAATAGGGGCCATACTTATTCTGTTCCATGCTAAAGGTGACTGCAATATTTGTCGACAATGATTATGGATGAGGCATGGGAATGCACATGTGGCAACGCGTGCAAAGCAGGCAAAAAATTCATATAAAGCAACCATCCTTCCAAATTGAGCCAATTTTGGTTTTCCAAGATGTCCATTCAATACGGTGGCATACACCGCCTAAATATACAAAATTCCTAACTAATTTTAATGGGAAATGGCAATAGTCCAGTGGCATAATCACAAGAACAGTGTCTGAATCTCCTACTGTAACTGTATTTCATAGCACAAAGGTTCTGAATCCATCAACTTGCAAGTTATATTCCAATGAAAAGTATTTCCTACTTACTCTAATCACTACCTACTGACTCCAACCACTGTAGTCAAAAGGAGGGGGAAATAACTGCTGCTCCAAGATATGCAATCATCAGTCCTCCAGATGATTTCTGCCTCCTCCACATATCCTGCTGTATCCTGGATGTCGGGACCTTGCCGCTCCTCACGGTCCTCTTTTATCTTTTCTATGCGTTTTGCATCGATCTCATGTTATGTGGCATCTTATTCTTCTTCATCGTGGCTGCCCACTGCAAGAGGTACAATGTAGTGTGTCAGTACCATGGAAGGCTTGAAAGGGGCGGAGATGGCAGTACAAACTAGTTTAAATCAGGTGCTTGACAAAAACAGTGCATAAACTGATATTACACTTGGGATAACAGACTAGTTTTACTTCACTTTCCCCTCAATCAAATCATGATATTTGTTGACATAGCTTACTATTGGTGAAACATAAGAAGGCAGGGACATTTAGGAATGAAATGGCGGTCTTGGCATCAACAAGTACATGTAGCTTTTACTTAACATCGACTCAAAGATCAACTCCAACAGTGAGGTTCAGATCTACTTCACTACATAAAAAAAGTTTTAGATGTAGTTCATTATCTAAAAATATTATTATGTTATTAAACAACATCATTCATATCAACATTGATAGTGACCAAATCGACAGAATCCATACCAGGTTGAGGTCGGTTTCATCTTCAAAATCTTCAAGCATGTCGGCATCCATAAGTCACTTCAGCCACAACAGCATGTACTTATGCTTGATAGACTCTCTCTCAGCGTCGCCGAGCACAGCCTCCACCGACTCTATTGCGACCTTGATGACTGTCAAGGCGAGCATGCACCCGAGTGCCACCCCGACTGTCGACATGGCTCGTGCCTGCTGAGTTGGGCTGTGTGCTGAATATAGTGGATTTGTCATTGAAGCTCCGGCCCTTATCAATCTAACAAAGCATTGGAAGCAAAAAAAACTAATCAGCAACTGCAGAATCAGTCATGACCTGTTTTACAGAATACAGATATCACAGACTAGCAAATAATCAAGTCAATTAATAATATTTATAAAATCTTAGACAAAAGGGAGTTGCCCACCTACTCCATTAAGCATAAGGAAGCAACATTCAGAATTTAGTTACATGTCCACTGTATAAAGCTCATGTGCTTCGTCAGATACTTTTACAGATTCAAACTAGTAACCAGAACTGAAGAGTAATGCAAAGCCGTGAACTTGCAAGGAATAAGGTAGAGTAAGAGATATGGACCTGTGACGGTGCTGCGCCGGGCTCTCCACAGATCCGGCCTGGATTACGCCGATGGCAGCGTGATCCGGCAAGGTCAAGTGCCTCTTGGACGCCCAGCAGCCCACTCGAAGCAGCTCACCATCACTCCGCCGGAGTTGGCCATGATGTCCGGTAGGATCAGCACGCCCTTCTTTGCCAGAATCTGCACCACAAACATGAACATTTCTCTGCTGTCAGTCAATGTGTGAATGTGTCAACAAATTCAGCATAGTTTTATGGCAAAATGTTGGTGTTCTTGCCTCGTCGGCCTCGGGGTCTGTTGGGTGGTTAACAGCCTCAATGATGTACTTTGCTTTGATGGCATCAGCATTGTCCCTAGTAGAAGAAGATAATTGAACGGACTTTTTATTAACAAAAATGTATTCAGATACACAAAAAATAACAGCCAGGAGGATACTTTAACTGAGCTTCTGAGCAGTAATCTGATAAAGATTGGATGAAGTGAGATGGGACGAGGAAATAGAAGATTACTTGTTTATGACTCCTCCCAGAGCTGCCGGGATGAGCACGTCGCACTCTTCCGTGAGCAGCGAGGTCGGGTCGACGACGTCGCCTCCGTCAAAGCCCTTGATCCCGCGGTTCTCTGCCGAGTGCTTCATCAGCTTGGCTATGTCAATGCCATTAGAGTTCTTGACAGCCCCTGTGACATCTCTGATGGAGACCACCTTGCCACCAGCTTCAGTGATCAATTGGGCAGCCCAAGAGCCAATATTGCCAAATACCTGAAAAAGGCAAGAAGATAATAATTGCTCATCTGTGCAAATGTAGATGAAGAAACAGAGTTCTGGCCTTGCTCCACAATGTATGGCGCCATTGTACACAACGATTATTACTAGCATTGTGTAGGCATGCTTGTATATATTTGGCAGAATATATTACTTGTGGGTGCTCATTGTGTGCTCCTTTCCCCTTTAATTTCAGCACGTGAGGTGGGAGATTAGAAAGATACTGACATATCAAGCACAGAACTTTGCAATTGCCACTGATGGTGTCTCCATTGTAAGCCTAAGCTTTGACAAGATGCTTGTCTCTAAATTATAAATGGGAAACATCTTAGCTTTGCGTGAAAATTAAAGAGACTGGCAAAAATTTCTCTGGCATTTTAAATGCGCAAAAGACCGAAGAAAAAGCAAATAATCTTACTGAGTTCAGATAAAACAGATAATTACCTTAAGAAGAGTTCAATTGCAATTATCTAGTTGGATAAAGTTTAATTTATGCTAAAGGCCTTGTGAATGATACTACTTAAGATTTGCATGCTAGATCATGGCTCTTACTCCTAAAATCATTGGCAAGTGCTGATAACAAAATAAAAATGTTCTTACTTGCTACCATTAAAAAAAGGATTTGTGTACAAGATTTTGATCTTAATGCCTGTTCTTCATTTCTACAAGCTTATATGGTACATAAAAATTCAAAACAAGAGGAGTATAGCTAACCTGAAACTGTTATAGATCAATTCAAGAATCATATTCTTTTCTTAGAGATAAGGGGCACACCCCTTGGTTTCATTTTATTTGAATGCAAGCACAAGTGCACAAGCAGTGTGATTTCTCGGATGCCAGCACAGGTGCAACCATCAGACTCCAAAAACAATTGAAAAAATTATAGTGACAACCACAGGTCGGCCAGAGTACAATCAGAATCATCAGCCAAATAAATGTCATCGAACAGGAGCGTTTGAAGATAGAGCATCAGGAAAGATGGAAAATCACAACATGAGTCCTTCGCAAAGATAGGACATCGTTACCACTGACGCAGGGCATCAAACTTGCTTGCAGTTAAGAATCATTGAATCAAAATAAAAGTGTATATCTATAATTGAAGTTCACACACACTACAGTTACATGTATCAGGATAACTGCATTGCTCCCCATGTGCATCAATCGACAAAGCACAAATCAAATCAATACATGTCGGGATCAACATAGGGGATGAAGGGGGGGGGCGTACGTACCATGTCGGGCAGGATAACCTGCAGTCCGGCGGGGCCGGTGTCAACCTGGGCGACCTCGACCAGCAGCGGCGACTGCAGTGTTGGTAAGGTCGACGACTAGATGCAGGAGTTGGGGACGACCTCGTCCGGGCACGGCTGCTCCCCCTCCTTCCGGTGACGCCGCTGAAGATGCCGCCGCCACGACCACCCGCCTCCTCCGCTGAATGCCGCCGCCGCTGCTGAACATGGACGCCGATCTGGTCGATGACTCAGTGAGGAGCGGGGAGGAGAAGGCGCAGGAGAAGCGGCTGAGCCGGCGGCGCAGCGACCGGCAGAGGAGGAGGGGCGGGGGGGGGGGGGGGGGGGGGGGAAGAAGCGTGCGGCGGCGCAGCGACACGGCAGAGGAGGAGGCGCGGAGAGGGGATCGACAGAGGGGGAAGAAGCGTGCGTGGCTAGGTTTCTTTTTCCTTTTCTCCCAGCGCTGCACACTAAATTGGACGAATCTACCCTTTTGAAAAATGATTAGCCCCACCATAATCTTGTAATGGTCCCACAGTTATTTGTAATTTCATGTAATTTTACTCTCGTAACTCCTCGTAACTCCTATTTCTCCACCGTTTGATTGTAGTGAATGGACGGCCCCTAAATTCGCCAATCATTGTAACAGTTGTATATTTTTTGACATGAAACATTGTTTACTACGGAGGGAGTAGTTACGAAAATAGAAATTGTTTACTGTGGAGTCCTGTCCTTGATAAATAAACTGCGAGTGTCCCGATGAGTGTACGTAGCGTTACAAAGGAAGGTTACAACCGCATAGGGGACAGGCTAAAACCAAAGACTGGAACGCCGGTCAAGAAGCTTAAGCTAGGAGCTGCTCTACAAAGAGCCGGATTGACCCCTAAACGAAAGCTGAAAGACCACACAGCTCTTCCCGTGAGCTAAACGCCCTGTTTGGACCTATAGGTTAAAGTTAGTTTGGCTTAGTTTGGACTCAACTAATTCAAATATATTCAAACAGGAGGGTTAGTTTGGGTTAGATGCATCTAACCCATGCAAAAAATCTAACCCATCCAAGAGGTGTTTATTTGGGTTACTTTTTCTCGGGATCACTAAAAACACATTTTTCTCTCGCTCTCTCTGCAACCCTCCCCCCCCCCCCCCCCCCCCCCCCTCCACTTTCTCGAAGCTTTTCGTCCTCTTCTTTCCTCCCTCTCGCACCGTTCGTGAAGGCGCCTTGACGTATCCGCGCTCTATCTAACCCTATCATCCAAACACCTTTTTGGCTAGAGTTAGTTCAGGGTTAGAATCTAACTCTAACCTTTAACTGAGTTAGAGTATCCAAACAGGGCCAATGACATCAGACTTCAGAAGAATATATATCAGCAGGCCAAATGCACTTGATTTGACTGAGATTTTGAAGTAGGTCCATGCATGATCCAAACACCTTCTTGACCACCTTATCTTCTTGACTGGACCGGTCTCCTCCCTGCGCGCGCATGCATGCGTGACTGTCAGCATGTTCGTCAGTTTTGCCTTTGAATTGCTCGGCCGGTCAAGTTGGGTGCCACGTCTTTGTACACTTGTGGACTGGACGCTTCCTTATCTTCAGCATGATGTACGCTCAAAACAAAATGGATTGTTCGTTCGAGCTCGTAGCAGCCCACGTACACTACGTACCTGCCGTTGACCCAGCGGGCGTGTACTTACAATCTTATCCATCCAATATTGTACGTACCCTCTCTGCTTGTATATTGTATTCATGATGGTCCAAAATAATGCTGATTTAAATACTTGTCAATGCAAATTCAAAACGCGCTCAAAATGGCGGGACAGGTGCGCAAGCAGTCATGGGCGATCTAAGCAGTGACGATGGTCCCACAGATTGCAACGCGGGGCAAAAGATCAGGGGGCGTGTTGGGAAGGATGGTCAAAGGTCGCTTTATCATTTTTCTTGTCATGATTAATATTTTGGTGTTCGTCTGAATGGTTATTTTAGCATGCCAATGCACATTTGCCCACTCTAAATTTTTTTGTTGGCGAACTTGACCAAAATTTGAACAACACAATAACATGGCAAACAAGGTTTATTTATTTTTGCTCAAATCCGATTTATTTTAGATCAATTGAATTTTAGATACAACCTGGTATTGGGTACCAGAACTCATAGATACAAAAGTGACCCTAAACAAAGGGGATGTTGCAACTATAATTATGTGCCTTGGAATTATTGTCGGAGCCGAAGCTTTGTCGCTGTTGCACTACCATAGCTCTGGCTGACAATGAACAACATCGAGAGATCCAACCACTTAAGTGCCTGCAAAAACCTGTAGAGTAACAAATCTCGTTGAATTGCCACAAATAGTAGAGCATTGCATACAATTGAGATAGGCAACCCCGCCAAACATATCTGCGTCGAAGGGGGGCACCCCAATCTTGGAAGGCATCCGCTGTCGCCAGACCAAGCTGATGATCTTGGTCACAAAGACTTGAAAGAAGAGATTGAAGGAAATACGCCCTAGATGCAATAATAAAGTTATTATTTATTTCCTTATTTCATGATAAATGTTTATTATTCATGCTAGAATTGTATTAACCGGAAACATAATACATGTGTGAATACATAGACAAACAGAGTGTCACTAGTATGCCTCTACTTGACTAGCTCGTTGAATCAAAGATGGTTAAGTTTCCTAGCCATAGACATGAGTTGTCATTTGATTAACGGGGTCACATCATTAGAGAATGATGTGATTGACTTGACCCATTCCGTTAGCATAGCACTTGGTCATTTAGTTTGTTGCTATTGCTTTCTTCATAACTTATACATGTTCCTGTGACTATGAGATTATGCAACTCCCGTTTACCGGAGGAACATTTTGTGTGCAACCAAACGTCACAACGTAACTGGGTGATTATAAAGGTGCTCTACAGGTGTCTCCGAAGGTACTTGTTGGGTTGGCGTATTTCGAGATTAGGATTTGTCACTCCGATTGTCGGAGAGGTATCTCTGGGCCCACTCGGTAATGCACATCACTTAAGCCTTGCAAGCATTACAACTAATGAGTTAGTTGCGGAATGATGTATTACAGAACGAGCAAAGAGACTTGCCGGTAACGAGATTGAACTAGGTATTGGAATACCGACGATCGAATCTCGGGCAAGTAACATACCGATGACAAAGGGAACAACGTATGTTGTTATGCGGTTTGACCGATAAAGATCTTCGTAGAATATGTAGGAACCAATATGAGCATCCAGGTTCCGCTATTGGTTATTGACCGGAGACGTGTCTCGGTCATGTCTACATAGTTCTCGAACCCGTAGGGTCCGCACGCTTAAAGTTCGGTGACGATCATAATTAGGGTTTTTGTGTTTTGATGTACCGAAGGTTGTTCGGAGTCCCGGATGTGATCACGGACATGACGAGGAGTCTCGAAATGGTCGAGACATAAAGATTGATATATTGGAAGCCTACATTTGGATATCGGAATCGTTCCGGGTGAAATCAGGATTTTACCCGAGTACCGGGGGGTTACCGGAACCCCCGGGGGTTAATGGGCCTACATGGGCCCTAAGGGAGAAGAGGAGGGCCGGACAGGGCAGGCCACGCGCCCCCTCCCCCTAGTCCGAATAGGACAAGGAAGGGGGGGGGCGCCCCTTTCCTCTTTCCCCCTTCCCCTTTCGTTCTCCAACAAGGCAAGAGGGGGAGTCCTACTCCCGATGGGAGTAGGACTCCTCCAGGCGCACCCCTAGGGGCCGGCCGCACCTCCCCCTCCCTCCTTTATATACGGGGGCAGGGGGCACCCCATGACACACAAGTTGATCTTCGTGATCGTTCCTTAGCCGTGTGCGGTGCCCTCTTCCACCATATTCCACCTCGGTCATATCATTGCGGTGCTTAGGCGAAGCCCTACGTCGGTAGAACATCATCACCGTCATCACGCCGTCATGCTGACGAAACTCTCCCTCAACACTCGGCTGGATCGGAGCTCGAGGGACGTCACCGAGTTGAACGTGTGCAGAACTCGGAGGTGCCGTACGTTCGGTACTTGGATCGGTCGGATCGGGAAGATGTACGACTACTTCCTCTACGTTGTGTCAACGCTTCCATTGCCGATCTACGAGCGTACGTAGACAACACTCTCCCCTCTCGTTGCTATGCATCACCATGATCTTGCGTGTGCGTAGGAAAATTTTGAAATTACTACGTTCCCCAACAGTGGCATCCGAGCCAGGTTTTATGCGTTGATGTTATATGCACGAGTAGAACACAAGTGAGTTGTGGGCGATACAAGTCATACTGCTTACCAGCATGTCATACTTTGGTTCGGCGGTATTGTTGGATGAAGCGGCCCGGACCGACATTACGCGTACGCTTACGCGAGACTGGTTCTACCGACGTGCTTTGCACACAGGTGGTTGGCGGGTGTCAGTTTCTCAAATTTTAGTTGAATCGAGTGTGGCTACGCCCGGTCCTTGCGAAGGTTAAAACAACACCAACTTGACAAACTATCGTTGTGGTTTTGATGCATAGGTAAGAACGGTTCTTGCTAAGCCTGTAGCAGCCACGTAAAACTTGCAACAACAAAGTAGAGGACGTCTAACTTGTTTTTGCAGGGCATGTTGTGATGTGATATGGTCAAGACATGATGCTAAATTTTATTGTATGAGATGATCATGTTTTGTAACCGAGTTATCGGCAACTGGCAGGAGCCATATGGTTGTCGCTTTATTGTATGCAATGCAATCACGCTGTAATGCTTTACTTTATCACTAAGCGGTAGCGATAGTCGTGTAAGCATAAGATTGGCGAGACGACAACGATGCTACGATGGAGATCAAGGTGTCGCGCCGGTGACGATGGTGATCATGATGGTACTTCGGAGATGGAGATCACAAGTACAAGATGATGATGGCCATATCATATCACTTATATTGATTGCATGTGATGTTTATCTTTTATGCATCTTATCTTGCTTTGATTGACGGTAGCATTATAAGATGATCTCTCACTAAATTTCAAGATAAAAGTGTTCTCCCTGAGTATGCACCGTTGCCAAAGTTCGTCGTGCCCAG
The DNA here is from genome assembly GCF_056163025.1 of Triticum urartu. Taxonomy (NCBI): domain Eukaryota; kingdom Viridiplantae; phylum Streptophyta; class Magnoliopsida; order Poales; family Poaceae; genus Triticum; species Triticum urartu. The sequence goes on from NC_141875.1 coordinate 641,969,640, forward strand.
ACACCACGTGATGATCAGGTGTGATAAGCTCTACGTCCATCTACAACGGGTGCAAGCCAGTTTTGCACACGCAGAATACTCAGGTTAAACTTGACGAGCCTAGCATATGCAGATATGGCCTCGGAACACTGGAGACCGAAAGGTCGAGCGTGAATCATATAGTAGATATGATCAACATAATGATGTTCACCATTGAAAACTACTCCATTTCACGTGATGATCGATTATGGTTTAGTTGATATGGATCACATGGTCACTTAGATGATTAGAGGGATGTCTATCTAAGTGGGAGTTCTTAAGTAATATGATTAATTGAACTTTAATTTATCATGAACTTAGTCCTGGTAGTATTAGTATATCTATGTTGTAGATCAATAGCTCGCATTTAGCTCCTCTGTTTTATTTTTGATATGTTCCTAGAGAAAACTAAGTTGAAAAATGTTAGTAGCAGTGATGCGGATTGGATCCGTGATCTGAGGATTAACCTCATTGCTGCACAGAAGAATTATGTCCTTGATGCACCGCTAGGTGACAGGCCTATTGCAGGAGCAGATGCAGACGTCATGAACGTTTGGCTAGCTTAGTATGATGACTACTTGATAGTTTAGTGCACCATGCTTAACAGCTTAGAATCAGGATTTCAAAGACGTTTTGAACGTCATGGACCATATGAGATGTTCCAGGAGTTGAAGTTAATATTTGAAGCAAATACCCGAGTTGAGAGATATGAAGTCTCCAACAAGTTCTATAGCTAAAAGGTGGAGGAGAATAGCTCAAGCAGTGAGCATATGCTCAGATTGTCTGGGTACTACAATCGCTTGAATCAAGTGGGAGTTAATCTTCCAGATAAAATAGTGATTGACAGAATTCTCTAGTCACCATCACCAAGTTAGTAGAACTTCGTGATGAACTATAGTATGCAAGGGATGACGTAAATGATTCCCGAGTTTTTTCATGATGATGAAATCGATGAAGGTAGAAATCAAGAAAGAGAATCAAGTGTTGATGGTTAACAAGACCACTAGTTTCAAGAAAAGGGAAAGGGAAGAAAGGGGAACTTCAAGAAGAATGGCGAGCAAGTTGCTGCTCAAGTGAAAAACCCAAGTCTGGACCTAAGACTGAAACTGAGTGCTTCTACTGCAAAGGGACTGGTCACTGGAAGCGGAACTACCCCAAGTAATTGGCGGATAAGAAGGATGGCAAAGTGAACATAGGTATATTTGATATACATGTTATTGATGTGTACTTTACTAGTGTTTATAGCAACCCCTCAGTATTTGATACTAGTTCAGTTGCTAAGAATAGTAACTCGAAACGGGAGTTGCAGAATGCACAGAGACTAGTTAAGGGTGAAGTGACGATGTGTATTAGAAATGGTTCCAAGATTGATATGATCATCATCGCACACTCCCTATACTTTCGGGATTAGTGTTAAACCTAAAATAAATGTTATTTAGTGTTTGCATTGAGCATGAATATGATTGGATCATGTTTATTGCAATACGGTTATTCATGTAAGTTAGAGAATAATTGTTGTTCTGTTTACATGAATAAAACCTTCTATGGTCATACACCCAATGAAAATGGTTTGTTGGATCTCGATCGTGGTGATACACATTTTCATAATATTGAAGCCGAAAGATGCAAATTTAATAATGATAGTGCAACTTATTTGTGGCAATGCCGTTTAAGTCATATTGGTGTAAAGCGCATGAAGAAAATCCATGCTGATGGGTTTCTGGAATCACTTGATTATGAATTAGTTGATGCTTGCGAACCATGCCTCATGGGCAAGATAACTAAGACTCCATTCTCCGGAACAATGGAGCGAGCAAAAGATTTGTTGGAAATCATACATACTGATGTATGTGGTCTGATGAATATTGAGGCTTACGGCAGGTATCATTATTTTCTGATCTTCACAGATGATTTGAGCAGATATGAGTATATCTACTTGATGAAACACAAGTCTGAAACATTTGAAAAGTTCAAAGAATTTCAGAGTGAAGTGGAGAATCATCGTAACAAAAATAAAAGTTTCTACGATATGATCGCAGAAGTAAAATATTTGAGTTACGAGTTTGGCCTTCAGATAAAACAATGTGAAATAGTTTCACTACTCACGCCACCTGGAACACCACAGTGTAATGGTGTGTCCGAACGTCGTAACCGTACTTTATTAGATATGGTGCGATCTATGATGTCTCTTACCGATTTACCACTATCGTTTTGGGGTTATGCATTAGACACAGCTACATTCACATTAAATAGGGCACCATCGAAATCCGTTGAGACGACACCGTATGAACTATGGTTTGGCAAGAAACCTAAGCTGTCATTTCTTAAAGTTTGAGGTTGCAGTGCTTATGTGAAAAAGTTTCAACCTAATAAGCTCAAACCCAAATCGGAGAAGTGCATCTTCATAGGATACCCAAAAGAAAATGTTGGGTACACCTTCTATCGCAGATCCGAAGGCAAGATATTCATTGCTGAGAATGGATCCTTTCTAGAGGAGTTTCTCTCGAAAGAAGTGAGTGGGAGGAAAGTAGAACTTGATGAGGTAACTGTACCTGCTCCCTTATTGGAAAGTAGTTCATCACAGAAATCTATTCCTGTGACTACTACACCAATTAGTGAGGAGGCTAATGATGATGATCATGCAACTTCAGATCAAGTTACTACCGAACCTCATAGGTAAACCAGAGTGAGATCCGCACCAGAGTGGTACGGTAATCCTGTTCTGGAGGTCATGTTACTTGACCATGATGAGCCTATGAACTATGAGGAAGCGATGATGAGCCCAGATTCCGCGAAATGGCTTGAGGCCATGAAATCTGAGATGAGATCCATGTATGAGAACAAAGTATGGACTTTGATTGACTTGCCCATTGATCGGCGAGCCATTGAGATTAAATGGATCTTCAAGAGGAATACGGACGCTGATAGTAGTGTTACTATCTACAAAGCTAGAATTGTCGCAAAAAGGTTTTCGACAAGTTCAAGGTGTTGACTACGATGAGAGTTTCTCACTCGTACCTATGCTTAAGTCTGTCCGAATCATGTTAGCAATTGCCGCATTTTATGAAATCTGGCAAATGGATAAACAAAACTGCATTCCTTAATAGATTTATTAAAGAAGAGTTGTATATGATGCAACCAGAAGGTTTTGTCAATCCTAAAGGTACTAACAAAATATGCAAGCTCCAGCGATCCATCTATGGACTGGTGCAAGCATCTTGGAGTTGGAATAGACGCTTTGATAAGTTGATCAAAGCATATAGTTTTATACAGACTTGCGGTGAAGCCTGTATTTACAAGAAAGTGAGTGGGAGCACTACAACATTTCTGATAAGTATATGTGAATGACATATTGTTGATCGGAGATAATGTAGAATTATTCTTCAAAGCATAAAGGAATGTTTGAAAGGAGTTTTTCAAAGAAAGACCTCAGTGAAGCTGCTTACATATTGAGCATCAAGATCTATAGAGATAGATCAAGACGCTAGATAAGTTTTTCAATGAGTACATACCTTGACAAGATTTTGAAGTAGTTCAAAATGGAACATTCAAAGAAGGAGTTCTTGCCTGTGTTACAAGGTGTGAAGTTGAGTAAGACTCAAAACCCGACCACGGCAGAAGATAGAGAGAGAATGGAAGTCATTCCCTATGCCTCAGCCATAGGTTCTATAAAGTATGCAATGCTGTGTACCAGACCTATTGTATACCCTGCCCTGAGTTTGGCAAGGGAGTACAATAGTGATCTAGGAGTAGATCACTGGACATTGGTCAAAATTATCCTTAGTGGAATAAGGATATGTTTCTCGATTGTGGAGGTGACAAAAGGTTCGTCGTAAAAGGTTACGTCGATGCAAGTTTTGACACTGATCCAGATAACTCAAAGTCTCAATCTGGATACATATTGGAAGTGGGAGCAATTAGCTAGAGTAGCTTAGTGCAGAGCATTGTTGACATAGAAATTTGCAAAATACTTACGGATCTGAATGTGGCAGACCCGTTGACTAAACTTCTCTCACAAGCAAAACATGATCACACCTTAGTACTCTTTGGGTGATAATCACATAGCGATGTGAACTAAGATTATTGAATCTAGTAAACCCTTTGGGTGTTGGTCACATGACGATGTGAACTTTGGGTGTTAATCACAAGGTGATGTAAACTATTGATGTTAAATCACATGGCGATGTGAACTAGATTATTGACTCTAGTGCAAGTGGGAGACTGAAGGAAATATGCCCTAGAGGAAATAATAAAGTTATTATTTATTTCCTTATTTCATGATAAATGTTTATTATTCATGCTAGAATTGTATTAACCGGAAACATAATACATGTGTGAATACATAGACAAACAGAGTGTCACTAGTATGCCTCTACTTGACTAGCTCGTTGAATCAAAGATGGTTAAGTTTCCTAGCCATAGACATGAGTTGTCATTTGATTAACGGGGTCACATCATTAGACAATGATGTGATTGACTTGACCCATTCCATTAGCATAGCACTTGATCATTTAGTTTGTTGCTATTGCTCTCTTCATAACTTATACATGTTCCTATGACTACGAGATTATGCAACTCCCGTTTATCGGAGGAACACTTTGTGTGCTACCAAACGTCACAACGTAACTGGATGATTATAAAGGTGCTCTACAGGTGTCTCCGAAGGTACTTGTTGGGTTGGCATATTTCGAGATTAGGATTTGTCACTCCGATTGTCGGAGAGGTATCTCTGGGCCCACTCGGTAATGCACATCACTTAAGCCTTGCAAGCATTGCAACTAATGAGTTAGTTGCAGAATGATGTATTACGGAACGAGTAAAGAGACTTGCCGGTAACGAGATTGAACTAGGTATTGGAATACCGACAATCGAATCTCGGGCAAGTAACATACCGATGACAAAGGGAACAACGTATGTTGTTATGCGGTTTGATCGATAAAGATCTTCGTGGAATATGTAGGAACCAATATGAGCATCCAGGTTCCGCTATTGGTTATTGACCGGAGACGTGTCTCGGTCATGTCTACATAGTTCTCGAACCCGTAGGGTCCGCACGCTTAAAGTTCGGTGACGATGTAATTAGGGTTTTTGTGTTTTGATGTACCGAAGGTTGTTCGGAGTCCCGAATGTGATCACGGACATGACGAGGAGTATCGAAATGGTCGAGACATAAAGATTGATATATTGGAAGCCTATATTTGGATATCGGAATCGTTCCGGGTGAAGTCGGGATTTTACCGGAGTACCGGGGGGTTACTGGAACCCCCCCGGGGGTTAATGGGCCTACATGGGCCCTAAGGGAGAAGAGGAGGGCCGGCCAGGGCAGGCCGCGTGCCCCCTCCCCCCTAGTCCGAATAGGACAAGGAAGGGGGAGGGGGCGGCGCCCCCTTTCCTCTTTCCCCCTTCCCCTTTTCTTCTCCAACCGGTGGGAGTAGGACTCCTCCAGGCGCACCCCTAGGGGCCGGCCACACCTCCCCCTCCCTCCTTTATATACGGGGGCAGGGGGGCACCCCATGACACACAAGTTGATCTTCGTGATCGTTCCTTAGCCGTGTGCGGTGCCCCCTTCCACCATATTCCACCTCGGTCATATCGTAGCGGTACTTAGGCGAAGCCCTATGTCGGTAGAACATCATCACCGTCATCACGCCGTCGTGCTGACAAAACTCTCCCTCAACACTCGGCTGGATCGGAGCTCGAGGGACGTCACCGAGTTGAACGTGTGCAGAACTCGGAGGTGCCGTACGTTCGGTACTTGGATCGGTCGGATCGGGAAGACGTACGACTACTTCCTATACGTTGTGTCAACGCTTCCGTTGCCGGTCTACGAGGGTACGTAGACAACACTCTCCCCACTTGTTGCTATGCATCACCATGATCTTGCGTGTGCGTAGGAATATTTTGAAATTACTACGTTCCCCAACAGAGATTGTCGAAGAAGTTGCGACTAACAGTGCACATGGAGTCGTGCCATCAGATGACATAATTAACCAACCCGATATCCATGAAGAACAACTTGTATGTAAACTTTCAGGCTCCTCGACAAGGATCACTAAGACAGGTTTGGATAGAGCCGAAGTTGTTTTTTCAAGATGACGTTGCCATCACCGTCAAAGTGATGTTCGTGTGAGAACATACTACAGAAAAGAAGAGATATGATAATCCCCTCTCCTCCACCTCCCGACAACGAAGCGACAACTGAAGGTGTAGGGGAGAGGAGAATTATCTTGGTCAACAAGTTAACACGGCGAAAAAGATAACAAGAGCAAGTCAAAGAGGCAAGAATAATAAAAGAAGCATAAGTAAAATTTCAAGGACCAAGCATGGATGCACAGCAAGCTGGGGGGCTGATAGCATTGCGTACAACTGACTCGGTCCCACATACTAACGCTTACGTGTGAGGGTTTCCTTGGAGAAGAGCAGCAGTCGCCGTCGACGGAGATACTTTTGGTCCCCGCCCCTCATGTTTCCATCTGAGCGCTGAGAGGGGGGCCTCAGATCTTCATGAGTTTTGTATTCTTCATTAGTGCCTAGTGGTGATCGCAGTTTTAATGGATAAAGTTACTTCTGGTGATGTCATGGTGCTAGAGAGGTTTGTGTCATAGCATATCCGATTATTCAAATCTGATGAGTATATTATATTGTGTCAACCTGTTTTTGTTGGCTTGATTCTTTGTGGAGTGATATATTTCCTCGACACCTTGGTGAATATCTTTTGATTCGATGAGCTGCTCTTGTAGGGGATCATCCCTGACCCAAGTACTTTCATCGCTCAAGGCTTCACGTATTTTTGGATGGGCAAATCAAGGAGCTATTAGAAACCTTTATTGGTTATCAAGTTCGTGCAGGTGAAAGAATGGCAGTAACATTGCTCTGCTCTAATTGTAGCCTCTTTACTGAAGTTGGAGTATTTCGTCTTCCAGATATTTATACCACGGAAGATGCTTCCAATATATATCATTATAATTCTTAGTCTTAGCGTTTTTGCTTGGATCTTTGATCCAAAACCGTGTACCTGCAATAGTTATGAGGACGAATAAATTTACATGTGATCTCAAAAAAATATGAAGGTATGAGAGGGATTGGCACAATGTGCTATAGTCCTGCCCTCTATCCCAGCTAGCCCTCCCTGGTCCCAAAGACTCGTGGGACAAAGATTGCCTCTTTTATGCTCAAACCTCTTTATTTCAAGGGTAGCCTTAATCATATGTTAAGGACCCCAAGTTTATATAAAGCACCTCATGGGCATGTAATCATTCACTCTCACTTGAACACGAATTAAGAGAGGGGGCGCTAGAGCTCCAAGTCCCGTTCGGGAAGCTATAGGGTCGGATCCATGAGTCTCCAAAATGTACTTTTTGTATGATCTTTTTCTGATGAAATGATGATGTAATGGTTTGAATTAGAGGTTGTTGCCAGATCTATTCATCTTTTATAACAATATGATGCATTGATTTGGCAGTATGAAGCTAAGAGTGTATTCATCTAGTTCTTTGTATGCTACTGTAAGTTTTAGGGGGGTTCAGCCAATTTACCTGCATTTTTGTTTGACAATTGAAAGTTCAACAAAAAATTCAAGGTTTTTTGTGGCTACTTTCTCAGTAAAAAATATATGACATGTGATAATCGTATGAAGATGGGTATGCCCAAACCTTTACAGTGTGTTTATTGCACTGAAATTGAGTTAATTGCTAGGTTGACTTGGAAAGAAGTTAAGTGAACTTTTAATGTTGGCACAGTAGATTTTTGAATCTCTTGTTAAGCATTGGCTCTGAAATAAGAAACAATTCGTTTAATTATAGTTTCCTTTGCAATCCTGTGGGAACTATAAACCGACATAAACACAAGGAGAATTGAATAAAAACAACGGAAACCAAAAATAATCAAATAAAACCAAAAATGGAAAATGATGGAAAACCAATGAAAATAGTGAAACCTAGAAAAAAAGAAAAAACAAAGAAGAAAAGAAAAGAAAAACAGTGAAATCCAGGAAATAACAAAGGAACCGAAGAATCGTAAAAAAAGAAATAAAGAAATAAAACCAACAAAGAAAAAGAGAAAATCGTGAAAAAAAATTGAGAAAACCAAAGAAATGCATGAAAGAACCAAGGTAAATCAAAAGAAAAAAACAGAAGACAACCGGACCAAACCAAGAAACAGCAAGAGCGTGCGGACGAGAAGCCAACGGAAAAAGAAACATCGAAACGGGCTGGTCCAGGAACAACGGGAGAGTAAAACCCTTCAAACGAGTTGTCCAGACGAGCTTCCTCAAAAAAACGAGATAACTCTCGCGGAAGGGCGCAACTTCCTCTCTCGTATCCCTCTTCTCGGCCGCGAAGAACACGTGAGACAGGGTTTCTCATATTTGCTTATGATAAGTCGCCGCCACCCACTGGCCTCTTCTTGATCCTCCGTTCGTCGCCGAAAAATAGAGCAGGCTACTCACCGCCGTCGTTGTCGTCGTCCTGGAAACGATCCGATTTGCGTGATGCCGATGACGCAGGGCAAGAAGAGGAGAAGGGTGAATAAGCATGGCGTGGCGGCGAGAACTCGAGCTCGGCCTACTCTCGTTCGTTCAGGGAAGGAGGAGAAGGCCTCTTCCGAGCCTAGCGAGACTGCCTCGGCTAAGCAGCCGATATACCTTGTGGTGGAGCACGGACTCGACGAGCCCACCCACTCCATCATCGAGGTCGCCGCGGGCGGCGCCACACGCCAACTGATCAGATCCAGCAAACACGGCATGTTGTTCGCGGCGGTGGGGACGGCGTACGGGCCCCGGATCGCGTGCCTCGGCCTGGACCGAACCACCCTCTACGATCCTAAGGCCTCCGCCAAGTACAGCGGCCCCCGCCTCGTCTACTCCAAGATGCATCCCGTCCTGATCGCGCATGGCTGCAAGCTCCACGCGCTCTCCCGCCGTCCCTCCGTCGTGCCGGGGCGGGACTTCATGCCCTGGCTCCACGTCCTCGACCTCAACGACGTCGGGGATGATCTAGGGTGGCGCCAGCTGCCGCCGCCGCCCATCTTCCCGTGCCTCATCAACCCGCTGGAGTACCGCGACCGGATCGAGGTCCGCGTCTCTGCCTATGCGGTTGTCGGCTCCCACATCCTGCTCTCCGTGGAACAAGACAAGGGTACAGGCACCCCCCTTGTGTGCGTTGACCATCCACACCAACAACGACGCTACTGAGCTCGAGGCACCATGGGGTACTGGCACACAAGGGGGAGCTCTGTAGGCACGACCCTGGAGCATTGAACAGCATGCTCGCTAGCCCCGCAAATGGTGGTGCTAGATTCGGAACAGAAAGATGGATTGCCCAAATGCCCTGCTACCATTCGGGGCGGAGCAATTCGGCGATGACCTCGTTTGTGTAGCAGGGTAGAGTCATGGACATGTAGATCATGTCATTCACTGTCTTGGTTGGTGCCACGCTCTCAGGGTTTTGGTTACCGAATGCCCCCCTACGCGCGATAAACCCCCATACCGAGCAAAAATACCCATTTTTTGAGTTTAAACGTTGAATCTATAGCAAACTATGGTAGCGTCTCAGTTCGTTCTGGCGTGTTGACAACAACCTATTTTTCTCTTCAAGAGGGTAGCTGATTACAAAATGTGAAAAGTAAACGACCCAAGAGTCGAATTAGCAACCTCACAGCATGCGAGTAGATGATGTTCCGCTAGGCTAGTAGCTCTTTTATGTGTTGTCTATAACTATTTTCATATATTTTGAACGAAATATGTATATGGCAACAGTAATCGTTTTTGCAAAACTGCCACACCACTCGGTGTCCCTTCGATCAGCATCACACACATAAGTCTTCCTCCCGTATTCCTCACCCGCGTCAAGTCCCCAGCCGACGGTGTCTTTCTCTGATTCATCCTCCTTGCCGCCAAGTCCGAGCCTGCCTCGCCGCATCCTCCTTCGGCGACCCGCCGCCGGCAAGCCAAACCGTAGTGCCGCCCCTTGTTCCCTCCTTTTCCCTTCGTCTTCCTTCCTTCCTCCCTATTTGTCATCTCTTTCTACTTGCTCATGGGAGCTCCCATGGCGCCGCCCATGGGTCCGAGCAAGCTGCCGCCGGAAACACAACACATCCACTGGACCCCCTCCGCCCCAACGGCCGCTACCTCTGGCGCCTCCCTGGCGTCCGCCGTTGCCTAGTCGCCATCCTCGAGACCCGCGATTGCAACACCTCCTCCAGGGCCGGACCAGGGGCGAGGCTCCAAGAAATTATGTAGTTGGGAGGTGTAAACAAGCTCAATTGACCAAAAATGGAGTTTTGAAGGTTGATGGATCCAAGCAGAGTGAGGAGCCTGCTGCGTACGAGACCCGGCGGCACCGCATCGCAGGAGTGTGTTGTGTGTCCCTTGCGTGTTCAATTCAGTTGTCCCTTGCCCAGTCAGTTCAGTTGTGTTGCTTGGTTGTTTCGTAAGAAAATCTGAAGGGAAATGTATTGTTAAGAGATGCCAATACAGTTGTTGCTTCTTTGCAACTTTTTTGTTCATTTCTTACAAGAAACCGTAGCCTATTCATATCTGGTGCTGCTACAAACTTATAGAGTGTACAATTAGACTAGCCTGGTATATTCAGTACTTTAATTTATTGTTCAGTTGTACCACTTGTTGGTACAAAAAAACTATGTTAGTTCTACACATTTCCAGTGTTATGTGCTAGAATTTCAGTGTTAAGTACTACAACAATGTTCAATTTGGAGAGGTTCCGGTGCTTTCTTGCTGCTGTTATGTGTTAGTCCAGTGTCATAAATTGTTTCTTGTGTTCTTGTTAAGCCTGTAAGTGAGGCCCTAAAATGCAGTTTGGATAAGTTCTAGTGCTTTGTTGTTGCTGTTATGTTGTACACAATCTGCACTTTAAAGAGGGTCCAATGCTTTGGATGGTGCCGTTTCTTGCTATTAAGCATGCAAGTGTGTTGTGAAAAACTGCAATTTGAGATATTCTAGTGCTTTGCTGTTGTTTGTTATTCCTGTACTAGCACTTGTAAAAGTCAGAATCAGTAGATGTTCAAGTCCCATGTTGCGGTTGTTTTCTTGCTTTTGCTAAGTCTGTAGGTGTGCGCTATTTTGTTTTCGAACAATTTCATGCATTGGATCTATATTGGATGGCAGATAAAAGAGGGCATGTTACAACACGACTTGCTAGAGGCAAGTCACCGGATCTCGGTCCAGATAGAACAAATAATATTAGGTATTGTTGCGTCTGTGTTGTGTGGTGGGGGAACTTAGTTATTCCTTGGCTAGATACATGCTACCTCTTGAGCACTGCGTTGGTTTTCCCCGAAGAAGAAGGGATGATGCGGCAAAGTAGCGTAAGTATTTCCCTTAGTTTTTGAGAACCAAGGTATCAATCCAGTAGGAGGCTACGCGCGAGTCCCTCATACCTGCACAAAGCAAATAACTCCTCGCAACCAACGCGATAAGGGGTTGTCAATCCCTTCACGGTCACTTACGAGAGTGAGATCTGATAGATATGATAAGATAATATTTTTGGTATTTTTATGATAAAGATGCAAAGTAAAATAAAAGCAAAGTAAAAAGCAAAGAAAACAACTAAGTATTGGAAGATTAATATGATGAAGATATACCTGGGGGCCATAGGTTTCACTAGTGGCTTCTCTCAAGAGCATAAGTATTCTATGGTGGGTGAACGAATTACTGTTGAGCAATTGACAGAATTGAGCATAGTTATGAGAATATCTAGGTATGATCATGTATATAGGCATCACGTCCAAGACGAGTAGACCGACTCCTGCCTGCATCTACTACTATTACTCCACTCATCGACCGCTATCCATCATGCATCTAGAGTATTAAGTTCATGAAAACAGAGTAACGCCTTAAGCAAGATGACATGATGTAGAGGGATAAATTCATGCAATATGATAAAACCCCATCTTGTTATCCTCGATGGCAACAATACAATACGTGCCTTGCTGCCCCTACTGTCACTGGGAAAGGGCACCGCAAGATTGAACCCAAAGCTAAGCACTTCTCCCATTACATGAAAGATCAATTTAGTAGGCCAAACCAAACTGATAATTCGAAGAGACTTGCAAATATAACCAATCATACATAAAAGAATTCAGAGAAGATTCAAATATTTTTCATAGATAGACTTGATCATAAACCCACAATTCATCGGTCTCAACAAACACACCGCAAAAAGAAGATTACATCGAATAGATCTCCACAAGAGAGGGGGAGAACATTGTATTGAGATCCAAAAAGAGAGAAGAAGCCATCTAGCTAATAACTATGGACCCGTAGGTCTCAGGTGAACTACTCACACTTCATCGGAGGGGCTATGGTGTTGATGTAGAAGCCCTTCGTGATGGACACCCCCTCCGGCGGAGCTCCGGAACAGGCCCCAAGATGGGATCTCATGGATACAGAAAGTTGCGGCGGTGGAATTAGGGTTTTGGCTTTGTATTTGATCGTTTGGGGGTACGTAAGTATATATAGGAGGAAGGAGTACGTCGGTGGAGCAACAGGGGGCCCACGAGGGTGGAGGGCGCACCTGGGGGGGGGGTAGGCGCGCCCCCTACCTCGTGGCCTCCTCCTTTGTTTATTGATGTAGGGTCCAAGTCTCCTGGATCATGTTCGGTGAGAAAATCACGTTCCCGAAGGTTTCATTCCGTTTGAACTCCATTTGATATTCCTTTTCTTAGAAACCCTAAAATAGGCAAAAACAACAATTCTGGGCTGGGCCTCCGGTTAATAGGTTGGTCCCAAAAATAATATAAAAGTGGATAATAAAGCCCAATAATGTCCAAAACAGCAGATAATATAGCATGGAGCAATCAAAATTTATAGATACGTTGGAGACGTATCAATACACCACAGTATTGGTGCCAGTTTGAAGTTGATATCAATTTTCATCGCATAGATGAAAATTGATGTTATTTTCTAGATAATATAGCATGGAGCAATCAAAAATTATAGATACGTTGGAGACGTATCAATACACCACAGTATTGGTGCCAGTTTGAAGTTGAGATCAATTTTCATCGCATGGATGAAAATTGATGTTATTTTCTAGTGTGAAGAAAAAAATCAAGCACACCGTAATTTTTGTTTCCTTTTTTTGAAAGATTGACTACTCTTTTTTAATTTTTGAGGTCGACACCATAATATCGGCAAGAAAAATTCAAAAAACAATTAGGTGATGAAGGGGTGTTCACTTTTCACATGGTAATTTATGCATTGCAGATTTGATAACTTATGTAAAAACACCATGATAACATTTCACTAGTGCAGAACCGGGCTTTGGCGCCGGTTCGTAAGGGCCTTTAGTGCCGGTTCCACAACTGACACTAAAGAGTGGGGACTAAAGGTCCCCCCCTTTAGTACCGGTTCATCACGAACCGGCACTAAAGTGCCACCACATGGCACGAGCCAGGCCCGGGTGCGTGTAGGACATTAGTACCGGTTGGTAACACCAACCGGCACTAAATGTTTTGGTTTTATTTTTTCATTAATTTTGTGTTTTCCATTTAATTCTTTTTTGTTTGCTGGTATTTTATGATACTACGTATTGTACACGTTATGCATATATATAAATAGATTTTCTCGTAGAACCGATCATACATACATATATATATATATCATTGAATGTCTCACAACCACCATTAATTATTCACGCATACACATGTATATATATATACAATTTCTCCTACATGTTGCATTGGTGCCTTCAGAGCACGATGACAAGTGGTTCATGGGGGCGGTAGCGGGTAATAGTATTCTCCTTTGGGATCTATGACCTGGTCGAGCAAAAATCCCGCTATTTCCTCTTGAAGTGCTAGTATGCGCTCCGTTATTAGGAGCTTCTCCCGCACCTCTTTGAACTGTTAAGAAGGAGATTAATATGCATGTGTATTAGTTGTGTGACTAGATAGCGATAATGATGTAAATATTGTGAATAGTGTTCTGGCAAACGTACCCATTCCTGTCTTTGAGATTTGCTCCTTTTGGACGCCATCATGAGAATGTTCTCGCAAACGTAGTATGCACACAGATTATTCACCGAAGCCTGCCTCAGAGCCTTTACAAGAATGGAATTTAATCAGATAATAATTAATCAAGCATGATAATTAATTAATGGTATTGAAACAAGAATTAAAGAGATGGTAAGCTAGCTAGTAATACTTAATTACTTACCTTGGGTCGAAACCAAAACAACTTTTGTGGCCATTTGCCTGGAGTCATCTTGATGAACTTTGCCCAAGCCCTGCCCGCCAGGAAAGAAAATGAATAAAGGGGTTATTAAATAGTTGATATCAGGAAATGTCGAACTAATTAAATAGGCCGAGATATAGTTAATAATGATTGAAATTACCTGCTGACTATCCCCTTCACGATGGCGAAGTCACTTTCTGCCTTAAGTAGTGAGTCCATTACTTCAACTGTTCCTTTATCAACTTTAATGATTAACAAGATCCAGTGGAAACTGCATGCGCACACGTTTGCATGTCTTAATTAAGTGGGCATGTGCACAACACTAATCAACTAGCCTAAACCCTATACACTTAATTATTAACATCTAGCTAGGTAGTAAGCAAAAACAGAATTTGTAGTACAAGGCAGTGTGACTCACATGAAGTTGTAAGGAAGCAGTATATCTTCATTGCTATTGAGGCACTTGAAAGAACTCTAGCATGCTTTCCTCTAAACTTGCTCGATAACTTGGAATATTCCATGTGTACTCATTAACGGTATTAGGGTCAATGAACCCAATGCCATAGCATCCAGATTTTTTCATTTTATACATCTTCATCATGCATAATACCACAGAAAAGAATATAGTGAGGATAATTACAGGTAATGATTGATCAAAATGATCACTACAACTAGCTTGAGACTTAAATTACAGAAAGAAATCACTTAGAGACAATAGCAACTGACGAGACATTTGTCGAGTGCGTCTTGATTGTATAACTGAAATAGTTCTGAATACTCAACGGACAGAGCTTTCTCATGGTAGTAATGCTCCTCCTTGACATTCACCATGAGGGACTCTCGATTGGAAATCTTGGTAATGTTCATCTACCACTGATGCAATTCATACATTCTCGTTGGGAGGTTCTTGACCTCCTCGGGCTTGACCAAAGGTTGGCCGCGAACATATTGCCGTTTTATTTCCTCCTCTCTAAGCGGAGACATGGGATCGATGTCGAGGAGTTGTCCAACACTGATACCGAGCATTTTAGCATTCCTTATATGCTCCTCGGTTATTACCAGATTGTTCAGCTGGGGAACGGTTTGCCCACAATAATATATAGTGCACGTACTCTCATGTGTTGTTGGCACAACAAGCGCAGGGGGGGGGGTCGATTGCACTGCCTGTTCTCTCGGCTGGGGAATGGTTTTCCCGTATTTTTTGGCAGTTGCTTGTTGGCTCGAGCTCGAGCTCGCTTCCCTCTGTAATCGTGCTCGATGTGCCTTCCTGAGTTGGCGCTCATAGTCAGAGTCAACAGGCTTGGGAGCTGGTGGTCTAGACATACGAATGAAGTGGTCAATCTTTTCCTCGGGCACTTTCTCCCTTGGCGGCGGTGCCAGTTTCGGTCCAAAATGGGCGTCCACTTGGGACTTCACTATGGATTTGTTTTGCTCCTCGGTCATGTCGTAAGGCCTCTGAGGAAGAGGAGCGAGGCTGCTTGGACCATATTTATATCTCTTGCCTCCGCGTGTACCTCCTGTACTACCTCGACTCGTACCGCTATGCACCATAGCTGCGGCGTGTCTCTTTTGCGATTGCTGAGGTGGCGGAGACGGCTGACGTGGCTGAGTTGGAGCAGGAGTCTGCTCACGCATTGGTGGACTTGGAGGAGAGGGAGTCTGCTGACACGATGGCGGACTTCGAGGAGTCGGCTCACGCGTTCGTGGACTTGGAGGAGCGGGAGTCTGCATACACGGTGGCGGACTTCGAGGAGGAGTCGGCTCACGCGTTCGTGGACTTGGAGGAGCGGGAGTCCCCTGACTCGGTGGCAGACTTCGAGGAGGAGTCGGCAGACGCGGTGTCGGTGGATTTCGAAAGACGATGCAATCCTTTCTTCATAGGATGATATGATGTATGGCCTCTCCCAGTGTGTGCTTATCGTCACCTCCAGTAATGTCAAGCTGTAGCCCCGAATATGGGTCCACCACCTCATCAACCAAGACACGAGCATTGCCTGCTGGAATCGGGGTGCAATGGAAGGTTGCTTCGGGGGTAATTGTAAAAGCAACGGCGTCTGCCACCTTCATGGATATGTTCTTCATTTTGAAGTGTAGCTCATAGTTAGTGTTCTCTATGATGTCATCCACATGGTATGTATCCAGCAATGAGTCGCCAGGGGCGGAACCAATGCTGCTTCTCGGCATGGATGGGATGGTGCTATCCTATGCTGGACGATCCTCCGCTTGCTGCTGCCGCTGCTGAGACCCCCTTTCCTAGCTAAGTGAGTCGATCTGCTACTGCTGCTGCTTGAATTTGAGTGCCAAGTCCGTGTGCCTTGCTTCTAGGCCTTGAAGGCATTCTGCGTCCTACTTCCTCTGCTCCTCATCCAGCTTCCTCTTCTTCCCCTCCTCCCTCTTCTTTCTTGCACGGGTCCTGTAGTCGTCGCTCCATTCTGAAAATCCCTCATACCAGGGAATAACGCCCTTGCCTCGTGTTGTTCCCGGGTGTTCAGGATTTCCCAGGGCGCGCGTAAGCTCGTCGTTCTCTTTGTTGGGCGTGAACACGCCCTTTCGAGCATCTTCTATTGCGTCAAGTAACTTTTGTTCGGCTCCTTTTAGACTTGCCTTCTTCGAAACCTCGCCTGTCTTCGGGTCCAACTCCCCCCCCCCATGCACATAGAACCAAGTTCTGCACTTGGGCGGCCAGCTCCTAGTAACCGGAGTGACCCCTGCATCCTCCATATTTTGCTCAGACTTATCCACTTAGGCATTTCTACCGCGTAGCCACCTGGCCCCAACCTATGGAACCGCGTCTTTTCTGCGGCATTGGCCTTGTTTTTTCTCGACCGTTCCTTAGATAATTCTGATTCCTTGAATTCCACGAAAGCGGGCCAGTGTTCTCTTTGCTTCTCCGGTGTTCCCGTGAATTCAGGAGTCTTCCTGTCTGCAGCGAGGTAGTTGGCCCATATAGTTTTCTTGTGGGTGTTGAATGCAATTGCCATCTTCTTAAGAGCAGCGTCCTTGACTTTCTGCACATATGCATCAGTGAAATAATCTGGTAGGGTGAAATGTTCCATCAGAGATTCCCAAAGATTGTCTTTTGCTCTGTCGTCGACCCAAGTAACATCTGGACGTTTAGTTTTTGGCTCTTTCCATTCTTGAATGGAGATCGGGAGTTGGTCCTTCACAAGAACTCCGCACTGACGAACGAACTTGTTCTTAATGTTCTTAGGCGTGAGGGGTTCGCCACCCGCTTTGATGGAATCGATGTTGTACTTTACATCCTCCTTCAACTTTTTCCCCGGGCCTTGCTTTCTCCTGCTGTTTGTAGAAGCAGATTTGCTCGATCCGGAGGGCTGAAAGAAGAAAGACCGATTCGTTAATACATCTTCAAATAAAAAATATGTGATGATCACTAGATGCCTACTTATAAATATACCTCGCCAGTAGTCTTTGTTATTTCAAGATCAACATTGGCTGTGTCATCATAATCATAATCATAATCATAGTTCATGACTTCATCAGCTCGGTCATCCTGATCGAATATCTTATCATCACCCTCCCCGGTATTGTTCAGATATTGGGAGCCGTCATCTGCTTCATTCAGATCATCTGGCTTGGTAGGGCTGCGTATGATCTCGAACATGGCCTCTTCTCCCGCTCTACCGGTATTGTCCGCCATATCTTTTATTTAACACTAATCCAGAAGAAATATAAAACAATTTAGTATTGAAATTACAATGCATGGATGCAATCAATAAGGAAAAACCGAATCATATAGTACATAATATGCATCGTCTCGAATAATATATAATCTCGAATACATCGTCTCAAATAATATATAATCTTGAATACATCATTGGCCAGGTAGCTAATAAAGATCGAATACTACAGAAGAATCTAGGCCACTAGCGGTTCCTGGGGCGCGGGCGGTGGACACCCAAAGACAATGAACCATCACAGGATCATATCTTCGGCCATCTGCCCAAAGAACCTACCAGGTATTGGAGAACCTGACGTCCATAGCAGCCATGTAGCGATGGACGTGCTTGTCCTCCTCCCTGACACGACGACACACCACTTTCGGCGGGGCCGGCTCCCTCTGCACCGAATGTGGCCCCACAGGTACGCCACCAAAGGAGATCAGGGTCGACGACGGGACCCGAGGCCGGGTTCCTCACCAAGGGGCGCGCCCCTCCAAGTAGCACCTACCAGTGCCAGCCCGGCGGAGCCCAGTCCCGGACATGGGTTAGCCGTACGTCATGGTGAACGGGTCGACGACGAGGATGCGGGCCGGGCATCGTCGAGAACAAATACTATATGCCCGCAAAAAGTAACATTCTTTAAATGATTGGATTGTGATAACTAAAATTCTATATGCAAATTTTAACAATTTGACATTAATCTAATTCATTTAGCGAAAACTAACTCTAAAATTTCTAACATCTCTCTATATATAACTAACATTTCTATAACTAAAAAATAGAAAAATTGCTAACATTTCTATAAATATTTCTATAACTAAAAAACAGAAAAACTATAAAATTTCTATATAACTAACATTTCTAATATTTCTATAACTAAAAAACAGAAAAATTGCTAACATTTCTATAACAATGTGTGTGTGTGTGTGGACATGGCGGCCAGGGCAGGAGCTCACCAGCGAGGCACGGCGACGGGGGGCGGCGACGGGGACGGAGACGGGCGGTGACGACGGGGATGGGGACGGGGCGGCGGCGACGGGGACGGGGACGGGCCGGGCGGGGACGACGGGAGGACGGGGCGGGGCGGGGCGACGGGGACGGGGACGGCGACGAGGACGGCGACAGACGGCAATGGGGGCGGCGATGAGGGGCGACGGCGACGGGGCAGAGGAGAAAGAAGCAGAGGGAGAGATGAGAAACTAATTTTTTCAAGTGTTTTCTTATATAGAACAACCTTTAGTACTGGTTGAAGCCACCAACCGGTACTAAAGGTCTGTTTTGGCCAGGCCAAGCGGCGGGAAGCGCACACCCTTTAGTACCGGGTGGTGGCTCCAACCGGTACTAAAGACCCCCCCCCTTTAGTACCGGTTTGATCCACCACCCGGTACTAAAGGGGGTGCGCTGGCGCAGGTGCGATGCGTCATGTTTAGTCCCACCTCGCTAGCCGAGGAGTGTCCGCACTAGTTTATAAGCCCCAGTGCGGTAGCTCTCTCGAGCTCTTCTCCAAAGCAGGCCTACTGGGCCTAAATGTTCTGTGCTGCCCTGTGGGCCTACTGGGCCTTTGCGGGCCTGCATCCTGGCCCAACAACAGGTTGGGTTTCTAGTCGTATGCAGGCCGCTGTGGTGCAGTAGGCGGGCTTTTTTATTTTCTTATTTGTTTTGCTTTATTTATTTTTGTTTTATTTATATTTGAGTTGTTTTTTGCTGTACTTAGAGTTTCTTTGTGAATATTTTTTCTTTAGGTACAAAAAATTACAAACTTTCTGTTAGTGCCGGTAGTTTTCAAATTTGAATAGTTTAAATTTTGAATTATTTGAATTTTGTGTGAATCACTAGTTTGTGAATAACTTAACTTTGAAAATAGATTTTTCAGTGATTCTTTTTTCTTATGTTTAATATAAGTGTGTTTTATCATTATATTCAATTTGGTAATGCTTAGGTTATTTAAAAAATGAAATGCCTTTGTAACGGATGAGTTTTCGTCCGAAACCCTGATACCTCGAAAGAGATTGTCCATTTTGTACACGAAGTGCATCCAGTTTTGCGGTAACCCTCTCTACTTTTTTGCACATGCTATGTGGGTGAAATTATGATACCATGCCAACTTTCAACATTTTCTGAGTTCATTTGAAATGCTTTTCAATTTCAGGGTCATTTAGCTGAAAAAATCAGTAAATGCATGAAAGAATTTGTTTGCACATAAAATTTCTTCGCTTTTCAAATGCCAAAACACACAACTACCCTAACTATTATAGAGATTCCCTCCTGTGTGTGAAACACAGAAGAAAGTGATGATAGTGAAGCCGATCACATCCCAGATCTTTGGGTGTGAAACTTTATCTTCACGTGTGTCCCTTTGCGCCGTAGCCATGGAAAATCTTCATCATTTAACTGGATGCTTGGGTCAATATTCACTGTGAATGAAGCAATTTCATCAAACTTTTCATAATCTTCTGACATGTCTGTCTTGTCATCCACTCCCACGATGTTTCTTTTCCCAAAAAGAACTATGTGGCGCTTTGGCTCATCGTGTGATGCATTCGCTTCCTTATCTTTTCTTTTTCTCGGCTTGGTAGACATATCCTTCACATAGAAAACCCGTGCCACATCATTAGCTAGGACGAATGGTTTGTCTGCATATGCAAGATTGTTGAGATTCACTGTTGTCATTCCATACTGTGGGTCTTCCGTTACCCCGCCTCGTTTCATATTGACCCATTTGCACCGAAACAAAGGGACCTTCAAACCACGTCCATAGTCAAGTTCCCATATCTCCTCTATGTAACCATAATATGTTTCCTTTCCTGTCTTAGTTGTTGCATCAAATCGGACAACACTGTTTTGGTTGGTGCTCTTCTTATCTTGGGCGATCGTGTAAAATGCATTACCATTTATCTCGTACCATTTGAAAGTCATTATATTCGAAGATGGTAACTGGGACAGCGAGTACAGGTCATCTTCAATAGAGGCGTCATGCATGGTACGTGTCTGCAACCAGCCGGTGAAACTCCTAGTTTGTTCACGTGTAATCCAGTCATCAGACCGCTCCGGGTGTTTGGAGCATAGAAAATTCTTGTGTTCGTCCATATACGGAGCCACCAAGGCGGAATTCTGTAGAACTGTGTAGTGTGCGTCAGTGAGAGAATGTCCGTCCATACATATTTTTTGATTCCCTCCTAGCGTGCCTTTCCATCCAGTCTGCCCTTATGCCGCGATTCAGGAACACCAATCGGCTTAAGGTTAGTAATAAAGTCAATACAAAACTCAATGACCTCCTCATTGTCATGGCCCTTGGAGATGCTTCCTTCTGGCCTAGCACGGTTATGAACATATTTCTTTAAGACTCCCATGAACCTCTCAAAGGGAACATATTGTGTAGAAATATAGGACCCAAAACGTTAATCTCTTCGCATAGGTGAACTAGGACATGCGTCATGATGTTGAAGAAGGATGGTGGGAACACCAACTCGAAACTGACAATACATTGCACCAAATCATTCTCTAACCTTGGTATGATTTCTGGATCGATTAACTTCTGAGAGATTGCATTGAGGAATGCACATAGCTTCACAATGGCTAGTCGAACGTTATCCGGTAGAAGCCCCCTCAATGAAACCGGAAGCAGTTGCGTCATAATCACGTGGCAGTCATGAGACTTTAGGTTCTGGAACTTTTTCTCTGCCATGTTTATTATTCCCTTTATATTCGACGAGAAGCCAGACGATACCTTAATACTGAGTAGACATTCAAAGAAGATTTCCTTCTCTTCTTTGGTAAGAGCGTAGCTGGCATGACCCTGATGTATGCCGTCTTTTCCATGCATACGTTGCTGGTCCTCCCGTGTCTCAGGTGTATCTTTTGTCTTTCCATACACGCCCAAGAAGCCAAGCAGGGTCACACAAAGATTCTTTGTCACGTGCATCACATCGATTGCAGAGGGGACCTCTAGGTCTTTCCAATAGGGAAGGTCCCAAAATATAGAGTTCTTCTTCCACATGGGTGTGCGTCCGTCAGCGTCATTCGGAACAGGTTGTCCGCCAGGACCCTTTCCGAAGACTACCTTCAAATCCTTGACCATATCATGTACATCAGCACCAATACGGTGGCGAGGCTTCGTCCGGTGATCCGCCTCACATTTGAAATGCTTGCCTTTTTTTCTTACGGGATGCCTATTCGGAAGAAATCGACGATGTCCCAGGTACACATTCTTCCTACAATTGTCCAAATATATACTGTCGGTATCATCCATACAGTGCGTGCATGCGCGGTATCCCTTGTTTGTCTGTCCTGAAAGGTTACTAAGAGCAGGCCAATCATTGATGATCACGAACAGCAAGGCCTTTAGGTCAAATTCATCCCCCATGTGCTCATCCCACGCACGTAAACCTATTCCATTCCACAGCTGTAAGAGTTCTTAAACTAATGGCCTTAGGTACACATCAATGTCGTTGCCGGGTTTCTTAGGGCCTTGGATGAGCACTGGCATCATACTGAACTTCCTCTTCATGCACAACCAAGTAGGAAGGTTATACAAACATAGAGTCACAGGCCAGGTGCTATGGTTGCTGCTCTGCTCCCCAAAAGGATTAATGCCATCTGCGCTTAGACCAAACCATACGTTCCTTGCATCATCTGCAAACTCCTTCCCATACTTTCTCTCGATTTTTCTCCACCGCGACCCGTCAGCGGGTACTCTCAACTTTCCGTCTTTCTTACGGTCTTCTCTGTGCCATCGCATCGTCTTGGCATGCTCTTTGTTTTGGAATGAATGTTTCAAACATGGTATTATAGGAGCATACCACATCACCTTGGCAGGAATCTTCTTCCTGGGGCGCTCGCCCTCGACATCACCAGGGTCATCGCGCTTGATCTTATAGCGCAATGCACCGCATACCGGGCAAGCGTTCAAACCCTCGTACTCACCGCGGTAGAGGATGCAGTCATTAGGGCATGCATGTATCTTCTGCACCTCTAACCCTAGAGGGCAGACAGCCTTCTTTGCTTCATACGTACTCTCGGGCAATTTGTTGTCCTTTGGAAGCATATTCTTCATCATTACCAGCAACTTTCCAAATCCCTTGTCAGATACACCATTCTCTGCCTTCCATTGCAGCAATTCCAGTGTGGTGCCCAACTTTTTCTTGTCAGGTTCGCAATTCGGGTACAACAATTTCTTGTGATCCTCTAACATGTGCTGCAACTTCTTCTTCTCCATATCACTTGCGCAGTTTCTCTCTGCATCGGCAATGTCCCGACCTAGATCATTAGCGGGCTCATCTGATACCTCTTCTTCAGCTTCTGCCCGCATTTCCGGCTCAACTTCTTCCCCCATTGTTGTATCATCGTATTCAGGGAACCCATCATGGCCAGGATAGCTATCGTCGTCCTCTTCTCCTTCATTGTCTTCCATCATAACCCCTCTTTCTCCGTGCTTGGTCCAAACATTATAGTGGGGCATGAAACCGAACTCAAACATGTGGACGTGAATGGTTGTTGACTTAGAGTAATTGTTATCATTCTTACAGCCAACACATGGACAAGGCATAAAACCATCCGCCCGCTTGTTTGCCTCAGCCGCAAGCAGAAAAGTTTGCACGCCCTTAATGAACTCGAGAGAGCATCGGTCATCATACATCCATTGTTGGCTCATCTTCATTACACAACACCGAAAAGACCAAATTAATACAAGTTCATACATAAAGTTCATACAACACTTAAATGCAACAAACAAATAACTCTCTAGCTAAAGAATTTAAATGCAACAACAAATGCAATCAAGATCGCAACTAAGGTAACAATTGATCCAACAGCATGATGATACCAAGCCTCACTATGAATGGCATATTTTCTAATCTTTCTAATCTTCAAGCACATTTTCTCCATCTTAATCTTGTGATCATCGACGACATCAGCAACATGCAACTCCAGTTCCATCTTCTCCCCCTCAATTCTTTTCAATTTTTCTTTCAAATCCTCGTTTTCTCTTTCAACTAAATTTAACCTCTCGACAATAGGGTCGGTTGGAATTTCCGGTTCACATACCTCCTACATACAAATATCTATGTCAGCTTGATGGGCATAATTTGTCAAAAACATGAAATGCAACAAATAGTTTTAAAAGAGAACATACCACATCCAAATCATAACCCGGACGAGGGCTGACGGGGACGGATATCAAAACCATGGCACTATGTATAACAAACAACGTACAGGTAAGATAATTATACGAGTAACTATATATCCAAATCACACAAACATCAATTTTTTATATAAAACATTCATGAACAAGAGGCTCACCACAAGGTGGTGCCGGCGACGGGACGGTGCGGGTGATCGATGGTGGTTACGACAGAGATTTAGAAGGCACTAAGTAAACCACACCTACATATGCAAACTAAGTGTTATTTTGACCTCAAATTGCATATAAATCAAATACTAGCACACACATATATAATTCCTCCCAAATTACTAAACTCACAAATCAATCACTATATAAAGCATTGCAAGAGCTAATCTAGCAATGAGAGATGAAAGGACAAAGTTGCTAACCTTTGTGATCATTTGAATGGATGGGGGCCTTCAAATCTTGACAAATTTTGGGCAAAATGTGTGATGAGCTTGAGAGGAAGAGGGGAATAACAGAGAGGAGAGGGGAAAGGGGAAGAACAGAGCGAGCTCGGGTGGGCAAAGCGTGTATGTAGGACGACCTTTAGTAACGGTTCGTGATACGACCCGGTACTAAAGGTGCTGGAGGGGCCCCGGACTGACAACATCCTGCCACCACTCACTTTAGTACCGGTTCGTGGCACGAATCGGTGCTAAAGGTTCGCCACGAACCGGTACTAATGAGAGCGGCCAGCTAGCCATTGGAACAGGCACTAATGTGCTTCACATTTGACCCTTTTTCTACTAGTGTTTTGTGTATGTTTCTTAATTGAGAACTTTTTTATGTGTAAATAGCATGGTGATATATGTACCGCGGATCCGAAAACTTAAACACAAATCCCACGGTAACTTTGGCCCAAACAAATTTATTGAAAAAGATAACGTCACTAACTTATGTGTAAATAACATAATAATTTATGCTCCACAGACTTTATAACTTACATACAAACATCATGGTAACTTTAACAGTGGAGGGTTGAGGGAGTTATTGAAAACATACCCCGGTAATTTTTTTGTAAATAACACGGTAATATAAATACCGCATAACTAATAATTTACAAACAAACACCATGGTAATTTTTGATCCGGCAAAAAAGTTGTTGAAAAACATAACCCCGGTAACATTTTTTGTAAATACTATGGTAATATGCATTCCGTAGACATGATAACTTAAGTACAAACACCGCGATAAAATTAAACAAGGAGGGGAGTTATTAAAAAATATACCCTCAATAACTTTACTTGAAAATAACATGATAATATATGAACCGTGTACATGACAATTTACGTACAAACATCGCGGTAATATTGACCAAGGGAAAATGTTATTTACAAATGTACTCCTGGTAACTTCTGTGTGAATAGCTTGGTAAAACAGGAAACACTGACTTGATAACTTGGGTGCAAACACCATGGTAACTTTGTCCAAAGAGGGGAAATTGTTGGAAAATATATCCCGATAACTTACATGAAAATAGAACGGTAATATAAGAATTGTATACCCAATGACTTACGTACAAACACCGCAGTAACTTTGACTAAAGGGCAAAAAAGTTGTCGAAAGACATATCCCGATAACTTAAGTGAAAATAGCATGGTTATATATGAACTGCAAAACCCGATAACTTACCACAAATACATGATAAGTTTGATTTGGGTGGATGAATTTGTTGAAAATATACCTCGGTAACTCATGTGTAAATAGCACGGTAATAGTCTTGATTTGGGGAAGAGTAGTAAAAAGTGGTCAAAAATACACATGGTAACTTTTTGTATGTAAATAGCATAGAAATTACGCACCACAACCTTGATAATTTAGGTCCAAACACCGCGGTAAATTTGATCTGGAGAAAAAATTTGTTGAAAAGATACCCCGGTAATTTCTGTGTAAATAGCATAGTAATATAACCATCGCATACCTGATAGCTGGAGCACATGAGGTAGCGGCGTCGGTTCTTTCATATATGGCTGAATGGACAGCCATTCACCAGTGCAAGACCACCAATGGGAATACAAGGGAGGTGTAGCAATGGGAGGCCCCAGAGCTAGGTTGGGTCAAAGCTAATGCCGATGGTGCTGTGCCCAGGCTTCGGGGAAAGGGCGGTGGCGGGGTCATTCTCAGAGGTGACCAGGGCGATTTCCGTGTGGCCACATGCACGTTCATTGATGGAGTGGTGGACGCCGAGACGGCGGAGCTCATGGCATGCACGAGGGCGGTTCAACTAGCGGAGAGATCAACGTCCAGAGACTACACCTCGAGACAGACAACATGGGGGTGGCGAGCATGCTTGCAGACACGAACAAGAACCTTTCGGCTTCAGGACCATGTGTCAAGGAGATCAAGCAGATGTTATGTGGCTTCAACGAGGTGAAGGTGTCATGGGTACGACGGTCCGCTAACTCTGCTGCGCATAAACTAGCTAAGGTAGGAGTAGGAGATGAACTCTGTAAGGTTTGGTTTATGGTGCCACCAGACTTTGTGCTAGATGTGGTCTCAAAAGGGATCCCAGACTTTCATTAGATAAATAAAGAGCCGAGAGTTTTCCCTCAAAAAAAACTTACATACAAATAGCATGGTAATATTTAACTTGGTGGGGAAATTGTTGAAAACATACCCCTGTAAATTTTGTGTATATAGCATGGTTACATACGCATCACATTACTATGTACAAACACCACGGTAATCTTGATCAAGCAAAAAAATGTTAGAAACATACCCTCCCGGTAACTTATATGAGAACATCATGGTAATATACGAACCGCAGGCCTAAAAACAACATGGTAATATAAGAACCGCAGGCCCAATAACTTATATGAATAAAGCATGCTAATATATGAATTGCAGGGTCGGTGAACCATTTTTATGCCTTCAATAACTTATGTGGAAATAGCACGGTAACTTGCATATAATGGGTATGGTAACTTATGTAGCCTAAGCATGATAAATGTTGGCTGAAAAAAGGCATCGGAACATGCCAATATGGGATCTAGTTTCGAAGATCTTGTCGTGACGAGACTTTTATGTAAAAATGGTTTTTACATCGGACCAATGGTTTGAGCTACAAAACATTTTAAAATTTTGAAATAAAGATAATCTAGAATGACATCATGTTTTGTGTCCTCTAATGTATGCATATAATTAAAAGGAGAAATGCACGTGAAAGGAGAAAGAATGCTAATGCATGCATGTATTTAAAGTGAAGGAAGTAGAGGTGTGGCAGTTTTGCTTATATGGCACACATGTGCCAAATATCACAGTCCTATTTTGAATTCAAAATTCAATTATATATTTCGTTTGAAATATACTCACCATTTCTCGATAACCGTGATAACCACGTTTACCGGCCCGCCTCGGTAAAAATGGCCCATTCAGTAGCCGAAACATTACACGCTCTTGTCGGCCTCGGTGCCGTTCACTCATCCGACGTGGACTTCCTGCCCCCTACCTCGGGCATTGTGAGCCGCCTCAACATACCTGCCTGGCGCTCTTCAGAGGCGACCGCTGAGTGTGCACTTCCGGCTTCGACTATACCGATGCGATACCCAGGTGCTTCGACCTGACCACCAAGCTAGCTTCGGAAGCAGAGACGATGTCACGTGCAGGTAGAAGCACTCATCCCACCTAGCGAGCGGGTTCACTGAGTGCACCGTGCCGGCAACCACGACCCGAGTACAGGACTATAAAAACCCAAATTCATGGCGCCATCGAGTGCAGGGCTCGGAACCCTGCACGGTGTCACCGTTGCCACCAGCCGGTGGCATGTTCTTGCCAGCCATGGTGGTCGGACCAATCACCCGTGCCTCTGGGGTGTGGACCGAGTACACCGGTGACATGTTTCTCTGCAAAGGCGGTGACAACGTATCTATTGCTGCTCAAGCAATGACAGTGTCATGGCCACACACGTTCATACCGCGAGCCTCGACGTGCCACAGCGCCTCGGCTGCCTACATGCACCGCCATAAGCCATACCAGGTCCACACCCACCTCCTCCTACTGCTTACTGCTGCTTGGCGCGCGTTGTCTGCTCGATGGAATGCCCAAACGAGTTAAGAAAATAAGGGAGAAGAAGATTGCTATGTGGGTGATGACGGGTCAAAAACCATGCCAAGTCATCATGAAATTGCTTTTGTCGGGTCAAGGGACAAAACTTGTCTGTTTTGAAGAGTTAAGGGTGCAAATAACAACCCAAGTGAGTTAAAATCAGAAGGAGAAGAATATTGCCACGTGGGCGACGACTAGTCAAAACCATACCAAGTAAGCATGAAATGGATTTTCTCGTGTCACGGGACAAAACTTGTCTGTATTGAAGAGTTAAGGGTGTAAAAGCTTGGTGTGGGAATTAATGGACAAAATCTAGGCTCCCCGAAGAGGTGAGGGACGAAAAATAGTTTTTTCTCTTATTTATTTAAACCAATGAATAAACTTTTTAGTAAAACCTAGACACTACGTGAACTCTGGTAAGCTTCATTTAGACTGTTTTAAATTTTTGACAAGTACCCATATTGGTTTTATCTGATACATAACTTATTAAGACTTTTGGGAAAATCTTGGAAAATTCTCTTAGAGAATAGGCTTCCCATTATTCATATACTCATTATTAGCTATTTTCTATCTTTTGTTGATTGTATTGAGCAATCATATTTGGCCGCTTAAAAATTCTCGAGAGGATCTCCTAGTAAAAGATCAAGCGTATCCTCAAAACCACAAGGTATTGAGTCCACATGGATACATTCTTGTATTAAGGAAACAATTAACACCGCTTCATGTTTTGCTTGGTTCTCATACTCTACAAATTCCACCCCACAAATTTTTTCATTAGACTTTTTAAAAATAATCTTTGTGTCTTCTTCCCTTCATTTTGATACATTTGCAATAAGAAAATAGCTTAACAAAATAGGTGATCAAATGATTGACTTGGCAATATTCCTCGCTAACACATACTCCTCACCCATTTTTGATCCAATGCTAAGTTTAGTTTAAAAAAAGGATGGCTCTTCAAGTAACTAAGTTTTTTTAAATGATTGCTCTTCAAGGAGAACCTATTGATGTTGATATCATAACTCTGAAACGTCGAGAAACCTAAACCATTCTCTAGGTGAACCATATATTTTCATCATTCAAGCAGAGGGAGTGGGCTGCTATGCAAGATCCTAAAATTCTATTTTATAGTAGATTAAGTTTAAGAATGATAATTAATTTAATAATAGGACAAAATTGTAATAAACATAGACATTCTACATACAACCTATTATTGGTGGCTACCTTTCACTACAATTTTAGCTTTACCTCTCTCACCTGGTTGCTCGTATCACTTGCTTTACTCTCACTTCACATCTCCATGAGAAGGGGTGGCACCTATTGGGTTTTACAGTAGGGTGCGTCGACTGCAAACTAAAATTTCCTACGCGCAGAACAACCAAGAACATGCTATAGGAGATGGATCAAAGTTCGTTACCACTAGACGCGCAGTGCCGTGCAGCGGAAGAAGAGTTGCGGCAGCGTGTCCGCGTGTATCGTCTCCTCCTCGTCCGATCTCCCTCAAACAGCCGGTCGTCAGTTCCCACGCACAAGTTCGCTGGAGCAGCGCAAGTGCATCGCCTCTAATGGTATCCGCGCGTGCAGGAGGAACGTCATGCAGCGGATTGCTAGGTCCGATCACACAACCGGCGGCAAGTGGAGGTGTGAAAGTGCGTTATATCGACTAGAGGGGGGTGAATAGGCGATTTTTATGAATTCTTCAATGAGGAATTTGCGGGTGAGGAAATTCCTGAGTGAAGAACTACTTGCAGCGGAATAAGTACTCAGAAGTAAACATAACAGAGTATGAGCATGGTCTTCATGATGAAATGAAAACAAGCACAAAGTACAGAAAGCGTAAACACAAGATAAACAGAATGAAGACGGACAGACTGAAGAAATTGAGCCGAGGAAATAGAGAAAGTCTTCAGTTAAAGTCTTCAAACAGATATGAACAAGCACACAACACAGAAATGAGGAAATGGAAGGGTTGAGGAATTGGAACCAGTTAGCATGGTGAAGACAATGATTTAGTAGACTAGTTCCAACTGCTGTGACAGTTGTACGTCTGGTTAGGACGGCTAGGTATTTAAACCTGAGGACACACAGTCCCGGACACCCAGTCTTGAACACGCAGCTTAGGACACTCAGTCCTCACCGTATTCCCCTTGAGCTAAGGTCACACAGACCTCGCCCAATCACTCGTGGTAAGTCTTCAGGTGACTTCCAAACCTTCACAGACTCGGTCACTCGGCCATCCACAATTTCCTCTTGGATGCTCTAGACCATGACGCCTAACCGTCTGAAAGATGCACAGTCTTAAAAGGTAACAAGCGTCGGATCCACTGAGGATCAGTCTCTTCAGTGATGCTCAATCACTTTGGGTTTGTAGGTGTTTGGCTTTGGGTTTTCCTCACTTGATGATTTTCACTCAATGTCCTTAGAGGATGGGATGCTCTCAAATGACAAGTGTCAGTTTCTCTCAGAGCAGCCAACCAGCTAGTGGTTGTAGGGGGCGGCTATTTATAGCCTAGGGAGCAGCCCGACATGATAAGACATAAATGCCCTTCAATGATATGACCGTTAGGTGGGTTGATATTTTGGGACAGCTGGCGCATAGCACAGCAACGGGCGGAATTTTGGGTAGCAAATTCCTTAGGGCTATCATGTTCCTCACTGTGTAGGCAATCCGCACTGGCGAATTCCTAACTTCTCAGTCAGAACAAATTCCTCAGAGACCAAAAGAACTTCGTCTCTGTCACTGAAGAAATTGACTGAGCTGTATGAGATTTCCAATGGCTTCACTCGAAGGGATTGGTAGGTGTAGGACTTGAGTTGAGCATCACTTGGAAATTTTTCCTTAGTATTTTCTCGACCCCCTTTAATAGTACAGTGTTTCCTATGACTCAAGAAAGAGAAAATGAAACTACGAAAAAAAAGTCTTCACGCTTCATGTTCCTTGAATGATTACCACGTCTTTAGGATCACACCAATTTCTTCACTTTCAAAGTCTTCAGAAAGTCTTCAGAAATCCAAAGTCTTCAGCTGAAGAACTTCATTTTTAGGGGCCGACTTTCTCTGTAAATATCAAACTCCTCATAGACTTATAGACCTGTGTACACCCACAAACGCATCAGTCCTTAACCTATAAGTCTTCAATACACCAAAATCACTAAGGGGCACTAGATGCACTTACAATCTCCCCCTTTTGGTGATTGATGACAATATAGGTTAAGTTTTCAACGGGGATAAACATATGATGTGTAAATACTGACATTGAGGAATTTGATTGCAAGATATAGAAGAACTCCCCCTGAAGATGTGCATAGTGAGGAATTTGCTTTTGAAGTAATGCACACTTGAAGAGTAGAATCATGGAGATATCCCCCTATATCTCGTAATTCATACACGCATTTAACATATAATATGAAGAATTTGAAATGCATGATGAAATATGGTGACTGATGTAATTCAGCATGCGTGCTGTAACATCCCAAATTTTCAATTTGGAATGTTATACACTAGATCATATGCATATCATATTTTCTTGCATTTTGGTTGATCCTAGAAACTTCACGCAACTCAAGGACCCTCGGAGAGAGTTGGAGATTTCGTTATTTTCATATTTGAGAGTTTTCTCGAATTTTGAAAATAGGATCATTTGATTTATTTATTTTATCTTCAATAATTTTTCCGGTGTCAAAATATATGAGAGAGGGAATAATATGACTTTCCCAAATTTAGGAAAAAATGAAGATATAATAAATAGATCAATTTTTGTTTTCCGATGTTTATTTACAGTTTATTTGGATAGGGAAAAAATGCGGTCCGAAGAAAAGTTCATTTTGTTCGGCTCATTTTTAGGAGTCGGGGAAAATTTACTTTAGATTTTTCGGAGTTCGTTTAGATCTCTTTTTGTTTTTTTTTCTGCGCGAGAACCAGTTAAAAAAAAATCAAAGTCCAGCGCCTTGGGCCAAAGGCCCAGCCGGCCAAGGCTACGGCCAAGGCCACCGCCCCAGGGAGCCGCGCGCGCCTAGCGCTGGCGCAGGAGTCCCCCGCCATGCCTCTTGCTCTAAACCGAATACTAGTAGGACTTTTGTCCTACTTCCGTATATTCCTTTTCTATTTCTAGATCTTTTCCTTTCTTTTTTTCTATTCCTATTCCTAGTCTAATTCTTGTCCCCTACCCCAAGTAAACTCCCCCCTCCCCAATATAAATACCCAAGCACCCCCCCCCCTCTAAATCATCAAACCCAAAGCCTAGAGCTCCACCACACCCGCGCCGCCGCCGCACCTTGCCCATGCCGCCGCCCCACGCCCACGCCGCCGGAGCCCCTCACCGGAGACCTCGCCGGAGGTTGCCCCGCGTCTCTTTATCTCGGATCATTTTCTTCTAATCGTTCCGATTCTTTTCTTATCTAAACCGTTCCGGTTTTCTAGATCGGTTTTTCGTTCGGTTTTCTTCTCCAAAACCCTAGATCGGATTCGTTTTCTTCTCCGATTTAGTTGCCTTTGGACCGTACGCCGGACCGTTCGTCCTAATGAACGTGATCACCGGATTCTTTTAGGTTAACGACGTCCGTTCGTTTAACCGATCTTCTTTTTCTTCTCGTCGGATTTATTCCGCGATCGCGATCTCAGATCTGATCTTCTTTCTAGTCTTTCTTTTCGCTCGTTTATCGGAATCAGGTGATTCAAGCGCCTGGAGTTTCATCTCGAAACCGCCGTTCCGTCTAATCAACTTGAACAAGTTTTTGCTACAGTAAAATTTGACCTAGTTTCAACTTGCTAGAACCGAGTTGTTTTCTTCCGCCGTTTGTTTTTCGTTCTTTCTTTGCAACCGGAGTTCTTAAGTTGAACTACTTGGTTCGTTCTCTTGTTCGAGTTTTACCTGTGCATTAGATGAGTACTTATTGTATGCTTGTTGTTTGTCTGCGATAGATTACCCGGATTGCGCTGCTTGTTACTTCGAAACCCTAGGACTCGCGGATCATCAGCAAGGCAAGTAACACTTTGATCATACCTTTTCTACAACCCATGTTTTATTGCATTAGATCAATCCTCACACATTGCATGATTAGGATCTAATTAAATTGTGGGATGGGAAGTAGATTAGGTAGTACCTATTACCTGTATTATTATGAAACCTTTGGGAGTTACCTCTACGTTTGCTTATTATGCCATGCTATGCTCCATGACAGATGTGAGATTGATAATTTTAATGGTTTATCTAAGGTGGCAACTTAAACACACATCTGGGTGGATTGAGGCACCTGATGTCTATCAGGACTTGCCTGTTTTTTTTTGGACCGCCACCCAGGCTCAAAGGGATCATAAGATCTTTCATGCTAGAAACTTCCGTGTGCAGCCACATGCTACTATGGGCTCTGGCATAGTTGACTAAGTTGTGCGAACTCTTACGGGGTGGACTAGCAGATGTAGGGGATGTAGGTGTACCGGTCTACCCCACATGTAAGGTGCTAGTGCTTCTGAAAGACTATGTCTCGGTCATCCGTTTCTCAAACACCATGTAGTGCGAGAAAACAAACGGAGGCGATCGAGTCATGTGGGGAAAAGTGCGCAAACCTCTGCAGAGTGTACAAACTAATCATGATTAGCCGTGTCCCCGGTTATGGACAACTTGAGTATCTAGTACTTGAATGTCATTGTGAATCTCAACATGTTACTCTAATTAATGTTGCTGGGTTTTAATTGTACTTTTAATTGGGATTGAGAATGCTTTCAACCATTCTCAATGTTTAACAACCACCATGATAGTTAAATAAATTTATTCCTTTGCAGTAGGGAAAAACTGGCTTTACGCAAAACTGTAACCATAGAGCTTTCCACCAGCCATATATGCATATAGTATAGCTGTTTCATTCCATTACTCTCTATGTGTTACTTTTCCAGCATATTCCATGTGCTGACCCGTTTTCGGGCTGCAACGTTAATGTTGCAGACTTTTCAGACGACGATTGAGGTGTTTTAGGTCGTGGTTCTATACTCAGTGATGCCGTTGGAGTTGATGGACCCATTTATCTTCTGAGTCTTCCGCTGTTATCGATATTAGATGGCCTTCAGCCATATTTATTGTAATAAGTTCTTTTTGAGCCATCGATGTAATAAGTGTGTGATTGCAACTCTGCTATAAAACCTCGATGTACTGTGTGGTGTCAGCATTACTGATCCAGGGATGACACCGTAGCACAGTAGACGTGATCCATTCGGGTCAGGTCGCTACAGAGATGGTATCAGAGCACACGCTGACTGTAGGACACGAACACTAAGTTAAAGCCATAGATCACCCTTCTCTTCTCATTTTGTAACTCCTCATCTTTTCTACTCTATTAGGATGACGCACGCGAAGATTAAGTACGCTCAACCGGATGAAGGCACACCTTTTGGATTTCACCTAAAGGAAGTCACCAAGTACCTGAACATTGGATTACCAAGCTTCACGGGAACCTTCAACGCCACTCTGCCTGAAGAGGAGCGTTGGAAGATTCAAGCTCACGTTCCGGGAAGGACATTCGCGCCAATCACGAAGCCCATAGATAGTGTTTTCAATGCACCAACCTGGAGTCTAGGA
The DNA here is from genome assembly GCF_056163025.1 of Triticum urartu. Taxonomy (NCBI): domain Eukaryota; kingdom Viridiplantae; phylum Streptophyta; class Magnoliopsida; order Poales; family Poaceae; genus Triticum; species Triticum urartu. The sequence goes on from NC_141875.1 coordinate 642,004,307, forward strand.
AGGAGCATGGCAGCTCATATCACCATAGGACGCATTGGAGAAGTTTATCAAGAAGACCTCAAGGACACTATCTACCAGATTTGCGGACGCCGTGATGAACAATGGGAGTTAGTCAGCACCAAGAAGGATAGATCCATTGCATCTTTCATCCAGGAGTTAAACCAGCACATTCGACACCACGAGAACCAGATGTGCAATGATATGGTAGAGTTGAAGAATGCGAAGGCAAGGATCATCGAGCTAGAAGGAGAACTGAAGTCTACACGCAAGGACTACATGGACGAGATCGTAGCTCTAGCAAGGCACAATTGCGATCTTAAGCAGGAGATTGAAGAACTCAAGAGCAAGTTAGCATCCCAGGAGGACGACGAGTATGTCACCTGTCCGGACAACTACATCATCCTCGACGACACCGATTCGGATCCAAGTGAACCCGACTTCGAAGACGAAGCTGGAGCAGATATCATGGAGTCTTCCACCGGTTCAAATTTCTAGATGACCACCAGATAGTAGTAGTATTCCCCCATGTAAACACAATATAGTCGAGCACTTTTGCGATAGTTTTAGACCGTTTGTAAGCCCTTGTTTGATTGATTGAAGTGATTTTGTGTGCATTTGCTCATGTGCATATGGGTAGTGTTTTCCCTTTAGACCCCCTCTATTCTTATATCTCGTCTTTTCTAAACCCTCAGATGCCTCCGAGATGTGACAATGGATTTCCACCGGAGCTCACTCAGTTGATCCAACAGCAGAATCAGTTGATGCAGATGTTAGTCCAGAACCAGCAGAACAACAACAACAACCCACCACCACCACCACCACCTGTTGACCACTTAGCCCGTTTCCTTAGGCTGAATCCGCCGGTGTTTTCCAGTAGCACCGAGCCGATAGTAGCAGACGACTGGCTCCGTAAGATAGGAAGGGAGTTGACCACTGCAGGATGCACGGATGGTGAGAAAGTGAAGTTTGCCGCACACCAGCTTGACGGACCCGCGGCAGCATGGTGGGAGAATTTCACAGCCACTTACCCAGTTGACACTGTCACATGGGATCAGTTTCAGCAAGCTTTTCGCACTGCCCATGTTTCAGCAGGAGCTATGGCCATAAAGAAGCGTGAGTTTCGCAACTTACGCCAAGGAGGAAGGACTGTTGGCCAGTATGTGGAGGAGTTTAGTAAGCTAGCCCGTTATGCCCCAAATGACGTTGCTATAGATGCAGCTAAGCAGGAGAAGTTTCTGGAAGGACTGAAAGATGAGCTAAGCATGCAGTTGATGGTAGCGAGTTTCAACAACTACCAGGAGTTGGTAGATCGTGCCATCATGATTGAAGGGAAGCAACAGTAGATTGAGAACCGTAAGAGGAAGTATGGACAGGGGATGTATAACTCTGGAGCCCAGCAGAAGCCCCGTTTTACCCCTAAACCGGGATTTCAGTTTCAGCATACCCATGGAGGAGGTAGCTCGCACAACCATAATGGCCACAAGAATGGTAATGGGAATGGAGGAAGCAACGGCCAGAACCGGACCACCCAATCGACCCCAACCAAGAGAGACCTGAGTCAAGTCACCTGTTTCAAGTGTTCGAAGACCGGACATTATGCCAATGAATGTCCCGAAGGCCAGAATGGAAATGGCAATGGAAGCTCTGGGAAGAAGCCGAACCCTTTCAATAGGGGACAGGTGAACCACGTTAATGTGGAGGAGATTGAAGATCAGCCCGATGCAGTAATCGGTAAGTTTTTGGTTAAGTCATTTACTGCACTCGTTCTTTTTGATACTGGTGCATCGCATTCATACATATCAAAGGGATTTATGGAGAAGTATAGCCTGCCCACTAGGATTCTTAAAACACCTATGCTAGTAAGCTCGCCAGGAGCAGAATACATGGCCAGACAAGGATGTTTCCAAGTACCATTGAGTATAGGAAGGCATGTATTCCCAACGGATTTAATTATTCTGGAATCCCAAGGTCTGGATGTGATTCTTGGTATGGATTGGCTGTCGATGTATGGAGGAAACATCGATTGCGCCAGTAAGACAATTTTGCTTACCACACCAGAAGGAAGAAGGATCAAGTATGTATCCCGGCATGTGCCAAACAGGACACAAGTAAACTGCCTAACAGGAGTTGTGCAGGAGGAAGTACCAGTGGTAAAGGATTTTCCTGATGTATTTCCTGAGGAATTGCCAGGCATGCCACCGGATAGAGACATTGAGTTTTTGATTGAGTTATTGCCAGGTACATGCCCAATATCGAAGCGACCGTACCAGATGCCAGCAAAGGATTTGGTGGAAATTAAGAATCAGATTAAGGAGTTATTGGATAAAGGTTACATTCGCCCAAGTTCTTCGCCTTGGGGATCACCCGTACTTCTAGTGGAAAAGAAGGATGGATCATTAAGGATGGTTGTAGATTATCGGGGATTGAATGAAGTAACCATCAAGAATAAGTACCCACTGCCAATGATCAACGATCTGTTTGATCGATTGCAAGGAGCTAAAGTGTTTTCCAAGATCGATTTGCGATCAGGGTACCATCAGTTGAAGATTCGAGAGCAGGACATACCTAAGACAGCATTCACCACAATATATGGACTGTATGAGTATACCGTTATGTCATTTGGATTGACTAACGCACCTGCCTATTTTATGAACCTGATGAACAAAGTGTTTATGGAGTTTTTGGATAAGTTCGTCGTAGTGTTCATTGATGACATCCTAGTTTATTCGAAGAATGAAGAGGAGCATAAGGAACATTTGCGTTTGGTTTTGGAGAAACTAAGGGAACATCAGTTATATGCCAAATTCAGCAAATGTGAGTTTTGGTTGAAGGAAGTTGGATTCCTCGGACACGTTATATCCGGAGAAGGTATAGCAGTTGACCCCACAAAGGTTGAGACCGTAACCGAATGGGAAGCACCAACAACAGTTGGAGAGATCCGGAGTTTTCTTGGACTCGCAGGATACTACCGGAGATTCATTGAGAACTTTTCAAAGATTGCAAAGCCTATGATTGAATTGTTGAAGAAGGATACTAAGTTCAAATGGACTGAGGAGTGTGAGGCTAGTTTCCAGGAGTTGAAAAAAAGATTGGTTACCTCACCGGTATTGATTTTGCCAGATCAGACCAAGGATTATGAGGTGTATTGCAACGCTTCACGTCGAGGACTTGGAGCAGTGCTTATGCAGGAAGGAAGAGTTGTTTCGTATGCTTCACGACAACTGAAGCCTCATGAGTTGAATTATGCCACGCATGATTTGGAGTTAGCAGCCGTAGTGCATGCATTGAAGACGTGGAGACATTTCCTCATTGGAAATCATTGTGAGGTGTACACGGATCACAAGAGTTTGAAGTACATTTTCACGCAGAAGGAGTTGAACCTCCGACAAAGGAGATGGTTGGAGCTCATCAAGGATTATGACATGAGATTGCATTACCATCCCGGAAAGGCTAATGTAGTAGCTGACGCATTGAGCCGTAAGAGCCATGTCAATACCCTAGTGACGGGGAAAATACCAAAGGAATTAGCAGAAAACCTTCGTGAGCTATGTTTGGAAATAGTTCTGAGAGGCTATGTAGCAGCATTGGAGATTCAGTCAACATTGATGGATAAGATCAGAGAAGCTCAGAAATCTGACAAAGAGATTGCTGCTATAAAGGAGAAACTTAGCAAAGGAAAAGCTAAGGGATTTCGTGAGGATGAGCACGATACCTTATGGTTTGAAGACCGTTTTTATGTGCCCAATGACCCGGAGATCAGGAAGTTGATTTTGCAAGAGGCACATGATTCACCATATTCGATTCACCCAGGGAATACCAAGATGTATTTGGATTTAAAGGAAACATTTTGGTGGACCGGAATGAAGAAGGATATTGCAGCATATGTAGCAGTTTGTGACGTATGTCAGAGAGTAAAGGCAGAGCATCAGAAGCCAGCCGGATTGTTACAACCATTGCCGATACCCGAATGGAAGTGGGATAAGATAGGCATGGATTTTATCACAGGACTACCCAGGACGAAAGCAGGGTATGACTCGATATGGGTAGTAGTTGATCGTTTGACAAAGGTAGCACATTTTATTCCAGTTAAGACCACTTACACGAGTGCTAAGTTGGCAAAGATATACATGACTAGGATCATTTGTTTGCATGGAGTTCCGAGGAGTATCGTATCAGATAACAGTTTCGTTCCATGACAACAGTAACAAAGTTGGAGACCGTCAGTTCTTTGGACCAGATTTGATTAAGGAGTCTGAACGGAAAGTTAAGTTGATTCGCGATAGGCTCAAGGTAGCCCAGTCCAGGCAGAAGAGCTACGCAGATTCAAAACGCAAGGAGATAGTTTACGAAACCGGAGACAGAGTTTATCTCCGAGTATCCCCACTTCGAGGAGTTAAGCGCTTTGGAGTTAATGGAAAGTTAGCACCGCGTTTCGTTGGACAATTTAAGATCTTGAAATGTATGGGAGAAGTCGCTTATAAGTTGGAATTACCAGAAGGACTGTTAGGAGTTCATGATGTATTCCATGTTTCTCAGCTGAAGAGATGTCACGCCGAGATGGCAGAGGTACCGCTAAGAGATACGGTGCCATTAGAAGCGATTCAGTTGAAGGACGATTTAACATATGAGGAGAAGCCAGTCAAGATTCTCGAGTTTGCCAGTAGAGTTACTCGCAGCAAGGTTATCAAGTTTTGCAAAGTTCAGTGGAACCACCACTCAGAGGATGAAGCCACCTGGGAAAGAGAAGAAGATTTGCTCAAGGACCACCCTCACCTATTTTCTAGCCAACCCGAATCTCGAGGGCGAGATTCATCTTAAGGGGGGTAGGTTTGTAACATCCCAAATTTTCAATTTGGAATGTTATACACTAGATCATATGCATATCATATTTTCTTGCATTTTGGTTGATCCTAGAAACTTCACGCAACTCAAGGACCCTCGGAGAGAGTTGGAGATTTCGTTATTTTCATATTTGAGAGTTTTCTCGAATTTTGAAAATAGGATCATTTGATTTATTTATTTTATCTTCAATAATTTTTCCGGTGTCAAAATATATGAGAGAGGGAATAATATGACTTTCCCAAATTTAGGAAAAAATGAAGATATAAGAAATAGATCAATTTTTGTTTTCCGGTGTTTATTTGCAGTTTATTTGGATAGGGAAAAATGCGCGTTTTCGAAAATTGCATTTTAGGTCCGGAGAAAATTTCATTTTGTTCGGCTCATTTTTAGGAGTCGGGGAAAATTTACTTTAGATTTTTCGGAATTCGTTTAGATATATTTTTGTTTTTTTTTTCTGCGCGAGAACCAGTTAAAAAAAAATCAAAGTCCAGCGCCTTGGGCCAAAGGCCCAGCCGGCCAAGGCTACGACCAAGGCCACCACCCCCAGGGAGCCGCGCGCGCCTAGCGCTGGCGCAGGAGGCCGCCGCCTCGCCTCTTGCTCTAAACCGAATACTAGTAGGACTTTTGTCCTACTTCCGTATATTCCTTTTCTATTTCTAGATCTTTTCCTTTCCTTTTTTCAATTCCTATTCCTAGTCTAATTCTTGTCCCCTACCCCAAGTAAACTCCCCCCCTCCCCAATATAAATACCCAAGCACCCCCCCTCTAAATCATCAAACCCAAAGCCTAGAGCAACACCACACACGCGCCGCCGCCGCACCTTGCCCACGCCGCCGCCCCACGCCCACGCCGCCGGAGCCCCTCGCCGGAGACCTCGCCGGAGGTTGCCCCGCGTCTCTTTATCTCGGATCGTTTCCTTCTAATCGTTCCGATTCTTTTCTTCTCTAAACCGTTCCGGTTTTCTAGATCGGTTTTTCGTTCGGTTTTCTTCTCCAAAACCCTAGATCGGATTCGTTTTCTTCTCCGATTTAGTTGCCTTTGGACCGTTCGCCGGACCGTTCGTCCTAACGAACGTGATCACCGGATTCTTCTAGGTTAACGACGTCCGTTTGTTTAACCGTTCTTCTTTTTCTTCTCGTCGGATTTATTCCGCGATCGCGATCTCAGATCTGATCTTCTTTCTAGTCTTTCTTTTCGCTCGTTTATCAGAATCAGGTGATTCAAGCGCCTGGAGTTTCGTCTCGAAACCGCCGTTCCGTCTAATCAACTTGAACAAGTTTTTGCTACAGTAAAATTTGACCTAGTTTCAACTTGCTAGAACCGAGTTGTTTTCTTCCGCCGTTTGTTTTTCGTTCTTTCTTTGCAACCGGAGTTCTTAAGTTGAACTACTTGGTTCTTTCTCTTGTTCGAGTTTTACCTGTGCATTAGATGAGTACTTATTGTATGCTTGTTGTTTGTCTGCGATAGATTACCCGGATTGCGCCGCTTGTTACTTCGAAACCCTAGGACTCGCGGATCATCAGCAAGGCAAGTAACACTTTGATCATACCTTTTCTACAACCCATGTTTTATTGCATTAGATCAATCCTCACACATTGCATGATTAGGATCTAATTAAATTGTGGGATGGGAAGTAGATGAGGTAGTACCTATTACCTGTATTATTATGAAACCTTTGGGAGTTACCTCTACGTTTGCTTATTATGCCATGCTATGCTAGTAGACGTGGATTGGGTGAGTGATATCCATGACAGATGTGAGATTGATAATTTTAATGGTTTATCTAAGGTGGCAACTTAAACACACATCTGGGTGGATTGAGGCACCTGATGTCTATCAGGACTTGCCTGTTTTTTTTTGGACCGCCACCCAGGCTCAAAGGGATCATAAGATCTTTCATGCTAGAAACTTCCGTGTGCAACCACATGCTACTATGGGCTCTGGCATAGTTGACTAAGTTGTGCGAACTCTTACGGGGTGGACTAGCAGATGTAGGGGATGTAGGTGTACCGGTCTACCCCACATGTAAGGTGCTAGTGCTTCTGAAAGACTATGTCTCGGTCATCTGTTTCTCAAACACCATGTAGTGCGAGAAAACAAACGGAGGCGATCGAGTCATGTGGGGAAAAGTGCGCAAACCTCTGCAGAGTGTACAAACTAATCATGATTAGCCGTGTCCCCGGTTATGGACAACTTGAGTATCTAGTACTTGAATGTCATTGTGAATCTCAACATGTTACTCTAATTAATGTTGCTGGGTTTTAATTGTACTTTTAATTGGGATTGAGAATGTTTTCAACCATTCTCAATGTTTAACAACCACCATGATAGTTAAATAAATTTATTCCTTTGCAGTAGGGAAAAACTGGCTTTACGCAAAACTGTAACCATAGAGCTTTCCACCAGCCATATATGCATATAGTATAGCTGTTTCATTCCATTACTCTCTATGTGTTACTTTGCCAGCATATTCCATGTGCTGACCCGTTTTCGGGCTGCAACGTTAATGTTGCAGACTTTTCAGACGACGATTGAGGTGTTTTAGGTCGTGGTTCTATACTCAGTGATGCCGTTGGAGTTGATGGACCCATTTATCTTCCGAGTCTTCCGCTGTTATCGATATTAGATGGCCTTCAGCCATATTTATTGTAATAAGTTCTTTTTGAGCCATCGATGTAATAAGTGTGTGATTGCAACTCTGCTATAAAACCTCGATGTACTGTGTGGTGTCAGCATTACTGATCCAGGGATGACACCGTAGCACAGTAGACGTGATCCATTCGGGTCAGGTCGCTATACGTGCATTAACATTAATGAGGAATAAGCCTGCAGAAAAACTCAGCAAAAGTATCAGACCACCATAGAGTTTAAGTTTACAACTCGATCCAGCAAAGTCTTCAAAAGAATGAGAGTTGTGACTTAAAAACGCCCATATAAGTTGACCCGCTTGAAGACTAACTTAAATTTCTCCCCCTTTGTCATCGAATGACCAAAAGGATCAAAAAATGAGGACTAACGCCCTTGAGAAATGTCAATTTGATGGAGGAGCGCCAACGTTGTTAGGGTCGTTTGTTATTGTAGGGCCTGCCGCAGTGTCGTCCAAGTCTTCATACTCGTCTCGCGGGATGAAGAATATGAGCTGGCCACCAAGGAAGGAACTTTGACCTTCTTGAATTTCTTCGTTGGAGGTGCGGACCAATCAAAGTCCTCCTTGAGACCCATTTGCTTCAGATCTTTTTCACCATACATTTGTGATAAGATAGCCCAGGTGCGACTGAAAACTTCATGGAGGTAGTAATGGTTTTTCTTCACTGCATTATGTGTAGCAGTCATGTTGTGAAGAAGAGAACCAAACTGACGCTTAACCCATTTATGGTTTCGATCCACCTTCTGGTGAAGACTAAGAAGCAGCTCACGGTCAGTCATCACCCTGGGAGCTGAGGCTTGAGGATTTGGCTTGGAGTCATTTGCAGCAGAATCATGACTGGTAGAGTCATCATTGGTGGAATAAGATGCAGCTTTGTTAAACTGACCAACAAATGGATGAAGGCCTTCGTCAATGACAGCAGGGGCCATGCCCTTTTCATCAGCTGAGGAATATGTCTGCTTGAGGACTTCAATTGGGGGCAGGTAGCTGAGGTGATTCTGAAAATCAGTCTTGTAGTTTAGTGAAGACCTTGTTTTAAGGAATCTCATAATCCAAGGAGCATAAGGCTTCAACTCAAACGGAGAGAGTGCAATATTAGCCAGAGTCCTCATGAAGAAATCATGATAATTGACAGGAATGCCATGTATGATGTTGAATAGAAGATTCTTCATGAGGCCAACAATTTTCTCATTAGACGAGTCATGGCCTTTGATAGGACTCATTGTCCTCGTCAGAATGCGATAGACTGTTTTGGGCACATATATCAATTCCTTCATGAGGAATTTGGTCCTTGGGGCTTGACCGGGCTTCATGGGCTTCATTAGCACTTGCATGTAATGGGCAGTGAGTTCAGGCTCCTGGTACAGGCAACGAGCTCCTTCAAGGGGTGGATTGATGGGCAGGGCGTGAAGTAATTCAGAGGCTGGTGCTTTATAATGAGTGTTATCGGTCATCCAGTCCAAAACCCAAGTGTTGATATCATCAGCATCACCTGTGATGTGCAGTGTAGCGTAGAACTGAAGAATTACCTCTTCATTCCAATCAACAATGTCAGAGAAAAAGTTGAGGTGGCCTGTGTCATGAAGCACACTAAGGACATGAGAGAAGCAAGGTAGTGATTCCATGTCCACATGAGGAATATGCTCATGGTAGAAGACTTTATCCTTTTTCAAAAGCAATGAAGAATAGAAATTGGCCTGGCTGGCAGTCCAGAAGCGCTTCCTCCTAAGACGAGCAAAGTCATAAGGATTATAGTCCGTGAAGAATACATGCTCGCCGAAGAAGTCATCAGCCTTGAATTTTCGCTTCTTCGAGAAGGGATCCTTTGGCTTGGGCTGAGGGGTATCGGTCAATTGCATCACCACCTCAGGAATCGCAATCTCAGAATCCGCAGGCTGAGGAATGTCAGGTTCTTCTTCAGTAGTAGCCTGGGTCTTCAATTCTTCATTAACATTTTCTTCAGCACTAGTGGCTGGAGTCTCTTCTTGTACAGACGGAGTGGCACGAGGTTCTTCAGATCCCATTTGTACTTCAGTAGTGACAGGGGACTGAGGAATTTGTTGTAGGGGTGTGAACAGAGGAGAATTGGGGTGCTGACTTTCCCAAAAGTCGTCGTTCAACACTGGAGTTGTGCACCCAATGTCCACATCCTCTTCTTCATTCATTTCTTCAACGCCGGCCTCTTGAGCAGTAAGCTGAGGTATGGGCGATGAGACTATTGGGGTTGAAGGGATTGCATCCGCTTCAATTTCTTCATCCAACTGCTCTGAAGAAGCAGCAGAAGGAATGTCTTCATCGGACCCGCTTCGGATCACGTATTCTTCATCAAAAGGTACAAGGTCCTTTGATGACATGATGAGACAGGAACAACATCAATATGATTTTCAAACGAGCTGTTCAGCGGCTTCATCTTCTTTGGAGCTGAAGAATCTGATGCAGTTGATGCCTTCCTTTTCTTCACAGCTGCAGGCTCTGCAGCCTTGGCCTTCTTCACATCTGATGCAGATGGAAGGATCGGAGTTGATGTAGGCGCAGGAGGAGCAGAGGAATTTGGTTCAAGATCTTCAGGCACAACTGATGCAGTTGCCCTGACTTCTTCATTTTCTTCAGGCGCAACACTAGTGGTTGCCCTGGCAATTTCTTCAGCGGCTGGAATGCAGTCATCAGCCCTGGTACTAGCATTTTATTCAGCAGCCTGATTGTCATTAGCTGTGCTGGCATTTTCTTCAGTAGGCTGAGGAGATGCTTCAGCCTGAGGATTTTCTTGTTGCATTGGGGCTGCAACATTGGAAGTGAACTGTTCAATTATCTTTACAAATCTGACTTTGGCTCCAAGCCAGTCAGCATAGTAGCGATCAAATTCATCACTCGGTTTCTTGATCTCAGATTGAAGAGCAACAAGTTCTTCAGGTGAAAGCTTCAGAACGTTTTGCTTCAAAAAGCGCTCTTTCTTCTACTGCGCTTTCTTCACCCTCCTTCCGTGTTCAAATCTCCATTTTTCTACATCAATGAAGTGAGTCAATACATGACTTTGACCAGGAGTGAGGTTCAGTTTAGGCAGATGTGTGTTGGGGTCCTTGTGCCACAAGTCAATGAAGTCTAGGATCAACTTCGGATCCAGCATCAATGGCACATTGCTGCCTTTGGCTCTAGCGGCCCTGTGTTGCCTATATCTGATGATTTCAGAGAGTTCTTCATCATCAGCTTCGTCATCTTCAGACGGTACTTGAAAGGCGACCTGCTTCTTGTGAGGACTTGGTCGAGAGCCTCGTCCAGCAGTGGCCTTTGTCTTCAGCAGAGAGGGGCCAATTGATGAATTTGGTGCAGTTGAAGAACTAGCAGAAGCTCTTGAGGCAATAGAGATGCCTGTTGTCCTTTGGCACGTGGCAAGATGCATAGGTGCTGAGGATTTTGATGGAGGAGCTGAGGACTTTGGATGAGCTGGTGCGGCTTGAGGAATTGGCCATGAGGGCTTTGAAGAATCTGGCCGTGAAGGCATTGCTGAGGAACTTGGCCGTGAGGGCATTGGGGTTGAAGCACTTGGCTTATGAGCAGGCTTCTTTGGCATGGCCTTCTTTGGCTTGCTTGCAGAGGCCTCAGCAGTGGCAGCAGCAGCAGAGTCTTCATTAAATTTCCTCACTGCTTCCTTAGCTACTTTGGCTAGCTTGGCCTAGCGCTTGGCCCATTCATCAGGATAATCCTCACCACGCTTGAGGCTGGTGGGATCAGCTTCTTGGCCAGGTGACAATGGAGGTCTTGGGCATGGAGGATTAAGAGCGAATTTTTTCATGTACTTAGGAGTAACATATATGTACTTCCTCTATTCCCGTGCCCATCTCCTCTCTATCCTTTGTATGCACACCTTGCACTGATTTTTGTCCTCCTTGCCATGTTTGGCCTCATCAGGAGTGCAATAATCCTTGTAGATATCCTCAGGGATTTCAAACGCAGTGTTGACCTCAGGCCTCTTTCCTCCCTTCTCTGGCTTCTTGCCATCCGCCATTTTCTTCAGCTGATGGTTTTTGAACGATTGAGTTCTCTGAAGAGGTATGCAACTTTTCTTCGAGGAATTCTGCAAATGAGTTAAGTTGATGAGAACCTAGTGATTCAGCATCGGACATGTGTACCTGTGAACAGAGTATAGTTGCGAGGAATTTGGAGAGGTCATATGCGTTCTCAGAAGGTTTTGCAATAAGAACAAGTTTGAGGAATTTGACCAGTTGAGTCTTGAAGAGTTTCACTAAGCGTTCTTTGACTTAGGTTCCAGAGTTGTACAGATTGAAAAATCCACACAATTGAGGAATCTTGAAGAAAAATTTGCTTAGAGAAACAGATCAAGAACAAATGTTATGGAAGATGTCCAGTGTGTGAAGATTTGAAGAAAACACATTTTGAAGGTTTGAAGAAAAACATCTGAATCAACAAGGGTAGTAAAAGTAACTTTCAATTACCCTGGACGAAGAACACGATGAACTGGGAAGTGTAGATTTGAAGCTTGTCGGTTCAAATCTTCCATGCCCTAACTTGGCTGAGGAAGACAGCTACGGCGGTGGCGGAGTGAAGAAATCCGCGTCCGGGGTGAGTACGATGATGACGAGGTCGAGGCAGTGAAGCTCTTCCTCACCGGCGACGATGGAAGTAGCGGCGGCGCTAGGGTTTTAGAGCTCGAGCGAGGGAGTGAGGTCGAGCGGAGTAAAAACGAAGTGAGGAAGGGAGAGGGGTATTTATAGCCGAAGTGAAAAAACTGCTTGCCCGAGGAAATAGGACGAATGTGCCCCTGACCCTTCTCATTCATGTGACATGTGTCACCCACGTACTGAGAGGTGACGATCGTGTGCGATCGTGGGTGAAAAGGATAAGTATTATCGTGGAAGGTGTAGTGGTTTGAGCGGCAAAGGCCGGAAATTCAGATAGGATAAGTTTAAAGTTCTGTTCGCAATTTCTTCAGCTGACAAGGACACAGTGAAGATTTTGAACGAGTTTCAAATAGAACGCACATGAAGAATTGGTGAATAGACTAGATTGAGTTAAGCATAGAGGGGGAAAGGGTCCGATCACATTCACTTAGCAGAACAAGCAACTTGAAGAAATAGCAATAAGTGAATGTTGTAGAGGACATAAACTCATATAAATATACCGCCAATGAAGAAGAACGACAGAAAGAGTGAAGACAATGCAAGTTGAAGAACAACTGAGGAATTTCAAAACCGTGGAAAAACTCAAATTGAAGATTTTCAACTTTTGGTGGTGGCGTGACCCACCGTATAAGAATGATGATTGCAGACACCGTGTACAATTGTCGTAGGGTTCTAAGAATCAAATTCTTCATTAATTTATTAACACTTAGAGTGTTATTCTTCATTGATTAAAGAAAAATGTTTCTTCATGTGTTGCACATCTAAGTCATCAATTTTGCATAAGTGTTAGGATGAGTGTCCTTTTCAAAGAACATTCGAAGATTCTAGGATATTTAGCTCACACCGCAACTTGCTAAATATCTTCTCATCCAAGGGCTTAGTGAAGATATCAGCTTGCTGTTCTTTAGTCTTCACATGCTCAATAAAGATGTCGCCCTTCAACACATGATCACGAAGAAAATGATGACAAATCTGAATGTGCTTTGTCTTCGAGTGCTGAACTGGGTTATGAGCAATCTTGATGGCACTCTCATTGTCACAGTAGAGTGGCACATTCTTCACATTGACACCGTAGTCTTTGAGAGTTTGCTTCATCCATAGCCGTTGAGCACAGCAAGAACCAGCAGCAATGTACTCAGCTTCAACAGTAGACAGTGATACGCAGTTCTGTCTCTTCGAGGACCAACAGACCAAAGATCGTCTGAGGAAATGGCATGTGCAAGATGTTGACTTGCGGTCCACACAATCACCAGCATAGTCAGAGTCTGAATATCCAATGAGATCAAAAGCCGAGCCCTTGGGGTACCATAATCCAAGTGTTGGTGTGTGAGCTAGATATCGAAGAATATGCTTCACAGCCATATGGTGTGATTCCTTCGGTGTAGCTTGAAATCGGGCACACATGCAAACACTTAGCATAATATCTGGCCCAGATGCACATAAGTACAATAAAGAACCAATCATAGAGCGGTATACCTTTTGATCGAAGTCAGTACCATTTTCATCAGTGCATAGATGGCCATTTGTGGGCATAGGGATTTTGACTCCTTTGCAATCTTGCATGCCGAATTTCCTCAATACATCCTTTAGGTATTTCTCCTGAGATATGAATATGCCATTGCGTTGTTGACAAATCTGAAGACCTACGAAGAATTTCAATTCTTCCATCATAGACATTTGATATTCTTCACTCATCATATAGCCAAATTCATCACTGTAACGTTGGTCAGTATAGCCAAAAATGATATCATCAGCATAAATTTGGCACACAAACAATTCACCATCATAAGATTTAGTGAAAAGAGTTGGATCAAGTGAACCGGGTTTGAAGCCTTTCTTCATGAGGAATTCCTTCAAAGTATCATACCACGCCCGTGGGGCCTGCTTGAGGCCATAGAGGGCCTTATTGAGTCTGAAGACTTTGTCAGGATGCTTTGGATCTTCAAAACCTGGGGGCTGAGCAACATATACTTCTCCCTCAAGCTTACCATTGAGGAATGCACTTTTCACATCCATTTGATATAAGATGATATCATGATGGTTAGCATAAGCAAGTAATATATGAATAGCTTCAAGTCTAGCAACAGGTGCAAAAATTTCATCAAAATCAATTCCTTCAACCTGTGTGTAGCCTTGAGCTACAAGCCGTGCCTTATTCCTCACCACAAGGACATTTTCATCATGCTTGTTGCGGTAGATCCACTTTGTGCCAATGATATTGTGCTTGCGAGGATCTGGACGTTTGACCAGTTCCCAGAAGTTGTTGAGCTCGAATTGATGTAATTCCTCTTGCATAGCTTGAATCCACTCAGGCTCCAGAAATGCTTCATCTACCTTAGTGGGCTTTGTGATAGAGACGAAAGCAAAGTGCCCACAAAAGTTAGATAAATGTGAAGCTCTTGAGCGTGTGAGAGGACCTGGAATGTTGATGTCGCTGATGATTGATGACCCACAAGTGTAGGGGATCTATCATAGCCTTTTCGATAAGTAAGAGTGTCGAACCCAACGAGGAGCAGAAGGAAATGATAAGCAGTTTTCAGTAAGGTATTCTCTGTAAGCACTGAAATTATCGGTAACAGATAGTTTTGTGATAAGGTAATTTGTAACAAGTAGCAAGTAATAAAAGTAAATAAGGTGCAGCAAGATGTCCCAATCCTTTTTATAGAAAAGGACAAGCCTGGACAAACTCTTATATGAAGTAAAGTGCTCCCGAGGACACATGGGAATTATCGTCAAGCTAGTTTTCATCACGATCATATGATTCGCGTTCGGTAGTTTGATAATTTGATATGTGGGTGGACCGGTGCTTGGGTACTGCCCTTACTCGGACAAGAATCCCACATATGATTAACCCCTATTGCAAGCATCCACAACTACAACAGAAGTATTAAGGTAAACCTAACCATAGCATGAAACATATGGATCCAAATCAGCCCCTTACGAAGCAACACATAAACTAGGGTTTAAGCTTATGTCACTCTAGCAACCCATCATCTACTTATTACTTCCCAATGCCTCCCTCTAGGCCCAAACAATTGTGCAGTGTCATGTTGTAACGCCCTCGATGCGGCTATATCTCCCATGTGTCGAAGCACGACTTAGAGGCATAACCGCATTGAAAGCAATGTCGCAAGCGAGGTAATCTTCGCAAACAACCCATGTACATAAATAAAGGGGAAAGGTACATAGTTGGCTTACACTCGCCACGTCACACAAATACATAAATAAGTCATTACATTCATCCAATACACTCAAGGTCCGACTACGGAACCAAAATAAAGATCAACCCCCAAATGCGACAAAGTCCCCGATCGCCCCAACTGGGCACCTCTACTGATCATCTGGGAAAGACACGTAGTAACGACGAGAGCCTTCATCGAACTCCCACTTGAGCTCAGTCATATCATCTGGAGCGGTATCATCGGTCCCTGCATCTGGTTTTGGAAGTAATCTGTGAGTCACGGGGACTCAGCAATCTCACACCCTCGCGATCAAGACTATTTAAGCTTATAGGTAAGGGTGAAGTATGAGGTGGAGCTGCAGCAAGCGACTAGCATATTTGGTGGCTAACATACGCAAAAGAGAGCGAGAAGAGAAGACAAAAGCACGGTCGAACAACTATGATCAAGAAGTGATCCTAGAACAACCTACGTCAAGCATTACTCCAACACCGTGTTCACTTCCCGAACTCCGCCGAGAAGAGACCATCACGGTTACACACGCGGTTGGTGCATTTTAATTAAGTTAAGTTTCATGTTATCTACAACCAGACATTAACAAATTCCCATCTGCCCATAACCGCGGGCACGACTTTCGAAAGTTCAAATCCCTGCAGGGGAGTCCCAACTTAGCCCATCACAAGCTCTCACGGTCAACGAAGGATATTCCTTCTCCCAAGACAATCCGATCAGACTCGGCATCCCGGTTACAAGACATCCTCGACAATGGTAAAACTAAACCAGCAAAGCCGCCCGAATGTGCCGACAAATCCCGATAGGAGCTGCACATATCTCGTTCTCAGGGCACACTCAGATGAGCCAGACATTGGGTAGGCCAGCCTAGAGTTGCCCCTAGTAGCCCCGGACATCGCTCGGTTGGACCAACACTTAGAGAAGCACTGGTCCGGGGGGGTTAAAATAAAGATGACCCTTGAGTCTGCGAAACCCAAGGGAAAAAGGCTAGGTGGTGAATGGTAAAACCAATGTTGGGCCATGTTGGAAGAGTTTTATTCAAGGCGAACTGTCAAGGGGTTCCCATTATAACCCAACCGTGTAAGGAACGCAAAATCCGGGAACATAACACCGATATGACGGAAACTAGGGCGGCAAGAGTGGAACAAAACACTAGGCATAAGGCCGAGCCTTTCACCCTTTACCAAGTATATAGGTGCATTAAGATAAACAAGATAATATTGTGATATCCCAACAATAAACATGTTCCAACAAGGAACGATCTCCAATCTTCACCTGCAACTAGCAATGCTATAAGAGGGGCTGAGCAAAGCGGTAACATAGCCAAACAACGGTTTGCTAGGACAAGGTGGGTTAGAGGTTTGACATGGAAATATGGGAGGCATAATAAGCAAGTGGTAGGTATTGTATCATAGGCATAGCAAAAGAGCGAGCATCTAGCAAGCAAAGATAGAAGTGATTTCGAGGGTATGGTCATCTTGCCTGCAAATTCTCAGAGTTGCCTTGATCCTCGTAAGCGAACTCAACGGGCTCCTCGTTCACGTACTCATCTCCTGGCTCTACCCAAACAAGAACAATAAGCAAAAGGAACACAATCAACCACGTGCAATGCTCAAACAACATGATGCAAACTTGGTATGATATGCGGGATGCGATATGTGATGCATATGCAAGATTTGAAAGGAATGATTGAACCTGTCCTCAACTTGGAAAACCAAGAGTGCCATTGGAAAGGGGAGTGGATTTCGGTTGAAATCGATATAAAGATCACCGGAATCGGATGCACGGTTTGGAAGTGGCAAGCAAAACAAATATGATATAAAGATCACCGGTCTGCGATAAATAGCAAGTAGCCTTCTAAATGCATCACAATAAATAAGCTACATCAGTCCAATATGGCAAAAACATACATGGCAGGGATCTACTCATGATGCTTGACAAAATATGAACACTGAGCTACGGCTAATTCACCCAATAGCAGGTTCAAACAAACATGGCAAAAGTGGAAAAGATAACAGGTTTCAGACTTTGTGAAATTAACATCATGTTAGGAATTTATCATCAGGAAGCAATGTTCAGAGCACGAAAACTACATGCTACAGGAACATATCATGGCAAAGCAAGGCATGGAATGAAGCTACTCTAAGCATATAACAAAAGTCCCTTAGTGACCATGAGCAAAAAGGGATCAGAAAAGACAATTGCAAGCATGTGAACATAGCAAAAACAGAAACAGATTCGGACTTAGCGAAAAACTGGAGCATGCAAAACAGATTAACAAGTAGGCACGTTTACGAGCTCGATGCACTCACTACGAGGCATAGCATGACAAGCTGAGCATACACCCAGCAAATAGACATGGCATAGAAGCTAGACATGGCAAGAACAACAACATAGCATGCACGGATCAACTACAACAAGCTCGGCAAAATTGCAAAACATGTTAACAATCTGCCAGTAACATTTTATAGCAAAAGTAGAGCTCGATTGACTCAAGCTAGGGTGCTCCATAATTGCAAAAAAGACGTGGATGGATAGAGCACAACATTATCTACAAAACATCCTTACTTATCATGCTCAAAAGAGGCACGGATCACTAGGAAATAACATGAACATATGGCATAAAAATAATGACAGGGCAAGGACTTATCATGCTCAAAAGAGGCACGAATACACCCCTGTAAAGATGACATGGCATTCTACAAAACACATGTAGAGCTCAGGATGATATCATGCACACATTAATCATGGCAAAAATGACAAAAGGCCATTTGCTGAAACAGATCTGACATAATCATCACATAGCCCTCTTCCAATAGCATTTCGGGCATCAAGATGAACTCAAATGAAAATGATGCAGTGAGATGAAATGATGTACTCATCGAGACGAACATTTTGATATGCTACACGCACGAATCGGAGCTACGGATGCAGAGTTATGGCATGCAGAAAAATGCTAAAAATACTGAGAGAGGGGCAAAATTAGGTCAACCTGTTTGAATCTCAGATCCAGATCTGGTTTGCACACGGATCGAGGTTGACCTTGAGCTCGCCGGAAATGGTGTCACGGTGGCCGGAGCGAGGGGGAGCTTGACGCCGGCGAGGAGGGACGTCGAGGAGGCGGTGGCGGGCGCGGAAGCAGAGGGCGGCGAGCAGCGGATCCGGCGTGGCGGCTGAGCTGCAGGCGTCATGGCGGGGCGAGGTCGCTGGAGGCTGGCGCGGTGGCGGCAGAGGGAGAGGTGGCGCGGCGAGGACGGCCGGGTCGGGCGGTGGCTCCCCAGGCGGAGAAGATGAGGCGAAGGGCGGCGGCGCGGGGAACGGGCTCGGGGGCCCGAAGCGGGCTCCGGCGGGCCGCGCAGCGCGGGGGTGAGGATGGCCACGTGGCACTCGGTGGTTGGCTGCGGTCGCCGGCGCGGGCGTGTCCGGCCGAAACAGACACGTCCGGCGGCGCGGAGGGCGGATTTTTAGGGTTTGGGGGAAGAAGACCCGGGATTTAGAATGGGGTGTCTATTTATAGAGGTAGAGGGAGCTAGGGAACTCCAAATGAGGTGCGGTTTGCGGCCACACGATCGTGATCGAACAATCTAGATGATGAAGAGGGTTCAGGTGGGTTTTGGGCCACTTTGGAGAGGTGTTGGGCTGCAACACACACGAGGCCTTTTCGGTCCCTCGGTTAACTGTTGGAGTATCAAACGAAGTCCAAATGGTACGAAACTTGATAGGCGGTCTACCGGTAGTAACCCAAGGCCCCATGACAAGTCTCGGTCCAATCTGAAAACGTTTAACACCCACACACGAAAAGAGGTAGAAAGGGACACCGGAGGACATAGGAGCGCCGGAATGCAAAACGGACAACGGGGAAAATGCTCGGATTCATGAGACGAACACATATGCAAATGCAATGCACATGATCACATGATATGAGATACATGATAAAGACAAAACACACGGAGACAAAAACCCGACAACGAGGAAATAGAATAACTTAGTGCCGAAAACGGCAAGAGTTGGAGTAGAAATAAGGTAAATTACATCCAGGGTGTTACACATGTAGTCAACGTTCACATGACACCACTAGAGGGATGACAACATACATCTCATCAAAATATCGAACGAATACCAAATTCACATGACTACTAATAGCAAGACTTCTCCCACGTCCTCAGGAACAAATGTAACTACTCACAAAGCATATTCATGTTCATAATCAGAGGGGTATTAATATGCATAATGGATCTGAACATATGATCTTCCACCAAGTAAACCAATTAGCATCAACTACAAGGAGTATTCAACACTACTAGCAACCCACAGGTACCAATCTGAGGTTTGGATACAAAGATTGGATACAAGAGATGAACTAGGGTTTGAGATGAGATGGTGCTGGTGAAGATGTTGATGGAGATTGACCCCCTCCTGATGAGAGGACCGTTGGTGATGACGATGGTGATGATTTCCCCTTCCCGGAGGGAAGTTTCCTCGGCAGAACAACTCTCATACGTGTCCAACGTATCTATAATTTTTGATTGCTCCATGCTATATTATCTACTGTTTTAGACATAATTGGGCTTTATTTTCCACTTTTATATTATTTTTGGGACTAACCTATTAACCGGAGGCCCAGCCCAGAATTGTTGTTTTTGCCTGTTTTAGGGTTTCAAATAAAAGGAATATCAAACGGAGTCCAAACGGAATGAAACCTTCGGAAACGTGATTTTCTCATCAGATAAGATCCAGGAGACTTGGATCCTCCGTCAAGAAAGCCACGAGGTGCTCACGAGGGTAGGGGGCGCCCCCTCCCTAGGGCGTGCCCCCTGCCTCGTGGGCCCCTCGAAGCTCCACCGACGTACTTCTTCCTCCTATATATATCCACGTACCCCAAAAGATCGGGGACGGAGCCAAAAACCTAATTCCACCGTTGCAACTTTCTGTATCCACGAGATCCCATCTTGGGGCCTGTTCTGGAGCTCCGCCGGAGGGGGCATCGATCACGGAGGGCTTCTACATCATCATCCAAGCCCCTCCGATGAAGTGTGACTAGTTTACTTCAGACCTACGGGTCCATAGCTAGTAGCTAGATGGCTTCTTCTCTCTTTTTGGATCTCAATACAATGTTCTCCCCCTCTCTCGTGGAGATCTATTCGATGTAATCTTCTTTTTGCGGTGTGTTTATTGAGACCGATGAATTATGGGTTTATGATCAAGTCTATCTATGAATAATATTTGAATCTTCTCTAAATTCTTTTATGTATGATTGGTTATTTTTGCAAGTCTCTTTGAATTATCAGTTTGGTTTGGACTACTAGATTGGTTGTTCTTGCCATGGGAGAAATGCTTAGCTTTGGGTTCAATCTTGCGGTGTCCTTTCCCAGTGACAGAAGGGGCAGCAAGGCATGTATTGTATTGTTGCCATCGAGGATAATAAGATGGTTTTTTTTATCATATTGCATGAAACTATCCCTCTACATCATGTCATCTTGCTTAAGGCATTACTCTGTTTTTAACTTAATACTCTAGATGCATGCTGGATAGCGGTCGATGAGTGGAGTAATAGTAGTAGATGTAGAATCGTTTCGGTCTACTTGTCTCGGACGTGATGCCTATATACATGATCATACCTAGATATTCTCATAACTATGCTCAATTCTGTCAATTTCTCAACAGTAATTTGTTCACCCACCGTAGAATACTTATGCTCTTGAGAGAAGCCACTAGTGAAACCTATGGCCCCCTGGTCTCTTTCTCATCATATCAATCTCCATCACTTTAGTATTGCTTTGCTTTTACTTTATTTTTACTTTATTTATTTTGCATCTCTATACCAAAAATACCAAAAAATATTATTTATTATCTCTATCAGATCTCACTTTCGTAAGTGACCGTGGAGGGATTGACAACCCCTAAGCGTGTTGGTTGCGTTGAGCTATTGTCTTTGTGTAGGTATGAGGGACTCGAGCGTAGCCTCCTACTGGATTGATACCTTGGTTCTAAAAAACTGAGGGAAATACTTACGCTACTTTGCTGCATTGTAGCGACCAGACCTCAAACGGTCCAATCTTTGTGCTCAGGTGTCATCCCTGGATCAGTAATGCTGACACCACAGAGTACTTGAAGGATTTATAACAGAGTAGCAATCACACACTTATTACATCGAGTGTCTCAAAAGAGAACTTATTACAATAAATATGGCTTAATGCCATCTAATAACGATAACAGCGGAAGGCTTGGAAGATAAGTGAGTCCATCAACTCCAACGGCATCACCGAGTATAGAACCACGACCTAAAAGCACCTTACTCGTCGTCTGAAAAGTCTGCAACATGAACGTTCCAGCTCGAAACGGGTCAGCACATGGAATATGCTGGCAAGGTAACACATAGAGAGCAATGAAAGAATAAGGCTATTCTATATGCATATTTGGCTAGTGGAAAGCTCTATGGTTACAATTTTGCGTAGAGCCAATTTTTCCCTACTACAAAGGAATAAATTTTATTTTTAACTATCATGATGGTTGTTAAACATTGAGAGTGTAGACACCCTCTCAATCCCAACTAAGCATCAACATTAAAACCCAACAAAATTATTTAGAGTAACATGATGAGATTCACATGATAATCCAAGTACTAGATACTCAAGATGTCCATAACCGGGGACACGGCTAACCATGATTAGTTTATACACTCTGGAGAGGTTTGCGCACTTTTCCCCACAAGACTCGATCTCCTCTATTGGGATTCTTGCACTATAGGGTGTTTGAGAAACGGATGACCGAGACATAGTCTTTCAGAAGCGCTAACACCTTACGAACGGGTAGACCGTTATACCTACTTTCCCCTACATCTGCTAGTATACCACTGTAAGAGTTCGCACAACTTAGTCAACTATGCTAGAGCCCATAGTAGCTTGTGACTGCACACAAAAGTTTCTAGTATGAATAATCTCATGATCCCTTTGATCCTGGGTGGCGGTCCAAAAGAAAAACAGGCAATCGCTGGAATACCCAGGTGCCTCAATCCACCCAGATGTGTATTTAAGTTGCCACCTTAAATAAACCATTAAATTATCTATCTCACATCTGTCATGGATACACTCCCCCAATCCACGTCTACTAGCATAGCATGGAATTATAAGCAAACGTAGAAGTAACTCCCAATGTTTGATAATAAACAGGTAATAGGTACTACATCAACTACTTCCCAAAACCCACAATTTAATTAGATCCTAATCATGCAATGTGTGAGGATTGATCTAATGCAATAAAAACTGGGTAGTAGGAGGTATGATCAAAGTGTTACTTGCCTTGTCGATGATCCGCGAAACCTAGCGATTCGAAGTAGCAAGCGGCGCACTCCGGATACTCTATGGCAAACAGACAAGCATACAATAAGTACTCAACTAATGCACAGGTAAAACTCAAATAAGAGATCTAACCAGAAAGTTCAACTTAAGAACTCTGGTTGGCAAAAAGAATCAAATCGAACAAAGCAACGAAAGACAAATGGCAAAAGAAACAGGCTTCATTTACTATTCTGGATCTAGGTCAAATTTTACAGGGGCAAAAACTTGTTTGAGTTGGTTAAAAGGAAAGTGGGTTTCGAGACGAAACTCCAGGCGCTTGAATCGCCTGATTTCGATAAACGAGCGAAAAGTTATACTAGAACGAAAATTGGATCAGAAATCACGATCAGAAAAATCGCGGATTTAATCCGAGAAAAGAAAAACGACGAACAGATTAACGAACGAACGTTCGTTATCTGGATCTAAACAATGAACGTATTCGTTAAAACGAACGAACGAGCGAACGCTCGCTAATTAACTAAACCGAAAAAAACCGATCTAGAGAAAAAAAACAGAACTAAAAAAACAAAAAAACCGACGGAAAAACCGAACGGTTTTTCTAAAAAAACGGCGGGAACGGTCAACCTCGTCGGCGGCGAACTCCGGCGGCGGCGAGCGGCGGCAGTGGCGGCTAGGGTTAGGGTTTGCGGGGCGACGCTATTTAAAGCCCGGCCGGTAGGAGTCCGGGCCGGGTCCGGCTCTAAGTCGGTTCAGCGTTTTTTTTAAATAATTACGCTCAACAAAAAAACAAAAGAAATAGTAAACGGACTCCAAAAATCCCGAAATAAATTTTCCCCGGCTTCTAAACTCAAGCCGCACAGGATGAACATTTATTTGGGGCCTAAATGCAATTTTGAAAAACGCGCATTTTTCCTAAATTCAAATAAAATAGCAAATAAAACCCAAAATAAAATCTTATTTGATTTTACTATTAAATCCTCAATATTTCTTTATTTTGGGAAAGTCATTTTATTCCCTCTCTCATATTTTTATAATAGAAATAATTGAAGATAAAATAAACAAAATCAAATGATCCTATTTTCAAAATTTGAGAAAACCCAAATATGAAAATAACGAAATCCCCAACTCTCTCCGAGGGTCCTTGATTTGCGTGAAATTTCTAGGATCAACCAAAATGAAATAAAATATCATATGCAATGATGATCTATTGTATAACATTCCAAATTGAAAATTTGGGATGTTACATGCATCATCCCTTCCTCTTCGGGGAAATCCAACGCAGTGCTCAAGAGGTGGCAAGAAGAATTTCTGGCGCCGTTGCCGGGGAGTCTGTGCAAAAGACAACATACCAAGTACCCATAACAATCCCTATCTCCCGCATTACATTATTTGCCATTTGCCTCTCGTTTTCCTCTCCCCCACTTCACCCTTGCCGTTTTATTCGTCCTCTCTCTCTATCCTCCCTCTCTATTTGCCTCTTTTACCCGTTTGCTCTTGTTTGCTCGTGTGTTGGATTGCTTGTTTGTCGCGATGGCTCAAGATAATACTAAATTGTGTGACTTCACCAATACCAACAATAATGATTTCCTTAGCACTCCGATTGCTCCTCTTACCGATGTTGAATCTTGTGAAATTAATACTGCTTTGTTGAATCTTGTCATGAAAGATCCGTTCTCCGGCCTTCCTAGTGAGGATGCCGCTACTCATCTTAATAGCTTCGTTGATTTGTGTGACATCCAAAAGAAAAAAGATGTCGATAATGATATTGTTAAATTGAAGTTATTTCCTTTTTCTCTTAGAGATCGTTCTAAAGCTTGGTTTTCGTATTTGCCTAAAAATAGTATTGATTCATGGAACAAGTGCAAATATGCTTTTATCTCTAAGTATTTTCCTCCCGCTAAAATCATCTCTCTTACAAACGATATTGTGAATTTTAAACAACTTGATCATGAACATGTTGCACAAGCTTGGGAGAGAATGAAATTAATGATACGTAATTGCCCTACTCATGGTTTGAATTTGTGGATGATTATACAAAAAATTTATGCCGGATTGAATTTTGCTTCTAGAAATCTTTTAGATTCGGCCGCGGGAGGCACTTTTATGGAAATCACTTTAGGAGAAGCTACTAAACTCCTAGATAATATTATGGTTAATTATTCTCAATGGCATACTGAAAGATCTACTAAAAAGGTGCATGCGATAGAAGAAATTAATGTTTTGAGTGGAAAGATGGATGAACTTATGAAATTATTTGCTAATAAGAGTGTTTTTTCTGATCCTAATGATGTGCCCTTGTCTACTTTGATTGAGAATAATAATGAATCTATGGATGTGAATTTTGTTGGTAGGAACAATTTTGGTAACAACGCGTATAGAGGAAATTTCAATCCTAGGCCTTATCCTAGTAATCCCTCTAATAATTATGGTAATTCCTACAACA
Source organism: Triticum urartu (assembly GCF_056163025.1). Lineage (NCBI taxonomy): Eukaryota > Viridiplantae > Streptophyta > Magnoliopsida > Poales > Poaceae > Triticum > Triticum urartu. The sequence continues at coordinate 642,029,365 of NC_141875.1, forward strand.
ATTCTTATGGAAATTATAATAAGATGCCCTCTGATTTTGAATCTAATATTAAAGAATTTATTTCTTCGCAAAAGAATTTTAATGCTATGATTGAAGAAAAATTGCTTAAGATTGATGATTTGGCTAGGAATGTTGATAAAATTGCTCTTGATGTTGATTCTTTGAAACTTAGATCTATTCCATCTAAGCATGATATCAGTGAGTCTCTCAAAGCCATGATAATTTCCATTGACGAATGCAAAGAAAGAACCGCTAGGATGCGTGCTAAGAAAGATGCCTTTATAAAAGCGTGTTCTTCTAGTTCCTATGAAAATAATGATGAAGATCTAAAAGTTATTGATGTGTCCCCTACTAAATATTTGTTTTGCAATATGAATCTTGATAATGATGGGACTGAATATGATACACCTTTACCTAGAAGGCGTTCTAAGAATTCGGAATTTGTTGATTTTGATGCTAAATTTGATAAAAGTGGGATTGAAGAAATTAAAACCCTAGATGTTGCTAAACCCACTATTATGGATTTCAAGGAATTTAACTATGAAAAGTGCTCTTTGATTGATTGTATTTCCTTGTTGCAATGCGTGCTAAAATCTCCTCATGCTTATAGTCAAAATAAAGCATTTACTAAACATATCGTTGATGCCTTGATGCAATCTTATGAAGAAAAACTTGAATTGGAAGTTTCTATCCCTAGCAAACTTTATGATGAGTGGGAACCAACTATTAAGATTAAAACTAAAAATTATGAGTTTTATGCTTTGTGTGTTTTGGGTGCTAGTGTCTCTACTATTCCCAAAACTTTGTGTGATTTACTAGATTTCCGTGATTTTGATGATTGCTCTCTAAACTTGCATCTTGCAGATTCCACTATTAAGAAACCTAAGGGAAGAATTAATGATGTTCTTATTGTTGCTAATAGGAATTATGTGCCCGTAGATTTTATCGTTCTTGATATAGATTGCAATCCTTCTTGCCCTATTATTCTTGGTAGACCTTTCCTTAGAACGGTTGGTGCAATTATTGATATGAAGGAAGGGAATATTAGATTTCAATTTCCATTAAAAAGGGGCATGGAACACTTTCCCAGAAATAAAATAAAATTACCATATGAATCTATCATGAGAGCCACTTATGGATTGCCTACCAAAGATGGCAATACCTAGATCTATTCTTGCTTGTTATGGCTAGCTAGGGGCATTAAACTATAGCGCTTGTTGGGAGGCAACCCAATTTTATTTTTATTCCTTGCTTTTTGCTCCTGTTTAGTAATAAGTAAATTATTTAGCCTCTGTTTTGGTTGTGTTTTTTGTGTTTAATTAGTGCTTGTGCCAAGTAGAACCGTTGGGAAGACTTGGGGAAAGTCTTGTTGAACTTGCTGTAAAAAATAGAAACTTAGCGCTCACGAGAACTGCTGTCATTTTTATTTGGAAAGTGCCATTTAGTTAATTATTTTTTCAGATGATTAATATATAAATTAATCATGTCCATAAATTTATTTTAGAATTTTTGCGGTTCCAGATCTTGCGCTAGCTACAGATTACTACAGACTGTTCTGTTTTTGACAGATTCTGTTTTTCGTGTGTTGTTTGCTTATTTTGATGAATCTATGGCTAGTAAAATAGTTTATAATCCATAGAGAAAGTTGTAATAAAGTAGGTATAACACCAATATAAATAAATAATGAGTTCATTACAGTACCTTGATGTGGTCTTTTGTTTTCTTTCGCTAACGGAGCTAACGAGTTTTCTACTTTAAGTTTTGTGTTGTGAAGTTTTCAAGTTTTGCGTAAAGATTTGATGGATTATGGAACAAGGAGTGGAAAGAGCCTAATCTTGGGGATGCCCATGGAACTCCCAAGATAATCTAAGGACACCAAAAAGCCAAAGCTTGGGGATGCCCCGGAAGGCATCCCCTTTTTCGTCTACTTCCATCGGTAACTTTACTTGGAGCTATATTTTTATTCACCACATGATATGTGTTTTGCTTGGAGTGTCTTTTATTATCTGAGTCTTTTATTATTATATTACCACAATCATCCTCTCTGTACACACCTTTTGAGAGAGCCATACATGATTTGGAATTTGATAGAATACTCTATGTGCTTCACTTATATCTTTTGAGCTTTATAATTTTGCTCTAGTGCTTCACTTATATCTTTTAGAGCATGGTGGTGGATTTGTTTTATAGAAACTATTGTTTTCTCATGCTTCACTTAGATTATTTTGAGAAGCTTAATAGCATGGTAATTTTCTTAAAATCCTAATATGCTTGGTATGCAAGATTAATAATAAACTTTCTTATGAGTGTGTTGAATACTAAGAAAAGTTTGATGCTTGATGATTGTTTCGAGATATGGAGGTAATAATATGAAAGTCATGCTAGTTGAGTAGTTGTGAAATTGATAAATACTTGTGTTGAGGTTTGCAAGTCCCGTAGCATGCACGTATGGTAAACATTTTGCAACAAATTTGAAACATGAGGTGTTATTTGATTGTCTTCCTTATGAGTGGCGGTCGGGGACGAGCGATGGTCTTTTCCTACCAATCTATCCCCCTAGGAGCATGCGCGTAGTGCCAAGGTTTTTGATGACTTGTAGATTTTTGCAATAAGTATGTGAGTTCTTTATGACTAATGTTGAGTCCATGGATTATACGCACTCTCACCCTTCCACCCTTGCTAGCCTCTTCGGTACCGTTCATTGCCCTTTCTCACATTGAGAGTTGGCGCAAACTTCGCCGGTGCATCCAAACCCCGTGATATGATATGCTCTTTCACACATAAACCTCCCTATATCTTCCTCAAAATAGCCACCATACCTGCCTATTATGGCATTTCCATAGCCATTTCGAGATATATTGCCGTGCAACTTTCCATCATTCCGTTCATCATAACACATTCATCATTGTCATATTTCTTAGCATGATCATGTAGTTGACATAGTATTTGTGGCAAAGCAACCGTTCATAATTCTTTCATACATGTCACTCTTGGTTCATTGCATATCCCGGTACACCGCCGGAGGCATTCACATAGAGTCATCTTTGTTCTAGTATCGAGTTGTAATCATTGAGTTGTAAATAAATAGAAGTGTGATGATCATCATTATTAGAGAATTGTCCCAAGTGAAGAATAAATAAAAAAGGCCATAAAAAAGAGAAGGCCAAAAAAAGAGAGAAAGGCCATAAAAAAGAGAAGGCCCAAAAAAAGAATGAGAGAAAAAGAGAGAAGGGACAATGTTACTATCCTTTTATCACACTTGTGCTTCAAAGTAGCACCATGATCTTCATAATAGAGAGTCTCTCATGTTATCACTTTCATATACTAGTGGGAATTTTTCATTATAGAACTTGGCTTGTATATTCCAACAATGGGCCTCCTCAAGTGCCCTAGGTCTTCATGAGCAAGCAAGTTGGATGCACACCCACTAGTTTCATTTGTTGAGCTTTCATACATTTATAGCTCCAGTGCATCCGTTGCATGGCAATCCCTACTCCTTGCATTAACATCAATCGGTGGGTATCTCCATAGCCCATTGATCAGCCTCGTTGATGTGAGACTTTCTCCTTTTTTGTCTTCTCCACATAACCCCCCTTCATTATATTCTATTCCACCCATAGTGCTATGTCCATGGCTCGCGCTCATATATTGGGTGAAAGTTTATAGGTTGAAGATTACTAAAGTATGAAACAATTGATTGGCTTGTCATCGGGGTTGTGCATGATGATAACATTCTTGTGTGATGAAAATGAAACATGACTAAACTATATGATTTTGTAGGGATGAACTTTCTTTGGCCATGTTATTTTGAGAAGACATAATTGCTTAGTTAGTATGCTTGAAGTATTATCATTTTTTTGTCAATATGAACTTTTGTCTTAAATCTTTCGGATCTGAATATTCATACCACAAGAAGAATTACATTAAAAATTCTGTTTTTATCATTTACCTACTCGAGGACGAGCAGGAATTAAGCTTGGGGATGCTTGATACGTCTCCAATGTATCTATAATTTTTTATTGCTCCATGCTATATTATCTACTGTTTTAGACAATATTGGGCTTTATTTTCCACTTTTATATTATTTTTGGGACTAACCTATTAACCGGAGACCCAGCCCAGAATTGTTGTTTTTTGCCTGTTTTAGGGTTTCGAAGAAAAGGAATATCAAACGGAGTCCAAATGGAATGAAACCTTCGGAAACGTGATTTTCTCATCAGATAAGATCCAGGAGACTTGGACCCTCCGTCAAGAAAGCCACGAGGTGCTCACGAGGGTAGGGGCGCCCCCCTGCCTCGTGGGCCCCTCGAAGCTCCACCGACGTTCTTCTTCCTCCTATATATATCCACGTACCCCCAAATGATCGGGGACGGAGCCAAAAACCTAATTCCACCGCCGCATCTTTCTGTATCCACGAGATCCCATCTTGGGGCCTGTTCCGGAGCTCCGTTGGAGGGGGCATCGATCACGGAGGGCTTCTACATCATCATCCAAGCCCCTCCGATGAAGTGTGAGTAGTTTACTTCAGACCTACGGGTCCATAGCTAGTAGCTAGATGGCTTCTTCTCTCCTTTTGGATCTCAATACAATGTTCTCCCCCTCTCTCATGGAGATCTATTCGATGTAATCTTCTTTTTGCGGTGTGTTTGTTGAGACCGATGAATTATGGGTTTATGATCAAGTCTATCTATGAATAATATTTGAATCTTCTCGGAATTCTTTTATGTATGATTGGTTATCTTTGCAAGTCTCTTTGAATTATTAGTTTGGTTTGGCCTACTAGATTGGTTGTTCTTGCCATGGGAGAAGTGCTTAGCTTTGGGTTCAATCTTGCGGTGTCCTTTCCCAGTGACAGAAGGGGTAGCAAGGCACGTATTGTATTGTTGCCATCGAGGATAATAAGATGGGGTTTTTATCATATTGCATGAAACTACCCCTCTACATCATGTCATCTTGCTTAAGGCGTTACTCTGTTTTTTAACTTAATACTCTAGATGCATGCTGGATAGCGGTCGATGAGTGGAGTAATAGTAGTAGATGCAGAATCGTTTTGGTCTACTTGTCTCGGACGTGATGCCTATATGCATGATCATACCTAGATATTCTCATAACTATGCTCATTTCTGTCAATTGCCCAACAGTAATTTGTTCACCCACCGTAGAATACTTATGCTCTTGAGAGAAGCCACTAGTGAAACCTATGGCCCCCGGGTCTCTTTCTCATCATATCAATCTCCATCACTTTACTATTGCTTTGCTTTTACTTTGTTTTTACTTTTTTTATTTTGCATCTCTGTACCAAAAATACCAAAAATATTATTTATTATCTCTATCAGATCTCACTTTCGTAAGTGACCGTGAAGGGATTGACAACCCCTAAGCGTGTTGGTTGCGTTGAGCTATTGTTTTTGTGTAGGTACGAGGGACTCGAGCGTAGCCTCCTACTGGATTGATACCTTGGTTCTCAAAAACTGAGGGAAATACTAACGCTACTTTGCTGCATCATCTCTTCCTTTTCGGGGAAATCCAACACAGTGCTCAAGAGGTAGCAAGCTCCGCCAAAGCCCTAGATTGGTTCCGCCAAGGTTCCGCCTCGTGGCGGTGGAGTCTCGTCCCAAAAGCTTGCTTATGATTTTTTCCTCGACGAAAGACTCCATATAGCACAAGATGGGCATCGGAGGGGCCCATGAGGCAGGGGGCGCGCCCAGGGGTAGGGCGCGTCCCCCACCCTCGTGGCCAGGGTGTGGATCCCCTATGGAACTTCTTGCGCTCAGTATTTTATATATATTCTGGAAATAGCTTCTGTGAAGTTTCGGGACTTTTGGAGCTGTGCAAAATAGGTCTCTAATATTTGCTCCTTTTCTAGCCCAGAATCCCAGCTGCCGGCATTCTCCCTCTTCATGTAAACCTTGTAAAATAAGAGAGAATAGGCATAAGTATTGTGACATAATGTGTAATAACAGCCCATAATGCAATAAATATCGATATAAAAGCATGATGCAAAATGGACGTATCAACTCCCCAAAGCTTAGACCTCGCTTGTCCTCAAGTGAAAGCCGAGATCGAAAAATATGTCCACATGTTTGGAGATAGAGGTGTCGATAAAAATAAAATATGGAGATGAGGGCATCATGATCATTCTTAGAGCAGCAACATATATATATATATATATATGAGAAAGTAACAATTCAATCACAATTTCAAGTATGAATCATAAACTTCATTGAGAACCAACAAACTCTAATCTCAGTCACTGAGGCAATTGCAATTTATCATAACATAGGAAAGATTCAATATAAGAGTTTTTCAGCAAGTCCACATGCTCAACCATCGTTTAGTCTTTCACAGTTGCTAACACTCACGCAATATTTATGGGTATGGACTTTGAATCGAACACAAAGAAATATAGGGGCTTATAGTTTTGCCTCCCAACGTTTTACCTCAAGGGTAAAGTCAACAATAATAGTTCATGAAGACTCACATCCAATTAGCTATATATACCAGGATCTTTCCAACACATTGTGCTTGCCAAAGGATAAAATGTAAAAAGGAGAGGTGAAGATCACCATGACTCTTATGTAAGGTAGAAGATAAAAGTAAAAGATAGGCCCTTCACAGAGGGAAGCAGAGGTTGTCATGCGCTTTTATGGTTGGATGCACAAAATCTTAATGCAAAAGAACGTCACTTTATATTGCCACTTGTGATATGGACCTTTATTATGAAGTCCGTCGCTTTTATTTCTTCCATATCACAAGATCATATAAAGCTTATTTTCTCCACATTAATAAGTCATACATATTTAGAGAGCAATTTTTATTGCTTGCACCGATGACAACTTACTTGAAGGATCTTACTCAATCCATAGGTAGATATGGTGGACTCTCATGGCAAAACTAGGTTTAGGGATATTTGGAAGCACTAGTATCTCTACTTGGTGCGAAGAAATTGGCTAGCATGAGAGGGAAAGGTAAGCTCAACATGTTGGATGATCCATGACAATATAATTTATCTCAGATGTAAGAAAACATAACCCATTACACTATCTTCCTTGTCCAACGTCAACTCTTTAGCACATCATACTTTAATGAGTGCTCACAATCATAAAAGATGTCCAAGATAGTATATTTATATGTGAGCCTCTCTTTCTTTATTACTTCTTATTAATTGCAACGATGACCAAAACTATGTTTGTCAACTCTCAACAACTTTTATTCATCATACTCTTTATATGTGAGCTCATTACTTTCCATAAGATCCACATGATATCTTTATTTTTTTTATTCTTTCTCTTTTTATTTTATTCCCTCACGATCATAGCAAAATAATCAAGCCCTTGACTCAACACTAATCTTTATTATATATAGCTCACGGACTCAATTACATAGAAGGATCATAACGAAAAACTCACAACTAGATCATACTAAAACTTTATTCTACTAGATCAAGATATTATCAAAAGGATCGAACTAAGAAAAATGGTAAAGATAAAAGTGATGGTGATACGATACCAGGGCACTCCCCCAAGCTTGGCAGTTGCCAAGGGGAGTGCCCATACCCGTGTGATTATGTCTCCTTTTTCGGGGATGGTGTTGTGATATTCTTGGCGATGATGCCCCTCAGGATACGATTCTCTTCCTCGAGCTTATTGACTTGCTGCTTGAGGTTCATTATTTCCTTACGGATCTTGCCAGTGAAGGCTAAAGCTCCTTTCACCCAGGGATGTCGCATAACTGCGGGAGAACAAGTAACACTCTTTTTCATATTTTCATAAGAAAGAAATCTAACATTGGAAGGGATGACCGAGTTTGGAATAGCTGAGCTCTGTGGTTCCATCGTGAATCCTACCCGGAAATGAGAAGTAACTTCTTGATCCTCCTCCATGGCATCTATCCTTTTCAAGTCATCTTCCATCTCTTCCTCCATGGAGGGCCCAAAGTGATAGGCATCGCTGTTTGCCCCTGAACCTGGTGTCGGATGAGACACCCGACTCCCCTCGACTGACTCTTGAGAAGACATCTTGCTCTAATCTGCGGCAAAAACAGCTCAAAACAAAGACAAGGGATTTTTGCGTGATACGGTGGTCAAAACCTTCGGGAGATTATATAATGAATTTTTACCGACCAAAAGAAGTATCATGCAAGAAAACGGAGTCTGGAGAGCGCACGAGGTGCCCACGAGGCAGGGGGCGCGCCCTCCACCCTCGTGGAAGCCCCGTGTCCTTTCCGGTCTGCTTCCTATTTTCCTATTTTTCTAACTATTCCAAAACGGAGAAATATTGCCATTAGAACTGTTTTGGAGTCGGTTTACTTACCGTACCACGTACCTATTCCTTTTTGGAGTCTGAAACGTTCCGGAAAGTGTCCCTTATGAATTCCTCCGGGGTTACGGTTTCAATAACATTAGTTTCAACATTTATGGGATTACCTGAGATATAATGTTTAATTATTTGACCGTTCACCACCTTTGGATTTGTGCCTTCGAAGTTGTTGATTTTTATGGCATCGGAACGATAGACCTCCTCAATAACGTAAGGACCTTCCCATTTAGAGAGAAGTTTGCCTGCAAAAAATCTTAAACGAGAGTTGTATAGCAATACATAATCACCTACATTGAACTCACGCTTTTGTATCCTTTTATCATGCCATCTTTTAACATTTTGTTTAAACAGCTTGGCATTTTCATAAGCCTGGGTTCTCCATTCATCAAGTGAGCTAATGTCAAATAACCTCTTCTCACCAGCAAGTTTGAAGTCATAGTTGAGCTCTTTAATAGCCCAATATGCCTTATGTTCTAATTCAAGAGGTAAGTGACATGCTTTACAATAAACCATTTTATACGGAGACATACCCATAGGGTTTTTATATGCAGTTCTATAGGACCATAATGCATTATCAAGTTTCTTGGACCAATTCTTTCTAGATCTGTTAACAGTATTTTGCAAAATTAATTTGAGCTCCCTATTACTCAATTCTATTTGACCACTAGACTGTGGGTGATATGGAGATGCAATTCTACGATTAACATCATACTTAGCAAGCATTTTGCGAAAAGCACCATGAATAAAATGTGAACCACCATCAGTCATTAAATATCTAGGGACTCCAAACCTCGGGAAAATAACTTCTTTAAGCATGTTAATAGAGGTGTTATGATCAGCACTACTAGTTGGAATAGCTTCTACCCACTTAGTAACGTAATCAACAGCAACTAAAATATGTCTATACCCATTAGAGGAAGGAAAAAGTCACATATAATCAAAGCCCCAAACATCAAATGGTTCAATAACAAGTGAATAATTCGTAGGCATTTCTTGACGTCTACTAATATTATCGATTCTTTGACATTCATCACAAGATAAGACAAACTTACGGGCATCCTTGAAGAGAGTAGGCCAATAAAAACCGGATTGCAATACCTTATGTGTAGTTATATCTCCAGCATGGTGTCCTCCATAGGCTTCGGAGTGACACTTGCGTAGGATCTGTTCCTGTTCATGCTCAGGTACACAACGTCTAATTATACCATCCACTCCTTCTTTATAAAGATGTGGGTCATCCCAAAAGTAATGTCTCAAATCATAGAAGAACTTTTTCTTTTGCTGGTATGTGAAACTAGGTGGCATAAATTTAGCAACAATATAATTAGCATAATCAGCATACCATGGAGCAGTACAAGAAGCATTTATGACATTTAATTGTTCATCGGGAAAGCTATCATCAATAGGTAGTGGGTCATCAAGAACATTCTCTAACCTAGACAAGTTGTCTGCAACGGGGTTCTCAGCTCCCTTTCTATCAATAATTTGCAAATAAAATTCTTGTAGCAGGAGAACCCATCTAATAAGTCTAGGTTTAGCATCTTTATTTTCCATAAGGTATTTAATAGCAGCATGATCAGTGTGAACAGTTACTTTAGAATCAACAATATAAGGTCAGAACTTATCCCAAGCAAATACAACTGCTAAAAATTCTTTTTCAGTAGTAGCATAATTTTTTTGGGCATTGTCTAGAGTTTTACTAGCATATTGAATAACATTTAATTTCGTATCAACTCTTTGCCCTAGAACAGCACCTACAGCATAATCACTAGCATCACACATAATTTCAAAGGGTAAATTCCAATCAGGTGGCTGAACAATAGGTGCAGAAATCAATGCTTTCTTAAGTATTTCAAATGCTTCTACGCAATCATCATCAAAGACAAAAGGAATATCTTTTTTTAATAGATTAGTCAGAGGCCGAGAAATTTTTGAGATGTCCTTAATGAACCTCCTATAAAAACCGGAGTGACCGAGGAAGCTTCTTATACCTTTAGTGTCCTTGGGACATGGCATCTTTTCAATAGCATCAACTTTAGCTTTATCAACTTCAATGCCCCTTTCAGAAATTTTATGCCCCAAGACAATACATTCATTAACCATAAAGTGGCATTTCTCCCAATTTAGAAAAAGATTAGTTTCTTCACATCTCTGCAAAACTCGATCAAGGTTGCTCAAGCAATCGTCAAAAGAGGATCCATAAACGGAGAAATCGTCCATGAAAACCTCACATATCTTTTCACAAAAGTCACAAAATATAGCCATCATGCATCTTTGAAAGGTATCAGGTGCATTACATAAACCAAAAGGCATATGTCTATAAGCAGAAGTACCGAAAGGGCAAGTAAAAGTGGTCTTTGCTTGATCATCAGCTGACACGGGTATTTGAGAGAAGCTAGAGTAACCATCTAGAAAGCAAAAAATGTGTATGTTTGGATAATCTTTCTAGCATTTGATCAATAAAAGGCAAGGGGTAATGATCTTTTTTAGTAGCCTTATTTAATTTTCAGAAATCAATTACCATCCTATAACATGTAATAATTCTTTGCAGGATCAATTCATCTTTATCATTAGGAACAACAGTAATACATCCCTTCTTAGGGACACAATGGACAGGACTTACCCACTGACTATCAGCAACGGGATAAATTATACCTGCCTCAAGGAGCTTTAATATTTCCTTTCTTACCACTTCTTTCATCTTAGGATTCAGCCGTCGTTCGTGATCAATAACTGGTTTGGTGTCTTTCTCCAAATTTATTTTGTGTTGACATAGAGTGGGACTAATGCCCTTAAGATCATCAAGAGTATATCCAATAGCAGCATGGTGCTTCTTCAGAGTTTTCAATAATTTCTCTTCCTCCTTCTCTGAAAGGTTAGCACTAATAATAACAGGATATATTTTCTTTTCATCAAGCTAAGCATATTTAAGAGTATCAGGTAATGGTTTAAGCTCAAACATGGGATCACCCTTGGGTGGAGGAGGATCCCCTAGGATTTCAACAGGCAAGTTGTGTTTCAGAATAGGTCCATGTTTAAAGAATACTTCATCTATTTCCCTTCTTTCATTCATGAACATATCATTTTCATGGTCTAGCAAATATTGTTCTAAGGGATCAGTAGGAGGCACGGCAATAAAAGCAAGACCAATAATTTCATCTTTACTAGGCAATTCTTTATCACGGGGTTGTCTACTAAATTTAGCAAAATTAAACTCATGAGACATATCCCCTAAACCAACAGAAACAATATCCTTCTTGCAATCTATCTTAGCATTAACAATATTCAAGAAGGGTCTACCAAATATAATGGGACAAAAGCTATCCTGTGGGGAACCAAGAACAATATAATCAACAGGATATTTAACCTTCCCACACAAGACTTCAACATCTCTAACAATCCCAACTGGTGAAATAGTATCTCTATTGGCAAGCTTAATGGTAACATCGATATCTTCTATCTCAGCTGGTGCAATATCATGCATAATTTCTTTGTATAAGGAAATAGGTATTGCACTAGCACTAGCACCCATATCACATAAGCCATGACAACAATGATCTCCTATTTTAACAGAAATAACAGGCATGGCTAGAACAGGTATGTGTTTATTTTTTAGCATCAGGTCTAGCAATTCTAGCAGCTTCATCACAGAAGTAAATAACATGCCCATCAATATTATCGGCCAAGAGATCTTTAACCATAGCAATTTTAGGTTCAACTTTAATTTGCTCAGGGGGTTTAGGTGTCTTAATATTACTTTTATTGACCACAGTTGAAGCTTTAGCATGATTCTTTATTCTAACAGGGAAAGGTGGTTTCTCAACATAAGCAGTAGGAACAACAGGATCATTATAAGTGAGAGTCTTTTCTTCAACTTTAATAGGTGCAACTACTTTTGTTTAAATGGGAGGATTATATTTAAACCACTTATCCTTAGGGAGATCAACATGAGTAGCAAAAGATTCACAGAAAGAAGCTACTATCTCAGAGTCAAGTCCATATTTAGTGCTAAATTTACGGAAAACATCTGTATCCATAAAATATTTAACACAATCAAACTTAGGTGTTATACACGACTCCTTACCTTCATCGAGATCCCACTCTTTAGAGTTGCGCTTAATTCTCTCCAACAAATTCCATTTGAATTCAATAGTCTTCATCATAAAGGAATGCTACCTCTTGAGCACCGCATTGGATTTCCCTGAAGAGGAGAGGATGATGCAGCAAAGTAGTGTAAGTATTTCCCTTAGTTTTTGAGAACCAAGGTATCAATCCAGTAGGAGGCTACACGCGAGACCCTCGTACCTACACAAAAAAAATAGCTCAACGCAACCAATGCGCTTAGGGGTTGTCAATCCCTTCACCGTCACTTACGAAAGTGAGATCTGATAGAGATGGTAAATAATATTTTTGGTATTTTTGATATAGAGATGCACAGTAAAAAGTAAAAGAGAAGTAAAAGCAAAGCAATAATAAAGTGATGGAGATTGATATGATGAGAAAGAGACCCGGGGGCCATAGGTTTCACTAGTGGCTTCTCTCAAGAGCATAAGTATTCTACGGTGGGTGAACAAATTACTGTTGAGTAATTGACAGAATTGAGCATAGTTATGAGAATATCTAGGTATGATCATGTATATAGGAATCATGTCCGAGACAAGTAGACCGACTCCTGCCTGCATCTACTACTATTACTCCACTCATCGACCGCTATCCAGCATGCATCTAGAGTATTAAGTTAAAAACAGAGTAACGCCTTAAGCAAGATGACATGATGTAGAGGGATAGTTTCATGCAATATGATAAAAACCCCATCTTGTTATCCTCGATGGCAACAATACAATACATGCCTTGCTGCCCCTTCTGTCACTGGGAAAGGACACCGCAAGATCGAACCCAAATCTAAGCACTTCTCCCATGGCAAGAAAAACCAATCTAGTAGGCCAAACCAAACTGATAATTCGAAGAGACTTGCAAAGATAGCCAATCATACATAAAAGAATTCAGAGAACATTGAAATATTATTCATAGATAGACTTGATCATAAACCCACAATTCATCCGTCTCAACAAACACACTGCAAAAAGACAATTACATCGAATAGATCTCCACAAGAGAGGGGGAGAACATTGTATTGCGATCCAAAAAGAGAGAAGAAGCCATCTAGCTACTAACTATGGACCCGTAGGTCTGAAGCAAACTACTCACACTTCATCGGAGGGGCTTGGATGATGATGTAGAAGCCCTCTGTGATCGATGCCCCCTCCGGCGGAGCTTCGGAACAGGCCCCAAGATGGGATCTCGTGGATACAGAAAGTTGCGGCGGTAGAATTAGGTTTTTGGCTCCGTCCCCGATCGTTTGGGGGGTACGTAGGTATATATAGGAGGAAGAAGTACGTCGGTGGAGCTTCGAGGGGCCACGAGGCAGGGGCGTGCCCTAGGGGGCGCCCTCCACCCTCGTGGCCGCCTCGTCGCTTTCTTGACGGAGGGTCCAAGTCTCCTGGATCTTATCTGATGAGAAAATCACGTTTCCGAAGGTTTCATTCCGTTTGGACTCCGTTTGATATTCTGTTTCTCCAAAACACTGAAATAGGCAAAAAAACAGCAATTCTGGGCTGGGCCTCCGGTTAATAGGTTAGTCCCAAATATAATATAAAAGTGGAAAATAAAGCCCAATATAGTCCAAAATAGTAGATAATATAGCATGGAGCAATCAAAAATTATAGATACATTGGAGACGTATCAGGCATCCCCAAGCTTAATTCTTGCTCGTCCTCGAGTAGGTAAATGATAAAAAGAGAATTATTGATGCGGAGTGCTACTTGGCATAATTTCAATGCAAATCTTCTTAATTGTGATATGAATATTCAGATTCGAAAGATTCAAGACAAAAGTTTATATTGACATAAAAATAATAATACTTCAAGCATACTAACAAAGCAATTATGTCTTCTCAAAATATCATGGCCAAAGAAAGTTATCCCTACAAAATCATATAGTCTGGCTATGCTCTATCTTCACCACACAAAGTATTTAAATCATGCACAACCCCGATGACAAGCCAAGCAATTGTTTCATACTCTAACTTTTTCAAACTTTTTCAATCTTCACGCAATACATGAGCGTGAGCCATGGATATAGCACTATAGTTGGAATAGAATGGTGGTTGTGGAGAAGACAAAAAGGAGAAGATAGTCTCACATCAACTAGACGTATCAACGGGCTATGGAGATGCCCATCAATAGATATCAATGTGAGTTAGTAGGGATTGCCATGCAACGGATGCACTAGAGCTATAAGTATATGAAAGCTCAAAATGAAACTAAGTAGGTGTGCATCCAACTTGCTTGCTCATGAAGACCTAGGCAATTTGAGTAAGCCCATCATTGGAATATACAAGCCAAGTTCTATAATGAAAGATTCCCACTAGTATATGAAAGTGATAACATGAGAGACTCTCTACTATGAAGATCATGGTGCTACTTTGAAGCACAAGTGTGGTAAAAGGATAGTAACATTGTCCCTTCTCTCTTTTTCTCTCATTTTTTGGGCCTTTTCTTTTTTTATGGCCTTTCTTTTTTTTATTCCTCACTCGGGACAATGCTCTAATAATGATGATCATCACATTTCTATTTATTTACAACTCAATGATTACAACTTGATACTAGAACAAAGATGACTCTATATGAATGCCTCCGGTGGTGTACCGGGATATGCAATGAACCAAGAGTGACATGTATGAAAGAATTATGAACGGTGGCTTTGCCACAAATACTATGTCAACTACATGATCATGCCAAGCAATATGAAAATGATGAATGTGTCATGATGAACGAAATGATGGAAAGTTGCATGGCAATATATCTCGGAATGGCTATGGAAATGCCATAATAGGTAGGTATGGTGGCTGTTTTGAGGAAGATATAGGGAGGTTTATGTGTGAAATAGCGTATCATATCACGGGGTTTGGATGCACCGGCGAAGTTTGCGCCAAATCTCAATGTGAGAATGGGCAATGCACGGTACCGATGAGGCTAGCAAGGATGGAAGGGTGGGAGTGCGTATAATCCATGGACTCAACATTAGTCATAAAGAACTCACATACTTATTGCAAAAATCTACAAGTCATCAAAAACCTCGGTACTACGCGCATGCTCCTAGGGGGATAGATTGGTAGGAAAAGACCATCGCTCGTCGTCGACCGCCACTCATAAGGAAGACAATCAAATAACACCTCATGTTTCAAATTTGTTGCATAACGTTTACCATACGTGCATGCTACGGGACTTGCAAACTTCAAGACAAGTATTTCTCAATTTCACAACTACTCAACTAGCATGACTTTGATATTATTACCTCCATATCTCAAAACAATCATCAAGCATCAAACTTTTCTTAGTATTCAACACACTCATAAGAAAGTTTTATTATTAATCTTGCATACCAAGCATATTAGGATTTTAAGAAAATTACCATTCTATTAAGACTCTCAAAATAATCTAAGTGAAGCATGAGAGATCAATAGTTTCTATAAAACAAATCCACCACCGTGCTCTAAAAGATATAAGTGAAGCACTAGAGCAAAACTATAAAGCTCAAAAGATATAAGTGAAGCACATAGAGTATTCTATCAAATTCCAAATTATGTATGGCTCTCTCAAAAGGTGTGTACAGCAAGGATGATTGTGGCAGACCAACAAGCAAATACTCAAATCATAAAAGACGCTCCAAGCAAAACACATATCATGTGGTGAATAAAAATATAGCTCCAAGTAAAGTTACCGATAGAAGTAGATGAAAGATGGGATGCCTTCCGGGGCATCCCCAAGCTTTGGATTTTAGGTGTCCTTAGATTATCTTGGGGGTGCCATGGTCATCTCCAATCTTAGGCTCTTGCCACTCCTTGTTCCATAATCCATCAAATCATTACCCAAAACTTGAAAACTTCACAACACAAAACTTAAAGTAGAAAATCTCGTGAGCTCCGTTAGCGAAAGAAAACAAAAGACCACTTCAAGGTACTGTAATGAACTCATTATTTATTTATATTGGTGTTAAACCTACTGTATTCCAACTTCTCTATGGATTATAAACTTTTTTACTAGCCATAGATTCATCAAAATAAGCAAACAACACACGAAAAACAGAATCTGTCAAAAACAGAACAGTCTGTAGTAATATGTAGCTAGCGCAAGATCTGGAACCCTAAAAATTCTAAAATAACTTGATGTACGTAAGGAATTTATATATTAATCATCTGCAAAAAGAATTAAATAAATAGCACTTTCCAAATAAAAATGTCATCAGTTCTCGTGAGCGCTAAAGTTTCTGTTTTTTACAGCAAGTTCAAGAAGACTTTCCCCATGTCTTCCCAACGGTTCTACTTGGCACAAACACTAATTAAACACAAAAAAACACAACCAAAACAGAGTATAGATAAATTATTTATTACTAAACAGGAGCAAAAATCAAGGAATAAAAATAAAATTGGGTTTCCTCCCAACAAGCACTATCGTTTAACGCCCCTAGCTAGGCATAACAAGCAAGAATAGATCTAGGTATTGCCATCTTTGGTAGGCAATCCATAAGTGGCTCTTATGATAGATTCATATGGTAATTTTATTTTCTTTCTAGGGAAGTGTTCCATGCCCTTTTTTAATGGAAATTGAAATCTAATATTCCCTTCCTTCATATCAATAATTGCACCAACCGTTCTAAGGAAAGGTCTACCGAGAATAATAGGGCAAGAAGGATTGCAATCTATATCAAGAACGATAAAATCTATGGGCACATAATTCCTATTTGCAACAATAAGAACATCATTAATTCTTCCCATAGGTTTCTTAATAGTGTAATCCGCAAGATGCAAGTTTAGAGAGCAATCATCAAAATCACGGAAATCTAGCAAATCACACAAAGTTTTGGGAATAGTAGAGACACTAGCACCCAAATCACACAAAGCATAAAACCCATGATCTTTAATTTTAATTTTAATAGTAGGTTCCCACTCATCATAAAGTTTTATAGGGATAGAAACTTTCAACTCAAGTTTTTCTTCATAAGTTTGCATCAAGGCATCAACGATATGTTCGATAAAGGCTTTATTTTGACTATAAGCATGAGGAGATTTTAGCACGGGTTGCAACAAGGAAATACAATCAATTAAAGAGTAATATTCATAATTAAATTCCTTGAAATCCAATATAGTGGGTTTAGCAACATCTAGGGTTTTAATTTCTTCAATCCCACTTTTATCAAATTTAGCATCAAGATCAAAAGATTCAGAATTATTGGAACGCCTTCTCGGTAAAGGTGGATCATATTAAGTCCCATCATTATCAATATTCATATTGCAAAACAAAGATTTAATAGGGGACACATCAATAACTTTTAGATCTTCATCATTATTTTCATAGGAACTAGAAGAACATGCTTTAATAAAGGCATCTTTCATAGCACGCGTCCTAGAGGTTCTTTCCTTGCACTCATCAATGGAAATTCTCATGTCTTTGAGAGACTCATTGATATCATGCTTAGGAGGAATAGATCTAAGCTTTAAAGAATCAACATCAAGAGAAATTCTATCAACGTTCCTAGCCAAATCATCAATCTTAAGCAATTTTTCTTCAATCATAGCATTAAAATTCTTTTGCGAAGAAATAAATTCTTTAATATTAGATTCAAAATCAGAGGGCATCTTATTATAATTTCCATAAGAATTGTTGTAGGAATTACCATAATTATTAGAGGGATTACTAGGATAAGGCCTAGGATTGAAATTTCCTCTATACGCGTTGTTACCAAAATTGTTCCTACCAACAAAATTCACATCCATAGATTCATTATTATTCTCAATTAAAGTAGACAAGGGCACATCATTAGGATCAGAAAAAACACTCTTATTAGCAAATAATTTCATAAGTTCATCCATCTTTCCACTCAAAACATTAATTTCTTCTATCGCATGCACCTTTTTAGTAGATCTTTCAGTATGCCATTGAGAATAATTAACCATAATATTATCTAGGAGTTTAGTAGCTTCTCCTAAAGTGATTTCCATAAAAGTGCCTCCCGCGGCCGAATCTAAAAGATTTCTAGAAGCAAAATTCAATTCAGCATAAAAAATTGTATAATCATCCACAAATTTAAACCATGAGTACGGCAATTACGTATCATTAATTTCATTCTCTCCCAAGCTTGTGCAACATGTTCATGATCAAGTTGCTTAAAATTCATAATATCGTTTCTAAGAGAGATGATCTTAGCGGGAGGAAAATACTTAGAGATAAAAGCATCTTTGCACTTGTTCCATGAATCAATACTATTTTAGGCAAAGATGAAAACCAAGCTTTAGCACGATCTCTAAGCGAAAAAGGAAATAGCTTCAATTTAAAAATATCATTACCGACATCTTTCTTCTTTTGCATGTCACACAAATCAACGAAGCTATTAAGATGGGTAGCGGCATCTTCACTAGGAAGGCCAGAGAACGGATCTTTCATGACAAGATTCAGCAAAGCAGCATTAATTTCACAAGATTCAGCATCAGTAAGAGGAGCAATCAGAGTGCTAATAAAATCATTGTTGTTGGTATTGGTGAAGTCACACAATTTAGTATTATCTCGAGCCATCGCGACAAACAAGCAATCCAACACACGAGCAAACAAAAAGCAAATGGGCAAAAGAGGCAAATAGAGAGAGAGAGGGAGGATAGAGAGAGAGGGCGAATAAAACGGCAAGGGTGAAGTGGGGGAGAGGAAAACGAGAGGCAAATGGCAAATAATGTAATGCGGGAGATAGGGATTGTGATGGGTACTTGGTATGTTGACTTTTGCGCAGACTCCTCGGCAACGGCGCCAAAAATTCTTCTTGCTACCTTTTGAGCACTGCGTTGGATTTCCCCACATAGGAGAGGATGATGCAGCAAAGTAGCGTAAGTATTTCCCTCAGTTTTTTAGAACCAAGGTATCAATCCAGTAGGAGGCTACATGCGAGTTCCTCGTACCTACACAAAAACAATAGCTCAACGCAACCAACGCGCTTAGGGGTTGTCAATCCCTTCACGGTCACTTACGAAAGTGAGATCTGATAGAGATGGTAAATAATATTTTTGGTATTTTTGGTATAGAGATGCAAAGTAAAAAGTAAAAGAAAAGTAAAAGAAAAGCAATAATAAAGTGATGGAGATTGATATGATGAGAAAGAGACCCGGGGGCCATAGGTTTCACTAGTGGCTTCTCTCAAGAGCATAAGTATTCTACGGTGGGTGAACAAATTACTGTTGAGCAATTGACAGAATTGAGCATAGTTATGAGAATATCTAGGTATGATCATGTATATAGGCATCACGTCCGAGACAAGTAGACCGACTCCTGCCTGCATCTACTACTATTACTCCACTCATCGACCGCTATCCAGCATGCATCTAGAGTATTAAGTTAAAAATAGAGTAACGCCTTAACCAAGATGACATGATGTAGAGGGATAGTTTCATGCAATATGCTAAAAAAACCATCTTGTTATCCTCGATGGCAACAATACAATACGTGCCTTGCTGCCCCTTCTGTCACTGGGAAAGGACACCGCAAGATCAAACCCAAAGCTAAGCACTTCTCCCATGGCAAGAAAAACCAATCTAGTAGGACAAACCAAACTGATAATTCGAAGAGACTTGCAAAGATAACCAATCATACATAAAAGGATTCATAGAAGATTCAAATATTATTCATAGATAAACTTGATCATAAACCCACAATTCCTCGGTCTCAACAAACACACCGCAAAAAGAAGATTACATCGAATAGATCTCCACAAGAGAGGGGGAGAACATTGTATTGAGATCCAAAAAGAGAGAAGAAGCCATCTAGCTACTAACTATGGACCCGTAGGTCTGAAGTAAACTACTCACACTTCATCGGAGGGGCTTGGATGATGATGTAGAAGCCCTCCGTGATCGACGCCCCCTCCAGCGGAGCTCCAGAACAGGCCCCAAGATGGGATCTCGTGGATACAGAAAGTTGTGGCGGTGGAATTAGGTTTTTGGCTCTGTCCCCGATCGTTTGGGGGTACATAGGTATATATAGGAGGAAGAAGTACGTCGGTGGAGCTTCGAGGGGCCCACGAGGCAGGGAGCGCGCCCTAGGGGGCGCCCTCCACCCTCGTGGCCGCCTCGTGGCTTTCTTGACGAAGGGTCCAAGTTTCCTGGATCTTATCTGATGAGAAAATCACGTTTCCGAAAGTTTCATTCCGTTTTGACTCTGTTTGATATTATGTTTCTCCGAAACACTGAAATAGGCAAAAAAACAGCAATTCTGGGTTGGTCCTCCGGTTAATAGGTTAGTCCCAAAAATAATATAAAAGTGGAAAATAAAGCCCAATATAGTCCAAAATAGTAGATAATATAGCATGGAGCAATCAAAAGTTATAGATACGTTGGAGACGTATCAAGGAACCAGTACAAGAAGTATCGAGCATGGAGCGATTGTTGTCAGAAAGCCGAGCATAAATATTTTGAATAATCATTTCTCTTGAGAGCTCATGATTGGGGCATGAATATAACATTGACTTAGGCCTCCCCAAGCATGAGCGATGCTTTCTCATTCGCGAGGCCAAAAATTATATATATAATTACGATCATGATGAACAAGATGCATAGGATAAAACCTCTGATGGAATTCCAATTTCAACCGTTTGTAGTCCCATGATTCCATATCATCACATAGCCTATACCATGTCAACGCATATCCCTTCAAATATAAAGGGAAGACCATCTTCTTGATAACATCATCGGGCATACCTGCAAGCTTAAATAATCCACAAACTTCATCCACATAGATTAAGTGTAAGTCGGGATGCAATGTTCCATCTCCTGCAAAAGGATTAGCTAGCAGTTTCTCTATCATACCCGAAGGAATTTCGAAGTAAACATTTTCATTTTTTGTAGATCCAGTAGGTTGAGGAGCAAATATTTTCTCTACCGGTCGGGGTGAAGATACCTCGAACAAGCCCCTTAAAGGATTGCTTTCCATAGTAACAAGTGACAGTAAATTTCAGCACACTATATAAATTTTTCCTTACCAAATTCCACCTACCAAAGGCGCTTCACTCCCCGGCAACGGCGCCAGAAAAGAGTCTTGATGACCCACAAGTGTAGGGGATCTATCGTAGCCTTTTCGATAAGTAAGAGTGTCGAACCCAATGAGGAGTAGAAGGAAATGATAAGCAGTTTTCATTAAGGTATTCTCTGCAAGCACTGAAATTATCGGTAACAGATAGTTTTGTGATAAGGTAATTTTTAATGAGTAGCAAGTAATAAAAGTAAATAAGGTGCAGCAAGATGGACCAATCCTTTTTATAACAAAGGACAAGCCTGGACAAACTCTTATATGAAATAAAGCGCTCCCGAGGACACATGGGAATTGTTGTAGTAATTACCATAATTATTAGAGGGATTACTAGGATAAGGCCTAGGATTGAAATTTCCTCTATACGCGTTGTTACCAAAATTGTTCCTACCAACAAAATTCACATCCATAGATTCATTATTATTCTCAATCAAAGTAGACAAGGGCATATCATTAGGATCAGAAGAAACACTCTTATTAGCAAATAATTTCATAAGTTCATCCATCTTTCCACTTAAAATATTAATTTCTTCTATCGCATGCACCTTTTTATGAGTGGATCTTTCAGTGTGCCATTGAGAATAATTAACCATAATATTATCTAGGATTTTAGTAGCTTATCCTAAAGTGATTTCCATAAAAGTGCCTCCCGCGGCCGAATCTAAAAGATTTCTAGAAGCAAAATTCAATTCAGCATAAAAAATTGTATAATCATCCACAAATTTAAACCATGAGTAGGGCAATTACATATCATTAAGTTCATTCTCTCCCAAGCTTGTGCAACATGTTCATGATCAAGTTGCTTAAAATTCATAATATCGTTTCTAAGAGAGATGATCTTAGCGGGAGGAAAATACTTAGAGATAAAAGCATCTTTGCACTTGTTCCATGAATCAATACTATTTTTAGGCAAAGATGAAAACCAAGCTTTAGCACGATCTCTAAGCGAAAAAGGAAATAGCTTCAATTTAAAAATATCATTATCGACATCTTTCTTCTTTTGCATGTCACACAAATCAACGAAGCTATTAAGATGGGTAGCGGCATCTTCACTAGGAAGGCCGGAGAACGGATCTTTCATGACAAGATTCAGCAAAGCAGCATTAATTTCACAAGATTCAGCATCAGTAAGAGGAGCAATCGGAGTGCTAATAAAATCATTGTTGTTGGTATTGGTGAAGTCACACAATTTAGTATTATCTTGAGCCATCGCGACAAACAAGCAATCCAACACACGAGCAAAAAAAAAAGCAAATGGGCAAAAGAGGCAAATAGAGAGAGAGAGGGAGGATAGAGAGAGAGGGCGAATAAAACGGCAAGGGTGAAGTGGGGGAGAGGAAAACGAGAGGCAAATGGCAAATAATGTAATGCGGGAGATAGGGATTGTGATGGGTACTTGGTATGTTGACTTTTGTGCAGACTCCCCGGCAACGGCGCCAAAAATTCTTCTTGCTACCTCTTGAGCACTGCGTTGGATTTCCCCACAGAGGAGAGGATGATGCAGCAAAGTAGCGTAAGTATTTCCCTTAGTTTTTGAGAACCAAGGTATCAATCCCGTAGGAGGCTACGCGCGAGTTCCTCGTACCTACACAAAAACAATAGCTCAACGCAACCAACGCGCTTAGGGGTTGTCAATCCCTTCACGGTCACTTACGAAAGTGAGATCTGATAGAGATGGTAAATAATATTTTTGGTATTTTTGGTATAGAGATGCAAAGTAGAAAGTAAAAGAAAAGTAAAAGAAAAGCAATAATAAAGTGATGGAGATTGATATGATGAGAAAGAGACCCGGGGGCCATAGGTTTCACTAGTGGCTTCTCTCAAGAGCATAAGTATTCTACGGTGGGTGAACAAATTACTGTTGAGCAATTGACAGAATTGAGCATAGTTATGAGAATATCTAGGTATGATCATGTATATAGGCATCACGTCCGAGACAAGTAGACCGACTCCTGCCTGCATCTACTACTATTACTCCACTCATCGACCGCTATCCAGCATGCATCTAGAGTATTAAGTTAAAAATAGAGTAACGCCTTAACCAAGATGACATGATGTAGAGGGATAGTTTCATGCAATATGCTAAAAAAACCATCTTGTTATCCTCGATGGCAACAATACAATACGTGCCTTGCTGCCCCTTCTGTCACTGGGAAAGGACACCGCAAGATCGAACCCAAAGCTAAGCACTTCTCCCATGGCAAGAAAAACCAATCTAGTAGGACAAACCAAACTGATAATTCGAAGAGACTTGCAAAGATAACCAATCATACATAAAATAATTCATAGAAGATTCAAATATTATTCATAGATAGACTTGATCATAAACCCACAATTCCTCGATCTCAACAAACACACCGCAAAAAGAAGATTACATCGAATAGATCTCCACAAGAGAGGGGGAGAACATTGTATTGAGATCCAAAAAGAGAGAAGAAGCCATCTAGCTACTAACTATGGACCCGTAGGTCCGAAGTAAACTACTCACACTTCATCGGAGGGGCTTGGATGATGATGTAGAAGCCCTCCGTGATCGATGCCCCCTCCGGCGGAGCTCCAGAACAGGCCCCAAGATGGGATCTCGTGGATACAGAAAGTTGCGGCGGTGGAACTAGGTTTTTGGCTCCGTCCCCGATCGTTTGGGGGTACGTAGGTATATATAGGAGGAAGAATACGTCGGTGGAGCTTCGAGGGGCCCACGAGGCAGGGAGCGCGCCCTAGGGGGGCGCCCTCCACCCTCGTGGCCGCCTCGTGGCTTTCTTGACGAAGGGTCCAAGTTTCCTGGATCTTATCTGATGAGAAAATCACGTTTCCGAAGGTTTCATTCCGTTTGGACTCTGTTTGATATTATGTTTCTCCGAAACACTGAAATAGGCAAAAAAAACAGCAATTCTGGGTTGGTCCTCTGGTTAATAGGTTAGTCCCAAAAATAATATAAAAGTGGAAAATAAAGCCCAATATAGTCCAAAACAGTAGATAATATAGCATGGAGCAATCAAAAGTTATAGATACGTTGGAGACGTATCAAGGAACCAGTACAAGAAGTATCGAGCATGGAGCGATTATTGTCAGAAAGCTGAGCATAAATTTTTTGAATAATCATTTCTCTTGAGAGCTCATGATTGGGGCATGAATATAACATTGACTTAAGCCTCCCCAAGCATGAGCGATGCTTTCTCCTTCGCGAGGCCAAAAATTATATATATAATTATGATCATGATGAACAAGATGCATAGGATAAAACCTCTGATGGAATTCCAATTTCAACCGTTTGTAGTCCCATGATTCCATATCGTCACATAGCCTATACCATGTCAACGCATATCCCTTCAAATATAAAGGGAAGAAAATATAAAGGGAAGACCATCTTCTTGATAACATCATCGGGTATACCTGCAAGCTTAAATAATCCACAAACTTCATCCACATAGATTAAGTGTAAGTCGGGATGCAATGTTCCATCTCCTGCAAAAGGATTAGCTAGCAGTTTCTCTATCATACCCGAAGGAATTTCGGAGTAAACATTTTCATTTTTGGTAGATCCAGTAGGTTGAGGAGCAAATATTTTCTCTACCGGTCGGGGTGAAGATACCTCGAACAAGCCCCTTAAAGGATTGCTTTCCATAGTAACAAGTGACAGTAAATTTCAGCACACTATATAAATTTTTCCTTACCAAATTCCACCTACCAAAGGCGCTTCACTCCCCGGCAACGGCGCTAGAAAAGAGTCTTGATGACCCACAAGTGTAGGGGATCTATCGTAGCCTTTTCGATAAGTAAGAGTGTCGAACCCAATGAGGAGTAGAAGGAAATGATAAGCAGTTTTCATTAAGGTATTCTCTGCAAGAACTGAAATTATTGGTAACAGATAGTTTTGTGATAAGGTAATTTGTAACGAGTAGCAAGTAATAAAAGTAAATAAGGTGCAGCAAGATGGCCCAATCCTTTTTATAGCAAAGGACAAGCCTGGACAAACTCTTATATGAAGTAAAGCGCTCCCGAGGACACATGGGAATTATCGTCAAGCTAGTTTTCATCACGATCATATGATTCGCATTCGGTACTTTGATAATTTGATATGTGGGTGGACCGATGCTTGGGTACTGCCCTTACTTGGACAAGCATCCCACTTATGATTAACCCCTATTGCAAGCATCCGCAACTACAACAGAAGTATTAAGGTAAACCTAACCATAGCATGAAACATATGGATCCAAATCCGCCCCTTACAAAGCAATGCATAAACTAGGGTTTAGGCTTCTGTCACTCTAGCAACCCATCATCTACTTATTACTTCCCAATGCCTCCCTCTAGGCACAAACAATGGTGAAGTGTCATGTAGTCGACGTTCACATGACACCACTAGAGGGATGACAACATACATCTCATCAAAATATCGAATGAATACCAAATTCACATGACTACTAATAGCAAGACTTCTCCCATGTCCTCAGGAACAAACGTAACTACTCACAAAGCATATTTATGTTCATAATTAGAGGGGTATTAATATGCATAATGGATCTGAACATATGATCTTCCACCAAGTAAACCAATTAGCATCAACTACAAGGAGTAATCAACACTACTAGCAACCCACAGGTACCAATCTGAGGTTTGGATACAAAGATTGGATACAAGAGATGAACTAGGGTTTGAGATGAGATGGTACTGGTGAAGATGTTGATGGAGATTGACCCCCTCCCAATGAGAGGATCGTTGGTGATGATGATGGTGATGATTTCCCCCTCCCGGAGGGAAGTTTCCTCGGCAGAACAGCTCCGCCAGAGCCCTAGATTGGTTCCGCCAAGGTTCCGCCTCGTGGCGGCGGAGTCTCGTCTTGAAAGCTTGCTTATGATTTTTTACTCGACGAAAGACTCCATATAGCAGAAGATGGGCATCGGAGGGCCACCAGGGGAGCCACGAGGCAGGGGGCGCGCCCAGGGGGGTAGGGCGCGCCCCCCACCCTCGTGGCCAGGGTGTGGCCCCCCTCTGGAACTTCTTGCGCTCAGTATTTTTTATATATTCTATAAATATCTTCCGTGAAGTTTCAGGACTTTTGGAGCTGTGCAGAATAGGTCTCTAATATTTTCTCCTTTTCCAGCCCAGAATCCCAGCTGCCGGCATTCCCCCTCTTCATGTAAACCTTGTAAAATAAGAGAGAATAGGCATAAGTATTGTGACATAATGTGTAATAACAACCCATAATGCAATAAATATCGATATAAAAGCATGATGCAAAATGGACGTATCAATGATTTTCTCAATTTGCACTTCATTTGCAACGCGAGGATGAGCGGGTTATCATTGAGGAATTTGATCAGTATTTTCTTTAGCACCATTTTCCTCAGGTGCATCAGCATGACGTTCTTCATGTTCTAGAATGACTTCTTCAGCAGATTATTCGGTAGGAATGACACCTCAGTAGCCTTGAACTTAATAGATTCCTCAGGAGGTATTTCATTTGTCACAGGAGGTAGGTGCTCTCTTTGCGAGCCATTAGTCTCATCGAACCGCACATCTACAGTTTCAACAACCTTGTGGTGATAGGTGTTGAAGACTCTGTAGGTGTGCGAGTCCTTACCATAACCAAGCATAAAACCTTCATGTGCTTTCGGTGCAAATTTAGAATTGTGATGAGGATCTCTAATCCAACATTTAGCACCGAAGACTTTGAAATAACTCACATTGGGTTTCTTGTCAATGAGGAGTTCATATGCAGTCTTCTTAAAGAATTTGTGAAGATATACCCTATTGATGATGTGGCATGTGGTATCAATTGCCTCAGGCCAAAAGTGAGGAGGCGTCTTGTACTCATCAAGCATAGTGCGGGCCATCTCAACAAGAGTCCTGTTCTTGCGCTCCATGACGCCATTTTGCTGAGAAGTATAAGGAGCAGATAACTCATGAGTAATACCAAGTTCATCAAGATAGTCATCAAGACCAGTGTTCTTGAACTCAGTTCCATTATCACTTCTGATGTGCTTGATCTTCACACCAAAGTTGGTTGAAGCCCTCGAGGAAAATCGTTTGAAGACTTCCTGCACTTTAGTTTTGTAAGTGATGATATGCACCCATGTATATCGAGAATAATCATCAACAATGACAAAGCCATATAAAGATGCAGCATTAGTAAATGTGGCATAGTGAGTAGGGCCAAAGAGATCCATGTGAAGCAATTCAAATGGTCGAGTAGTAGTCATGATAGTCTTCACTGGATGCTTGGCCTTGGTCATCTTTCCAGCTTCACAAGCTCCACACAAATGGTCCTTGAGGAATTTTACACCCTCGTTGCCAATGACATGCTTCTTCTTCACGAGCGTGTGCAGATTCATCATGCCAGCATGACCAAGTCGTCGATGCCATAGCCAGCTTTCTGAAGCTTTTGCAAGTAGACATGTAGCAGGTTGTGGTCCTATAGAGAAATCAACAATATACAAATCTCATCTCCTAAGGCCTTTGTCAGCGTAGGTGATATGCTTCAGATGTGATGGAGATAAAGCAGAGTCCATCAATAAGCTCTTGTCACCAGTCATGTGATTTGTACATCCACTATCGAGGACCCACTCAGTGGCTTTGGGTTGACCATCCTGCAGATGAATTAGTGCAACTTACGAACTCATATACTTCATCAGTGAAGAATATGGTATCAATTTCATCAGATCAATTTCATCAAGCAATAGAACAGATAAAGCAATGTGAGGACGTGAGAAATGAAAATTCATTTCTTCATGATTAGCTTGCGTCCTTTCAAGCAAATTCAGGTCTCCAGCAAATTCTTCAGACGATTAAGTTCGTCTGGAGACCTGACCCTACATAAGAGATTAGTTCTTTTTCTTCACCACCCACATCTAAAGGGGTGGCAAAGAGTTCATCATTCTGCGAGCTCCATAAGAGAAAGGTGGCATAGATGTCAATCCACTTCGTTTCACATAAGAGGGATTAGGGTAAGCATAAGAGTAAGCAGAGAAATTCTTCGAGGATTTATGAACATAATGATTTGAAGAATAATACACATATCCATAATCCTTAGATCTTTCCTGCGAAACAGACGGGTTAACACGATGATGCTCATATGAGGACTTTGATCCTTTTGAGGAATTTGATCCTCGTGAGGAGTTTGGTCCGTATGAGGACTTGGATCCATATGAAGAATTTGGTCCATATGAAGAATTTGATCTGGGGTTCCTATTCTTCACAGGCGGGGTCATGATGACATTCACCTGAAGATTTTCAAGGCACCTTTTGGGAACCCATATTTTCTTCATAGGAGAGCCGTTCCTGCAGTTAGTGCCAACATATCTAGCAAATACTTCACCATTCTGATTTTTAAACAGTTTATAGTTGGAGTCAAATGACTCATCAGAAGAATATGAAGATTCACATGTAAAGCCAGATAAAGTAGATGGATCCACTGAAGGTCCCTTTGCAGCAACCCATGAGGTTTTGGGATACTGCTCAGGTTTCCAGTAGGTCCCATCAGCATTGAGTTTCCTCTCAAAGGCAATACCCTCTTTCCTAGGGTTCCTATTGAGTATCTGCTTTTTAAGCACGTCACAAAGAGCCTGATGCTCTTTGAGGCTTTTGTACATGCCTGTCATATACAATTCCTTCAGCCCTGCATCATCAGTGATACTAGCAATGTCCTTAGATGAGGAATTAGTGATAGCAGAGGCAGTTGAAGAATTTGCAGCAATGGAAGTATTTGAGCATTCAGGTGAAGAATTAGCAGTTTCACGTTCAATGCACTTCAAACATGGAGGAACAAATTCATCCTGAGTAGCGCTGATCTGTTGAGCAAGTAATGAATCACGCTCCTTCTGAAGATCTTCATAACTCACTCTTAACTGCTCAAGATCTTGCTTTATTTGAAGAAATTCATAAGAAAGCTTCTCATGATCAGATAGGAGAGTGTTATGATGACCTTCAAGATTTTCAAACTTGGACTAAAGTCTCTGAAGATTTTCAGTCCAAATTTTAATGCGATCCATTTCCTCGTCCAACATATCATCGCTTTTATCTAGCATGTTTTGAACCTTTTCAAGAGCCTTTCGCAATTTCATAGCAATCTTAGCAAGTTTAGAATAGCTGGGGTTGAGGTTTTCATCAGATTCATCCTCACTAGATTCAGAGGAGGGATATTTGAGTACCTTTGAGCCTTTTGCCATGAATCAATAGGTGGGAGTGTAGTCCTCATCGCCGTCATCAGTAGTGTTGGGAAGGTCCTTTTCTTCAGAGTTGAATATGGACTTGCTGACGAACGCGGTAGCGAGGGCTAGGCTCGCCACACCAGAGTTTGACTCCTCAAATTCCTCCTCTTCCTCATTTTTCTCAGATTCATCCTCAGAGTCCATTTCCTTGCCAATGAATGCCCGAGCCTTCTTGGAGCTGCTCTTCTTGTGAGATGAGGACCTTGAAGACTTTGATGACAAGGACTTTGAAGATTTCTTCTTCTTCTTTGAATCATCAGAACTGTAACCCTTGTACTTCTTCTTTGATTCCTTTTCCCACTAAGGACAATCTTGAATGTAGTGTCCAGGTTTCTTGCATTTGTGATAGAGTCTCTTCTTGTAATCATGGGATGAGGAATCTGATCTCAAGTCGCCACTTCTTGAGGATTTACTAAAGCGACCACATCTTGAGAACTTCTGAAACTTCCTCACGAGCATTGCTAGCTCCTAGCTCAGTTCTTCAGGGTCACCAAGGCTGCTGCCAGAATCTTCACCTTCAGATTCAGACATTACCTTGGCTTTAGAGCCCGTGATCTAGCATAACTTGGTGCATAGAGATCTCTCTTCTCAGCAAGATGGAACTCATGAGTGTTTAGTCTTTCGAGGATATCAGCAGGAACAAGTGACTTATAGTCTCCACGTTCTTGTATCATCAATGCCAATGTATCAAATGAGGAATCAAGCGATCTCAGCAATTTCTTCACCACCTCATGGTCGGTGATATCAGTGGCACCAAGTGCTTGAACCTCATTTGAGATGTCAGTAAGGCGATCGAAGGTTTGCTGGACATTTTCATTGTCGAGTCTTTTGAAGCGGTTGAAGAGATTGCGAAGAACGTCAACTCAAGAGTCACGCTGTGTTGAGACTCCCTCATTGACCTTGGACAGCCTGTCCCAGATAAGCTTAGCTGTCTCCAAAGCACTCACTCTGCCCTTTGCTCAGATGGCCACATATGATGTTCCTCGCTTGAGAGTCGAGTTGCTTGAATCTCTTCACATCAGCAGCGTTCATGGTAGGAGTGAAAGAGGGGACGCCATTTTCCACAATGTACCAGATATCATTGTCAATTGCCTCAAGATGCATGCGTATCTTATTCTTCCAGTGAGGGTAGTCCGTCCCATTGAAGGTAGGACACCCAGCAGAAACCTTGATCATACCTGCGGTCGACATAACTAAAACTCCAGGCGATTAAATCAAAATCACACAGAACAAGGGAGTACCACGCTCTGATACCAATTGAAAGTGCGTTATATCGACTAGAGGGGGGTGAATAGGTGATTTTTATGAATTCTTCAATGAGGAATTTGCGGGTGAGGAAATTCCTGAGTGAAGAACTACTTGCAGCGGAATAAGTACTCAGAAGTAAACATAACAAATCATGAGCATGGTCTTCATGATGAAATGAAAACAAGCACAGAGTATAGAAAGCGTAAACACGGGATAAATAGAATGAAGACGGATAGACTGAAGAAATTGAGCTGAGGAAATAGAGAAAGTCTTCAGTCAAAGTCTTCAAACAGATATGAACAAGCACACAACACAGAAATGAGGAAATGGAAGGGTTGAGGAATTGGAACCAGTTAGCTTGGTGAAGACAATGATTTGGTAGACCAGTTCCAACTGTTGTGACAGTTGTACGTCTGTTAGGGCGGCTAGGTATTTAAACCTGAGGACACATAGTCCCGGACACCCAGTCCTGAACACGTAGCTTAGGACACTCAGTCCTCACCTATTCCCCTTGAGCTAAGGTCACACAGACCTCGCCCAATCACTCGTGGTAAGTCTTCAGGTGACTTCCAAACCTTCACAGACTCGGTCACTCGGCGATCCACAATTTCCTCTTGGATGCTCTAGACCATGATGCCTAACCGTCTGGAAGACGCACAGTCTTCAAAGGTAACAAGTGTCGAATCCACTCAGGATCAATCTCTTCAGTGATGCTCAATCACTTTGGGTTTGTAGGTGCTTGGGTTTGGGTTTTCCTCACTTGATGATTTTCACTCAAAGTCCTCAAAGGATGGGATGCTCTCAAATGACAAGTGTCAGTTTCTCTCGGAGCAGCCAACCAGCTAGTGGTTGTAGGGGGTGGCTATTTATAGCCTAGGGAGCAGCCCGACATGATAAGACATAAATGCCCTTCAATGATATGACCGTTAGGTGCGTAGATATTTTGGGACAGCTGGCGCATAGCACAGCAACGATCAGAATTTTGAGTAGCAAATTCCTCAGGGCTATCATGTTCCTCACTGTGTAGGCAATCAGCGGTGGCGAATTCCTAACTCCTCAGTCAGAACAAATTCCTCAGAGACCAGAAGAACTTCGTCTCTGTCACTGAAGAAATTGACTGAGCTGTATGAGATTTCCAATGGATTCACTCAGAGACCGACCACCAAGCAGACGTTGGAGCTGGTTAGGCAAAAATGTACATCACACTTCCATTCCTTTTGCCACACGATATATGTTGTCGGGCTCAAGGCGAGTCTGTCATCCTTATGCTAGCACGACCTCTTTCTCGTTCCAGTGATGCCGACCACAAACCGGATTATCTCATAATCCTTATCGCATGGCCATGCTTATCCTGGTCGGATCACACGAGGGGCCCAGAGTATATCTCTCCTAATCGGAGGGGAAAATCCCATCTTGCTCGACCATGTCTCGCAGCATGGGTCTGGATAAGCCCGAAACCTACCTTTGTAACTACCCAGTCACGGAGTAGCGTTTGGTTGCCCCAAAGCAAGTCTGTTACCATCCCGAGTACATGCGCCAGCTCAGGTCTTAGGACATAGAACGTATGTTGTACTAGAGACTCACAGATGACATATCGCTGTGTCTCATAGTTGGGTCTGTCCGACTCGGACCTTATCTCGACTCAGATCTGACTACGTTGAATCCGACCAGATCCTTCCGAGTCCATATTATTCGGTTAGTATCCAATGCCCCATGGCTAGTGAGACCAAGCCATCGACCATGTCATATGCTAGTCTAGTTGGCTGTACGTCCACACAGCCATTTCGACTAGGGACCTTTTAGGACGTTCATCATACAGTGCATAGTCCCACAAACAAGTCACGTACTTGCTGATACACATCATTGATAATGTCCAAGGACTATCTTTATTCATAAACACATGGGAAATATCATCGTATATGATTGCCTCTAGGTCATATCTCCAACAGCACCATTGTTTATATTTGTGCAATGTATGACAAGTGTCAAGCTCCGATATATATTTAAGTAACTTTGTAGAAAAAATGCAGAAAAATGGTTTTGGATGGAAGAGGTATATGAGAAAGACTTTCCACTTGAGTCAGAAGTCCACACTAAATGACCAATCTTTATGACCTTGAGGAAAATTACCTATCTTTACTACAAATGCCATCTTACCCAAAATTCCTATCTTCAAGAATACACTATAATGTTATGCAAGTCCTAGATATTTTCTTGTTATACATATTTCTCTGGAACTTTGCATACTTCTATTGTTCTCGTCCAAATTAACTCCACCACAATTATTGATGAGTCTTCTAGAATCATCCTCTCAAATATTCCTTTTGTTCCAAAACTATTCAAGTTTTAGGATTGTCCTAAGTATTATGGGACGGAGGGAGTAGTGTTTTAGATCGGAGCTAAACATTCACGGGAAACCTCGTCAGAATAGCTAAGCAAGTACGGCCGTTACTGTTTCTTCATAATTCAGTTTTTTGTTTTCATAAATATGTCATTTATGGCCAAGAAACAAGCGATATCAGTAGTGTAGACTACATAATAAGCACACGTCCATCGATACATATACATAATCAATAATCACGTGCAAAAACAAACCTACATTACCATGATATCGACATGAAGGACCCTCACAGATCAGGTGCCCATGTCCACGAACCCGTGAAACCCATGATGGATTAAAACACACATACACTTGCCTGTGTTTGGCTGCGTGCGGATTTGGGACATGGACCTGGTTTCCCCTCACATCTCCAACACTCCGCTCTTCATCCATGGCGGCAGCAGAGGGCGGTGTAAATTTGAGATGGAGATTTGAGTCACAGGGTGCGGGAGCAAGACTGCTGGCTAGTGCGGGGGCAGCACTACGGGCAAGGATGTATGGGGACGGTAACGAATCTGTGGTTGGATGGTTAGAGGGACTATGGTATCCCTAGCCAAGGAGGGTTCAAGTCCTGGTGCTCGCATTTATTCTTGGATTTATTTCAGGATTTTAGGTGGTGCGCATTTAGTGGGAGGAGACGTTCCCGTCGATAACGAGGTGCCTATGGTGACTTCTTAAATTTCAAGATGATATGCCGGCTTAGTCTTTTGGAGGTTCTCAGAGGGGTAGGGTGTGTGTGTGTGCGTTTATAGAGGTGAGTGTATGCGCGTGTATATGAGGGATTGCGCCTATACTGTGTTCAAATAAGACTGAGATGGAATGGGGACGATAGATTCTGCCAGGTGCGATTTTTTATATAAATACCACTTGTTTTTGCATGGTCAGTCCTCGCGTCCGATTCTTACCTTTTCCCTGTCTCCAGCTCCAGCCGCCCCAAACCCTAGGTCACCGCCGCAACCCCGCTGCAAATCGGAACATAACTCGGCACCCCGGGATGCCGCAGAAACGGCGCACGGAAGCGCCTCCCCGCAGGGGCAAGAAGCAGATGCCGGAGAAGGCAGTCGCAATCCCTCGTCAGATCGCCCGTACCGGAATCTGCGATACGGAGCTTCCGTCGGTGTACCTGGTGGTCGGCCATGACGTCACTCGCCCAGCTTACTCCATAGTCAAGGTGAACCCCTTCTTCCCTCGCGGCCGAGCCCAGATACCGATCCCAGGACATCTCGCCCGCCTTGAGTCCAAGCACTGCATATCCTTCCTTGCCGTGCGGTCGAGGCACGGCCCATGGATCGTCGGCGTCAGCAGCAATGCACCCATTGACTATGGCCCCGAGACCATCGTCTTCGACACCAGGACGCACCAGGTGATCCCGGGACCGAAGCTCGTGTCGACCAAGTTCTGCCCGATCCTGCTACCGGTCGGCGAGAAGATCTATGCCCTGACACGTGATCCTGCCATGAAGGGGGAGATTAATTTCGTGCCCTGGTTCGAGGTGCTCGATCTCTCCCAGGCGCGGGTGGTCAGTGGCCGTCTGGTGGACTGCAAATGGGAGCAACTGCCCCGGCTGATGAAGCTATGTACCTAGGGTAGGATCATAGGCCTGACCTAGACACCCTCCCCTAGGACGCCATCTTAAAGCCAGAAACATTCAAGGGATAGCATCATCCACTCGACTACAAGTCATTCCACTCGGAAGGTTCAAGGTCACTCGACCGCAACAATTATCACTCGACAGACAGAAGACCTAAAGTCACTCTGCACGACAACGGTCGGATGTTTACTTCATAGACTTAATATGCATTTTATGTCACTTAATTACTAGTGTTACCAGTAACGCCCCCCTCTTAATGTACCATAAACCCTTTGTAACATGGGCTGGCTGGGGTCCTGGCACACTCTATATAAGCCGCCCCCCTCCACTGGCACAAGGGTTCGCACCCCCTGTAAACACACACATACATAATCTAGTCGACCGCCTCAGGGCACCGAGACGTAGGGCTGTTACTTCCTCCGCGAAGGGCGTGAACTCGTAAAACTCGTGTGTACAACTTCGCCATAGCTAGGATCTTGCCTCCTCATACCTACCCCCCATTCTACTGTCAGTCTTAGATCCACGACAGTTGGCGCCCACCATGGGGCAGGTGTCTTAGCGACTTTCTGGTGGAGTTGCGATTTTTCCGATTCTCATCATCATGGTTTCCGCCGGCGGACTGTTTGAGGGCCGCGAGATCCGTCTTGGAGCGCTCGTGTTCATCACCGACGATTCCGTCTGGCTCCTAGAAGCTCCACTCTACGTCGATGCGCTCCCCGTCCGCGGGGCAACGCAATTTCGCACATGCGTCCGCGGCGTCCTCCTCCGGCAACCGTCGACCCAGTATCGGTCGGTTCCTATCGTTTCCTCATCCCCCGCCACTCGCCGACACAAGCATTCTGGTCGGTCACAGCTCCAGTGGTGGGTGAGGCATGCGGTGGCCCGCCAGTCGGCCACCTCACATGTCGCGGCACTCGAGCCCGACGAAACTCTCTACAGCATGTTCGACCTGTCGACTGGCTCCGTCGAGACCGCATCTGAATGCGACAGCATTGATCCCGTGGCAGAAGTCTTGATGGTCGAAGGACAACCCAGTCCTCCTGGCTTACCCTGCAACGACGGTGGCGATGGCGGCGGCGATCCGTCGCACGTCCATGACGAGTACCGCCCCGAGCCCCTTTCTTCGCAGCGGAGGGAAGAGCTTCGCCGCCACAACATGCACTACAAAAAAAAGACACATCCACGACATTTTGGGCCGAACGAAAAAAAATTCTGTCATACATATGACACTTCTATGACGATAATTGTGACAAAACCCGGTATCATCATAGATGTGGTGGGCTCCTACTTCTATGACAAAAAATCATGACAGAAAATGGGCTTTTCGTCCTGGACGGGACGGAGACACAGCTGCATGACATTCTTTGGGCCGTCCATGACAGAAAAAACCATGGTAGAAGCGAGGGCGAGGAAAATTTCGGGGAGTTCCCGGTTACGGTGGGAGGTTGTGGGCCGAGCGATGCGTGTTTCTCTCGTACACGTACGCGTGTGTGTGCGAGGCGTTGGCTCTAACTGAACCCGAGCGAGGCGTTGGGCTCTAACTGAACCCGAGCGATTGCACTGTAGGCTACGCGTTACTGAACCTGAGCGATTGATCGATGGCTGTTAACGGAACCCGATCAAGCGATTCCTTCACAACTGCTGCTAACTGAAGCCGATCGATGTTGCCTCTGGATGAACAGTGAGCGTTGCGGGGGGTGGATGAACAGTTCCCGGTGGGAGTGGATGAACAGGACCCCGTGGTGTTGCCTCTGGATGAACAGGACCCCGATCGATCGAGCCGGTTGGGGCTGGATGAACAGGACCCCGTGGAGGGCTGGATGAACAGGACCACCCCGTGGAGGGCAGGATGAACAGTAGATGGTGGAGGGCAGGATGAACAGTAGCCTGTGGAGGGGTGGTTGAACAGGAGCCCGTGGAGAGGGCTGGTTGAACAGTAGCCGATGGAGTAGCGCGCGGTGGAGGCTCGATGAACAGGAGCCCATGGATGAACAGTCGCGGGTGGAGGCTGGAGGAGGTCGACGGTGGATGAATAGTAGCTCATGGAGGCTGGAGGGGGGCGACGGTGGAGATGAACAGTATCCCGTGGAGTCCTGTTTTGCGGTACACCACACCCCTCCCGATGAACAGGACCCCCGTTTCGACCGTAGTGCTCCATCACAAGTCCGTTTCGTCCGTTTTGTGGTACGCCACACCCCTCCCGATCAACAGGACCCCCGTTTCGACCGTAGAAGGTCCATTTCCTCCATTTTGCGGTACGCCAGACCCCTCCCGATCAACCGGACCCCATTCCGAACGTAGGAGGTCCGTTTCCTCCATTCTGCGGTACGCCAGGCCTCATTTCCATTGCCTGTTCCGTCTAAGCCCTCCCGATGAGCACGACCACGCATTCCGTTCTGACCCAGCCGGTTGGCTCCCACGCGTTCCGTTGCCTCCCCATGAACACGACGCATTCCGTTGCCTCCCCATGAACACGACGCATTCCGTTGCCTCCCCATGAACACGACGACGACGTTGTTTCTCTGTTCCGACCCAGCCATGTCAACGAGCCCTCGCTGTACGTATGCGCGAGTAGGCGTCCGAGACCCTGCCCGTATGTACACATATGTGGCCGTATATTCTTTCTTGCACCCTGGCCGCCTCTACTACGACACGTGCGCGCCTCTACATCCACCAGTATATATGTACGTACACGTTCGCGACTAGAATGACAACGCTATATACACTTCGACCAGGTGGGTCCCGACTGTCAGGCACTTCCTTGCGTGCGAAGATGTACCTGGTGGGTCCCAGCAGTCAGGGGGGCGAAATACGATGGCCCGTCCGGTGGGTCCCCGCTGTCAGGTGGAGGAATAATTATTTTGCATGTAATAAGGAGGCACTTCCTTGCTGCGGCCGTGGACCCAGCTTGACCTCTCCACGTACAGTCCACGTCCGATGGAAGCCGTTCCTTGACCACATTAACCACGCCACGCCGAGAGCACCAGGGCGGTGGATGACGGCGAGGCCAAGGAAGGGGACGACGTGGAGCCGGGGAAGACGCGATAGTGGATGCCCACGCGTAGAGGAGTACGAGGGTTTACTGGTTCGCTGCGGTGTGATGCTGCCGTCGCCGCAGAATAACAGGGGGTGTGGGTGAGTAGAGGGATGGCCTGGCCAGCGGTGGGAGTAGTAGGGGCGGTGAGGCCTCCGCCGCATCGCAGCCGGCCACGGGAGGCGGGAGCACGAGGCACGACCGGCGCTGGTTTGGGCGGCTGGAGCAAGAAGACCAGAGGTTGAAGAAGCACTACGGCCGTTGGATGGACATCGTACGGTCACTGGAGCTAGAATCGTGCATATTGACTAAGTTGACAAAGCCCTCCGTCCCCGTCAACTTAGTAGGCCCACAAGTCAGCCTCTCACCAAGGTGGGTCCCAGCTAGCAGGGGGTATTCATTTTTTTGTGCGTAATAAGGAGGCACTTACGGTGGGTCCGAGCTGACAGCAGGGGGAACATTTTTTCACGAAATACGGTGGCCCGTCGGGTGGGTCCCAGCAGTCAGGGGCAAACGTTTTTTTCTTGATATACTGGTGAGCGTCCGGTGGGTCCCTGCTGTCAGGTGGAGGAATAATTATTTTCCGCATAATTAGGAGGCACTTCCTTGCGGTTGCCGTGGACCCAGCTATCAGCCTCTCCACGTATAGTATTCTTTCGATGGAATTCAGTCGTTGGCCACATTGACCACGCCGCGCCGACATCACCATGGCGGTGGACGACGGCGAGGCCTAGGAAGGGGAAGACGCTGAGCCGGGGAAGACGCGGCAGTGGATGCCCACGCGGAGAGGAGTACGAGGGTTCACTGGTTCGGCTGCGCTGCCATCGCCGCAGAATAACAGGGGGTGTGGGTGAGTGGAGTGGAGGGATGGCCTGGCCAGCGGTGGGAGTAATATGGGGGCGGTGAGGCCTCCACGGCAGCAGAGCCGGCCACGGGAGGCAGGAGCAGGCGGCATGACCGGCGCTCCTTTAGGCGGCTGGAGCAAGAAGACTAGAAGTTGAAGAAGCACTACGGCCATTGGATGGACATCGTACGGTCAGTCGAGCTAGAATCGTGCATATTGACTAAGTTAACAAAGCCCTTTGTCCCCGTCAACTTACTAGGCCCACTATACTGGGTCCCAGCTAGCAGGGGGTATTTATTTTTTTTGTTCATAATAAGGAGGCACTTCCTTGCATGCGAAGATATAGCTAGTGGGTCTGAGCTGTCAGCGGCGGTAATGTTTTTTCGCGAAATAAAAAGGCCGTTTCGGTGGGTCCCAGATGTCAGGTGGAGGAAATCATTATTTTGCACGTAATAAGGAGGCATTTCCTTGTGTGCGGCCGTGAACCCAGCTGTCAGCCTCTCCACGTACAGTCCACTTCAGATGCATGTTGGTCGTTGACCACACTGACCACGCCACGCCGAGAGCACCAGGGCGGTGGACGACAGCGAGGCCTAGGAAGGGAACGACACGGAGGCAGGGAAGACTCGGCCGTTGTTTTTTTTTCCCACGTGGAGGGGAGTATGACTGTACGAGGGTTTACTGGTTCGTCTGCCGTCGCCGGAGAATAACAGCAGGTGTGGGTGATTACAGGGATGGCTAGGCCAGCGATGGGAGTACGGTGGGGCGGTGAGGCCTGCGCGGTAGCACAGCCGGCCGCGGGGAGGAGGGAGCTGGCAGTCCTGCCGGCGCTTGTTTGAGCGGCTGGAGCAGGAAGAGCAGAGATTGAAGAAGCACGACGGCCGTTGGATGGACATCCAATAGTATACAGGCCATCTGTGGAAAGCCTCAAATCTGTGGAAAATAGCATACAACCCATCTGCCATTATTTCAAATAATTTACAGCCCATTTGCTAATTCTTACGGGTTTTTTTGGAGCCCATATTCTTTATGTTAGCATTACAGCCCATATTGTGGCCACGGTTAAAAAATTATACAAAATTTTGCATATGTCGGTGCGGTCTGAACTGTTTTTAATCCCGAAATTTTGAGTCACATTCAGACTGATTTTAAAAATAAATGTATATCAATATAAAATCCAATAAATTGTCCACGCATAAAAATCAATGCAATTTAAAATCTCGAAATGAAAAAAAGATATTTGAAAATAATTGTCGGTTTGATGTGTTTTAAAAATGTACAACCCATTTCTCATTACTGATAAGCCATTTTCTCGGCCAGCCGAATGAAGCTCTCCTTGTCTTGAAAGATTTGCAGCCCAACAGGCCTGATAAAGTGACTTACTTGACAAATCACAAAAGAACTGGGCTAGCCATTTTCAGAAAGAAAAAAAACTACTGGGTTGGTCTGTGGTAAACATAAAAGAAAAGGTTGTCTAGACAGGCCATAGTGTCCCGCACAGTCCAGTTGACACCCTGCTTCCGTCTCAAAACAAATTAGATAAATTCCACTCCAATTATGGCGATTCATAAAAATGCCACTGCAATTTCCAAACTTTGAAAAATGCCACTGCAATTTTTGCAAACTTTGGAAAACGCCACTCCAGACTTCGAAAAATGCCACTAGAAATGGCATGAAATGGCATTTTTCAAAGTTTGGAAATTGCAGTGGCATTTATCAAATTAACCCAAAACAAAAATAACTAGGCGAGCTGCTGGGTCCCTGGTGTCAGCCGCTCATTGTGCAATTCTCTCGTTTATTGGCTACGTTGACAATGGCATGGGACCCAGATGTCAGAAATCCACTAGGAGGAGCCATTTTTTATTGGCTTGAAATAAGGAGGCACTTGCTTGCGTACTGCCATGACCTTGGCGGGTACCTGCTGTCATCCTCTCCATGTACAATCATCTCCTGATTGTGTACGCTTCAACTTGCTAGGCCCACAAGTCAGCCTCTAAACCGTGGTGGACAAATACAACCCATTTAAAAAATAACAGCCCATTCCATACGTTCAAACGGAAAGTTCAACATTCAGACCAAAGTAACAGGTCTGATCCACATATAGAGTACTGAACTTCCACATTGACAACCATCATAGCCAAGTTAACTATCTACTCCCCTAACACTCTAGTAGCGTACAAGTACTAACTTACTCTTAGCTAATTAGACGATGCCGGCCGCCATCTGCTGTCCATGCTAAACGCTGGCACCGGCGTCCTCCGCCTCTCCTCGGACTTGCCAGAGGTGCGATAGGGCGCGTTGCTCGCGCGCGTTCGCCCTTTCCATGCTGGCGTGGTCCACCGAAGCTTCAGCTTCCAAGCGGGAAACCCACTTGACAAGATGGTAGTAAAAATCGGCATCGCGAACGCGTGCGTGCCCGAAAGCCTCCAGGGCTATTTGCCGGGCGCCGGCCTCCACGTAGTCGACCCAGTTGTGAGCGCTCTGCTCGCGACTCAGAGCATCGGTGCGCTGCTGCTCCATGTCCCGCTGGCGGCGCAAATCGGCGATACGCTGCTCCTCCGCCAGGCGGTCACGCTCCAACAACTCCTGCTCCTCCGCCATGCGGTCGCGCTCCAACAACTCCTCGATCTCCGCATTGCCATCTAAAGACAGAGAGAATGCCTCCTCCCTCCGTCTGCCTTCCGGTGAAAACCCGAACACTAGTTCCGGCAATGACCGCCTCCGGCGTCGCCTACCGCGGACGGGCGGGGGCATGGCGGACGTGGCGAGCGATGTCGGGCCGGTGGGGGCTTATGAGGATATGGCGAGTTGGGTCACGGTGGCACCTGAGAAGGCCGGGAAATAGTACTTATAGGCGGAAGGTAGCACGACAGTCATTGGAATTCAATGCATAATGGCTTAGTGCGCCAGCTTGCCGTGAAAAACTAGAGAAACTGAAATTATGACTATGTCGTCCCGTCCCGTCTGGGTCGCACGCCGGCATGGCGGTCAAACGAGTGCACTCGAATCATCTCCCTCCTTGTCAATAATGATTCCAAGGATTTAAAGCATATCTTTTTTCGCATCAGTTAGTTGCCTTAATTATGGCCGGCTGCATGCAAGCACTAAGAATCGCTCGCAGGCAGTACGCGAAGTAGCATGCAACGAGTCGCAGGCGAGGGCACGCATGCAGCCACTTAAATCGCTAGAATTAATTAGGCTTAAACTTCTGCATGCCGTTAATTATTGCCATGCCTTGGTCTTGCTGCTTTGCTCACGGGACTAATAAATCCCGGACGGAGGGAGTACCTTGGTTGGTGAGAGGTTTGAATTAAGCCCTGCTGTCGGTGTCAAAACCGGCGGATCTCGGGTAGGGGGTCCCGAACTGTGCGTCTAGGCCGGATGGTAACAGGAGGCAGGGAACATGATGTTTTACCCAGGTTCGGGCCCTCTTGATGGAGGTAAAACCCTACGTCCTGCTTGATTAATATTGATGATATGGGTAGTACAAGAGTAGATCTACCACGAGATCAAGGAGGCTAAACCCTAGAAGCTATCTTACGGTATGATTGTTGTATATGGAGTTGATCGCCTACGGACTACAACCCTCCGGTTTATATAGACACCTGATAGGGTTAGGGTTACATAGAGTCGGTTACAATGGTGGGAGATCTTGAATATCCGCATCGCCAAGCTTGCCTTCCACGCCAAGGAAAGTCCCATCCGGACACGGGACGAAGTCTTCAATCTTGTATCTTCATAGTCCAGGAGTCCGGCTGAAGGTATAGTCCGGCTACCCGAACACCCCCTAATCCAGGACTCCCTCAGTAGCCCCCGAACCAGGCTTCAATGACGACGAGTTCGGCGCGCAGATTGTTCGGCATTACAAGGCGGGTTCTTCTCCAAATCTTGTGTACCTGTAGGAATAATGTCCGATTTTTGTAATGTAGTGCTCCTCAGCTTCCATGCCCAATAATGGTCGTCTTCCACGTGTCAAACGAATGCGAAAAGCCGGGGTGTATTTACATCCACACCCCTAGCCGTATAAACGAGCCGCCTATTTAACGGGATGGGGATTTAGGTCCAAACCACATCTTCTCCTTTCCGTGAGTTATCATCAGAGCGCTTCCAGCAAAGGTCCATTCCAACATGACCAGCCGTCGCAGCTCCTCCCCTCGCCCCTCCGGTCCCAAACCCGGGGACTGGGAGAGTTGCACCATCCCGCATAGCGAGTTAGTGTCGCTTCAGGCCAACGGATTTCTCCCTCAGGCATACATGGTCCCGGTCCGAGCCGGTCTCGCCACCTACAATGGCGGAAAACAAGTGGAGAGCACCCCCAATCCTTCTAAAGGAGAGCGGGTGTGCCTCGTCCCCTATCTAATAAGGGGACTGGGATTTCCAATTCATCCATTTCTCCACGGGCTTCTGGAGTTCTACGGCCTCCAGCTGCACAATCTCACGCCCGCCTCCGTATTTCATATTGCGGGTTTCGTCGCCCTTTGCGAGCTATTTTTAGGCATTGAGGCTCATTTCGCGCTGTGGAAGAGGTATTCTGCCTGGTGCCCCGTTCCCAAAAGGGGTCTGTATACCAAGTGGGCGGAGCCGAAGTATGGTGCATCGCCGGGACCGGATACCTATCCGGAACCCCAAAGAAGGCGTCCGAGGACTGGCCTTCGGAATGGTTTTATATAGATGACGTCCCTCTACCGGACCCTATCCGGGTCAGTCTCCCTAAGTTGAACAGTGCTCCGTTGAAGAAACGCTTGAGCTGGCGTCCGCGGAGCTCCTAGAAAGAAAGCGACAGAGACGTCCTTTACCTGATGGGCCGGAAAAGACTGTTGGCTCATTCCGGACTAACCATGATTGGAGTCATGGCCGCATGCATTATGCGGGGGGTGCAGCCGCTTCAATATAGAGGCCACCCCATGTGGGATTTCAACGGGGAGGATGACGCCACACGTTACGGTCGTAAGGGGCCGGCCTCAGCCGCCGCCTTAGTAAAGATCTTATCCTCTTTGTACAAGGGAGAAAAGGAGGAATTCCTCCGCGTCAACCCGTAGGCCGGATTCAGTATGTACGATCCTCCAAGTTGGGTAAGTGAACAATTGCGCTTGCCCGTTTGTTTTATACTCCCGTGGTTAGATAGGTAGTCTAACGACTTCAATGCAGGAACTGCGATAGGAGGTAAAGGATATAAGCAGCCGCCCTCCACAGCCCGAGGACCCAGAATGGTCCCTCAATCTGGACTCCGAAGAGGATCCGGACATATCGGTGGAGCTTATCGATGGGGTGTTCCATCAGCTAAGCAAGGACAATACCTTGGTAGCCATTACGGCGGATTACCCAGGGTTAATCCCGGCCTCCCAGGTGACAGAAACCGGGGTCTTATTCCCTTGAAAGAGATTCCACCCTCACGTAGCCCGATGTTTCTGACGACAGCCATGTTTTGCAGGGGAGATTTCCGAGGCAGGAGGCCGAACCTGCAGCGGCTAGCCAACGAGGGGCCGCAGAGCCCCGTGGGGCAAAAAGGAATGAAGTACGGACTGAGATGCCGGCGCAAAGGTATAGTGCACCCGTTGTTTCCCTGGAGTTATTCTG
This sequence comes from Triticum urartu, assembly GCF_056163025.1. Taxonomy (NCBI): domain Eukaryota; kingdom Viridiplantae; phylum Streptophyta; class Magnoliopsida; order Poales; family Poaceae; genus Triticum; species Triticum urartu. The sequence continues at coordinate 642,073,691 of NC_141875.1, forward strand.
TCAGGGCATATTAACGTTCGTGCTATCTTCAGAACGAAGAGACCTCGCCGAACTACATCTGGAGAGGTTGCCAATCGCGCCTCCACCAGTCAGGCTCCAATGTCTGGCCAGGAAGCGGAGGCGAGCACAAGGCGCACACCGGACGCTCCTCCGATAGAGGATGCGGACAGGTTGTCTGCCACAATTTCTGAAGTGGAGAGTGCCATGAACCACAGGCGTCGCCGGACAACTCTACGCGACGCTTGTTTCTCCCAAGAGGCTTTAGATGCCTTTAATTCGGGAGATGCGTACCTCCGTGCCACTCAACATGGTTTAGCCAGAGCCACGGAGCAGTATGTAAAAGACATACGGGTAAGAAAATTTTGGTTAAATATATATATATATATGCCAGTAGCCCCCGAGACTTGAAGCAGTTAGAGCAACTGATTTAAGGATCATTTAATATGCAGCTTCTTACAGAGAAGAATGCCGTACTGTCCCAGGAGCTGGAAAAGTGCAAGGCCCAACTAGAGGCCGCACTAGCCGCAGCAGGGGAGCCCAAAGAGACCCCCTCAGGTAAGATACACTTCGAAAGATTAGTATTGTGCGGTGTGGGTGCAAATCTGACAAATCATATTGCAGATGGCGCCAGACTCGATCTGGACAAGCAACAACTCTTACGCCGGCTAAAGGCTGGTGAGAGTACGTTGACAAAGGTGAGGCGAGAGAAGAATGATCTTCAGGATGCCAACACCAAGCTGGACATCGAACTTAAAGATGTTCGTGGCCAGCTGTCGGACTCCACGAAGGAGAATCAGCGGCTTCGATGCGGCATTTTTAGTAAGTGCTTGAACGAACTTTGAAAAAAGAGTTCGGCGAGGAAGTTGACTAACAGAGTAATGTCTGTAGGTATGCTCACAGGTCGTCCTGCAGAGGAGATGCACGGTTCTACGGGTGACCTTCTTCCCGAACTCTTGCAACTGCACGAGCGAATTCAGCAGGCAATGTGGGGTATTGCCCAAGCCTTATGGCCTGCCCAATCCGTGCCTGAGGGCCTTGGAGAGCTTGCAGAGAAGCTGAAGGGAGCTCGGCGGCGCTTCCGGTTATGGAAGATATCGGCCTGCCGACAAGGTGCTAGGGAGGCTTGGGCCATGGTGAAGACCCATTTTAGGAAGTCTGACCCAAACCACATGGCCGAAGTCGGACCAGTGGGGCCTGACGGGAAGGAGATCCCTGTAAGCTTAGTATACGGCCAAGTAGAGTTGGCCGCGAAGTATTCCCAGCAGGACTGTAAATTAGACAGCCTATTAGATGGTATAGAAAAGGAATACAATCAGTCAGAATGACTATGTAATTTTAAATTGACATGTGTAATGCCTTCTAGCCGGATTGTAGATCATTTGTCGTTGCCGACCTTTTCGCTTCAACCCCGGGACCTGACGGTCTGGAGTGTGTCCGAATACCATAGCGGTTATGTAAGAACTGGGGTATGCGTGGAGACCAGGCGTAGGGGTCATTAGTGCTTTATCAGACAAGTGCCCAACTAGTTATGTTATATTACATGGTTAGTAAGAAACATCTTCCAAAGAGAATAGTTCCGTTAGGGGTTCCTTTCGCTGGGAGGCATGCCCTAAAGTGCATGTCCGGACTGCCTGAAAAAACGCAGAAAAAAGCATCTGGGGGCGCATAAAATGGGTATAAAGATCATCTTTTATTTCACTAACCGAATATTCCCTTAAGAACGCTAGCTTTCGGCTTCACCCAGTCTGAGGTACACATCCGGCTGACCCGGCAGTAACAATCGCAGAGGTGCTCCCTTTACCGCCTAGCAGAACAATCGGGAACGTAGGGGTAAGCACAGGAGCCAGGCAACCCAGCTTGGCCAAAACTTAAGTCATATCGATGCATATAATGGTGAAGAAAAAGGTACATGCGGAAGTTTGACGCATGTGTTGGGCGTGAAGCCCGTATAAATAAGCTTCTGTTAAAGAAGCCCCCGGGTTTAATGAGCGCGAGTGGCGCGTCACTGGATGAGCCTTTAAGGGCTATAAAAGAAAAGAGGGGAAGGAGAGAAATGTAAGACGGAAAAATGCAAAAAATGGACAGAGGAAGGAGACGAACACAGAATCCGGCGCTAGGCATAGAATCTTCGGAGACGGGCGGCGTTCCACGGGTTCGGCTCGAGTTGGTTATCCGACGCATCTCGCAGGCGGTATGCCCCACCAGTCAGGACTTAGTCGATTATGAATGGACCTTCCCACTTGGGCTTTGATTTTGTCCTTTTTCTTATCCGGCAGGCGTAGAACTAGTTCGCCAACATTGTAATTTTTGGCCCGTACTTCTCTGCTTTGATATCTTCGGGCCTGCTGTTGATAAAATGCGGAACGGGCTTTTGCCACGTCACGCTCCTCCTCCAAGGCGTCCAAGTTGTCCTGCCGATCGAGCTCGGCTTCTCTTTCTTCGTACATGCGCACTCTAGGTGAGTCATGAATTATGTCGCAGGGCAGAACTGCCTCTGCGCCGTACACCATGGAAAATGGTGTGTATCCGGTGGTGCGATTTGGCGTGGTCCGCAGCCCCCATAGCACGGAGTCGAGCTCCTCTACCCAGTGCGTGTTAGATTCCTTGAGGGACCGCACCAGTCTGGGTTTAATGCCGCTCATGATAAGACCATTTGCGCGTTCGACCTGGCCGTTGGTTTGTGGGTGATAGTTGGAAGCATAATCGAGCTTGATGCCCATGTTTTTGCACCAGAGTTTTACCTCGTCGGCGGTAAAGTTTGTACCGTTATCGGTTATGATGCTATCGGGGACGCCATAACGGTGTACAACCCCGGATATGAAGTCTATCACAGGTCCGGATTCGGCCGTTTTAACAAGCTTGGCTTCTATCCATTTGGTGAACTTATCCACCATGACCAGTAAGTATTTTTTCCTATCGGTCCCACCTTTAAGGGGACAGACCATGTCAAGCCACCAGACCGCAAAAGGCCAGGTGATGGGTATAGTTTGGAGTGCCGTGGGTGGCATAAGGCTTTGGTTGGTGAAAATTTGGCAACCAGCGCATCGTTGGACTAGGTCCTGAGCGTCTGCCCGGGCCGTCGTCCAATAAAAGCCTGTACGGAAAGCCTTGCTAACAAGGGACCGAGTAGCGGCGTGGTGACCACCGAGTCCGGCATGAATTTCAGCTAGAAGGTTCCGCCCTTCCTCTTCGGAGATGCACCTTTGAAGGACTCCGGTAGTGCTTTTCTTATAAAGCTCTCCCTCGTGGACTCTATAGGCTTTAGACCGCCGCACTATGCAGCGGGCCTCGTTTTGGTCCTCCGGGAGTTCCTGCCTAGTAAGGTAGGCTAGGAGTGGTTCTATCCATGGGGTGATAACCGCCATTATTACGTGGGCTGAAGGTGTAATTTCATTGGCAGAGCCTCCAATTGTGTCAGATTGTTCGGCGTCGAGTGGTGCGGCTGGGTCCGGGCTGTTATTTGCGGGTTCCCCCTCCCATGCTACGGATGGTTTGAACAATATTTCCAAAAAGATGTTGGGGGGGACTGCATCGCATTTTGCTCCGATGCGTGCCAGGACGTCCGCTGCTTGATTGTTTTCTCGGGCTATATGGTGAAACTCCAGCCCTTCGAACCGAGTTGACATTTTTAGGACGGCGTTGCGGTAAGCTGCCATTTTTGGGTCCTTGGCGTCGAAGTCTCCATTTATTTGGGATATCACGAGGTTTGAATCCCTGCGTACCTCTAGGCGCTGGATACCCATGGATACTGCTATCCGGAGACCATGTAGGAGGGCCTCATATTCGGCTGCATTGTTGGAATCTGTGTACATGATCTGGAGCACATATTGGACTGTGTCTCCTGTGGGGGACGTCAGGACACGCCAACCCCCAGTCCAGCCAACATTTTGGAGCCGTCGAAATGCATAATCTAGTTTGAATATGTGCCGTACTCTCTAGGGAGCTCGGCCTCCGTCCATTCTGCGACGAAGTCGGCCAAAACTTGCGATTTAATAGCTCGCCGTGGCTTATAGGTTATATCGAACGGGAGAAGCTCGATGGCCCATTTTGCAATCTGGCCCGTTGCATCGCGGTTGTTGATAATATCGTTGGGGCGGTACTATGCTACCGCGCTGCTGCTGGTTTTGCAGTCCGGGTGAGACCCTTTTCATCATCGTCACCGCGGCGTCGCGTCGTCTCTCCGGTAGCGCTCGGGGGCTCGACATCGACACGCTCCTGGGCGGCCTCACAGGATGGCGTGTCCTCGTCATCGGCCTCGCCGTTCTCGCCGTCATCACCGTGGCGTCGCCGTCGTCTCTCCGGTAGCGCTCGGGGGCTCGGCATCGACACACCTCGGGCAGCCGCACGAGACGGCGCTTCCGCGTCGTCGGCCTCGACACCGCTGAGCCTACTCACGCTCGTTCCGCTCACTTGCATCTGCTTGCAAGCTAGCTAGATGCAGGTCAACCATGGTCAAACACTAGCCACATGCAAGTCATATACGCATCAGATAGAAGCCAGACACCAGTTAGATAATGCATGTGCATTAGCCTGATGCATGTCGGATATTGTCCATATATTAGCCAGACAATGCTAGTCTCCGCTCTACCCCGCCCAAGCTGCTGCCCACCTGCTTGCCTCGCCGTGCCCGTGGCCTTTTCTAGCACCTCGCGCGCGACCCTCGCTCGCGGTCACGCGTGCGCTCCGCCCGGCCATCTCCGTGTAATGGCTCACAGCCCGAGCTCCTCCGCCACTAGCTCACCATAGCGCTGCTGCCTCGTTCGGCTCCTGCATCCCGAGCTACTTCGCCCGCCTCCGCCCCGAGCTGCTTCGTCCGCCTGCAGCGACTGAGCCCCGGCACCTCCCTCACAACCGGTCAGCACCGGCTCCGAGTCTCCTCCGTGCCGGCTCCGCCTCTGCCGCGGCCTCGCCTCGCGTTTGCCGTCGGGTGCCGTGGCCGGCTGCGCCCCGCGCGCCCCCCGCCGGCTCCTGCGTTGGCCGCGGCCAGGCCATCTCCGGCTCCGGGTTGCCGCTCCCTCGTCGCCCAGCCGCCTCGCCGCAGTCGCGGCTGCTGCGTCGCGCCCCTCCCACGCGTCCAGCTCGCCGGCCTCCGGCTGCACCAGCTCCCGGCCCCGGCCATCTCAGCTTCCCCGCGTGCGTGCGCGCCCCGGCGCCATCTGCAGCCTCGCAGCAAGCCTCCCCTGGCGCCGGTTGCTCAGCTCCACCCTGCGCATCATCACCCACGCGTCCGACAGCGTTTGCGCGGGCCTCCGCATGGCTGCATCGTGCTCGACACCCGCGCCGATTTCGTCCCCGCGCCAGCTGCCCAGCTCTCGGGCGCAGACTACTCCGCTCCGGCTCCCCACGGCCGCCTCTGTGCGCCGCCCGTTTCAGCCGCCTGCCGGCTTCGCGCGGGCCGGCAGCCCGCAACTCGGACGGCCGGCTGCCGTCTCCCCGATACTCCGCGTTGGCGCTCTCCTTCAGGTCGTCGCTGCCGCCTCCTGCTCGCGGGCTCCGCGTCCCGGGCCGTGCCGGTTTCCTCCACCTCCGCGCGCCCGGCCGTTCGGCTCCGGGTCTCGCCCGCAGGCCAGCTCCACCTCCACCCGCGGCCGAGTTCTCCGCCTTGCCGGGCCTCCTCAATGTTGCGCCCGGCGCCGCCACCTCCTGCTTCACGCTAGTTTTCTCCTGCCGACTCCCGCCGTAGCCGGCTGCCCGTTGCGGCCGACTGCTGCAAGAAATGGGCCGTCTGCCCATGTCCGGGCAGAAAAAGAAAGAGAGAAAAAGTGTGCCGACTGGCAACCTAGCCGGGTGCTGAAGAGAAAAAAAATATATGTGTGTGTGTGTGTGCATCCGGCTGCCCAGATCCGGCTGAAGAAAATGCTGGGTGCCCACGGCGGACTGGCGAGAAAAAAAAGGTGCGTCCGACCGCGGGCTGCCTGTCCGGCTGCAAAGAGCCCGACTGTTGTGTCGGGGTCCACCCGCCCGGCCGGCTAAAGAAGAAAAAGAAGAAGACAAAATAGTCGCCGGGAGATCCGGCCCGACTGCTCAGCAGTCGGCCCGAATCTCGGGGGCTACACCCAGCGGGTGCGCTGAAGCGCCCCCGCGAAGAAGACAAAGTAGTTGCCGGGAGATCCGGCCCGACTCCTCAGCAGTCGGCCCGAATCTCGGGGGCTACACCCAGCAGGTGCGCTGACGCGCCCCCGTGAATAAGAAGACAAAGTAGTTGCTGAGAGATCCGGCCCGACTGCTCAGCAGTCGGCCCTAATCTCGGGGCCTACACCCAACGGGTGCGCTGACGCGCCCCCGTGAGGAAGAAGACAAAGTAGTTGCTGGGAGATCCGGCCCGACTGCTCAGCAGTCGGCCCGAATCTCGTGGGCTACACCTAGTGGGTGCGCTGGCGCGCCCCCACGGAAGATTGCAAGAAACAGAAACAAGAGACAAAAGAAGAGTTTTGTCCGGCTGCCAGCAGTTGACAAAAGAGAAAAAAGAAGAAAAGGGCGCTGCCAGACGCCTCGTCGCCTGGCCGGCTGTGCCAAGACGGCTCGGCCGTGTTCCGCTCGCCGCCTGGCCGGTCAAGCCCGACCGGCTGGACCCTCCTCGAACGTCCGGAGGCCCGAAGGCTACACCCAGCGGGTGCGCCGGCGCGCTCAGCAAGCGTTGAGCCGCGCCGGCTGTCTTCAGAAAACTCTGCCTTGGCTATGCGAAAACCAATGTGAGCTCCTCACCCGCATATTTTTTGCACCACGCAAGCACGGATAACCCCGAGCGAAGCTCGGGGGCTGTCTCCGTGTTTCATTACAGTAGCATCACTGTTCACCCTGGCGCCAATCAGAGTTGGCCTGGGGGCTGGCCGCTTGGCCTGAGACGTTAGTTCCCGCAGACGGCTTAGTACCGTGCGTGGTACCAAAGGCCCACTCTTATTCACAGACCGCAGAGCGGTTGTCTGACTAGCAAGAGTGAACGCTGGAGGTCACCCACGCGAAAAACGTCCGGGGAGAAAAATGGATCGGGCGATCTGACCATTTCCTTTACAAGTATCTACTCGGTTGAATCTGCTCCTAGACTCTGAGTACTGTACACTCCACTTCACGGCCCACTCTCAGCCACAGACCGCAGAGCGGCTGTCAGGCGAGCGAGAGCACAAGCCAAAAGGCAGAGGGAACACGAAAAAGATTAAGGGGGATCAGACGAAACTGAGTCGGCACCCTCCGCACAAAACTTGCAATGCTAAAAGCAAACATTTGATATATCTGCGTGGACTAACTTTGTCTTTTTCATGATCATTTCCATGAACATTTGCCAAAAAACCTCCGCCCAACTTTGCCAAGTTGCCCGGAGGCTTGGGGGCTACTGTCGGAGTAATTGGACACGGATACCCCAAAGACGGCAAGACGATATTTCAAGACATCGGGGCTAGCAAAGACCCTCAGTCCGATTGCCGGCTACCGACTACACCAACCAGCCGGCTGCCGACTGCACCAACCAGCCGGCTGCCGACTGCACCAACCAGCCGGCTGCCGACTGCAGCCTGACCCGACACCGACAAGACACCGACGGGACGGCCGTACCCGAGCACTATTCACGTGTCACCCCAGCCATCATGTATAGTGTCACTTGTCCCCTGGCACTATTTATGAAGTGACACAGGGGACAAGCATGACACCCCACCATGCCTTGCCCATGCCACCACTTAGCTTAGATGATAAGCTAGACACACTATATATATGAGCATCCATCCATCCATCCAGGATGGACTCACACCCCCACACCCTCACGCATGCATACTAGCTAGCAAGATAGCTAGCTAGCACACAAACATACCATTCGGCCACTGGAGCTTGCATGCTCATCCGGTCATCCACATATATACGAGGCCAGATGCCTACGGCACTGACCTTAGATACAGCTCCAGGAGCACTCTGTACCAGATATACTCAGACATGCAGGAGTAGGGGTGTTATCTCTCCGGAGAGCCCCGAACCTGGGTAAACTAGCGCGTGCTACTCGCATACCCGTCCCTGGATATTCTAGCAGCAGTCTTGCCCTCACACGAAGCCACCTTGTGGCATATGTCATCTTGCACCCCCTCTGTGAGAATACCACGACACAAACTTTGACCAAGTTTATATACAAAAATATTAAAATATACAATAACAAATCAACAACAAAAATATTAAGATATACAATAACAGATCATTACAAATATGTAGCTCCAAAAGCAGAGATCTAGAAAAAACATATGTTCTTCCTACTAACATGGATGCTTCTCTTGGCCAACATTCAGTACAGACTAAAAGACAAATTTGTTTGTGAAGTCTACAATTCCTCTTGCAAACGTAAGTGGTTTCACCAACAGCTGGAACCATGAGAATGAACCACACATGATGGAGGAACATCCACTGCAATATGATTTGGTCTTCTCTCGATCACACCGCGAGACTATTTTCGGACTACAAACTTTAACTTAGGGAAAATGATGCCCATTGTATAATCAGACCAAAGCAATGAAGCACCTAGTGTTGGCCAATAAATAGTACAGTACTACTTTTCTGCAGTCCATGAAGTGACTATCCTGTGTCTATTTTCAAATGGCGCTGCATGCAGTGACTATACTATTTCTCTTGTGCAGTTCAACCAAAATTGCGGACACTTTGTTTGTTTGCCAAATAGCAATGGGCAAACATCTCTGTCTGCACAAATATCAAGCAGCTAGTAAACATATACCACACCTTGTATTTTCGGTTTAAACATGTCTCTTCCGCTTAGCATCTGTCATGTTCTGCACTGGACAATCTGATACAGTTATGTTTTGCCCTGGACAATTTCATACTGAATTGATTTGCTGGTTCAGAGCAGAAATATAGTGCCTATTCTTCATAAGACCAAGGATATCCATGTTCCCAGTGATGGAAGAGGTGAAATCAATACAACCGAAATTGAGCATCCAATCATTGAATCCTGTCCTGCACCTCCAATGTAGGTCCACCCTGCCAATAAATTCACATGCAAACCACTAGTATTACTATCTAATGACAGTACAAAAAGAGTAGCAAGATAGTAGCAAACCATGTACCTTCGTAATGAACAGCTCATAGTGCCACCAATTGGATATAAAGGTTTGGAAAAAAACATGCTCCTAATGTTGAACCAGTTGGACTTTTTGTGCAGTTCCACTAAAATCGAGCATCCCTGTTTGCATAGATATTGAAAGTGTGATTACTCTAAAAGTGGCACTAGTTGAAGCATAGACACACAAATATAAGCATTCCAATTTCACAATTGGAAAAGGTAGCAAGACTGTTTCTAACCACCTATTTGAAGGAATAAATAAAGCAACAGCGGCTGATGTCAGGAAGGCATACATAGTCTTTTCTGAAAAACTAAGCCATTCCTGACCTTTCCTCTTCTTTTAAGCAAATTTGTGCAGTTCTACTAAAATAAAATGCCATCACCGCCTTGACAATTCATTGACACTGTACAAAAGGAAATGACTTTACATTACATCATGATGTCAGGTATGTAGTCGACAGGCATTAGAGACAAACATACAGACCTCCTCCAATAACATAATGAACATTAATTTTAACAAAGGTGTGACTAGCTTTACCGGGATAATTTGAGTGAACTCTACACCCTTTGTTCCTTAATATAAGACGTTTTCGTGGTTCAATTTAAAGTACCCAAACGTCTAGTATTTAGAAAAACAGGTAGTAGTTTTCTTGAGCACATATCTGGGAAAGCTTGCCACACTTTATTCATGTCCATACGCTAATGCAACACCATTCGAATACTACAAATATACACTAATCCAGTGGCTAGTGCAACAGTAGAGTAGTTAGTTTATTACAAGGTACAGTACAATGGTTTTACTGAACAGATTTCAATAAACTCTAGCACTGGAAGGTTTCTATAAGAATTAACAATACAAAATGTAAAGGTAACAAGTTTCAGCATTGGTATACTAGCTCTCAATGAGCATTAAACCAAATACAAAAGTCTGAAGGTAACTAGCATTATTAACTAATGACAGTATAAAAAAATTGCAAACCATGTACCTCCAAGGTAAATATCATTTCGAACTCGGGGGGACCTTAAAAATTGCTATCCCAATCTTGATAATCGATCAAACATAAAAACTTGATCGAACGAATCAAGAGAACAGCCGGAGGAGGAGGTGCCCACTCTTGACCTTTCCTCTTGTCTTCATAATTGTCTGTGCAGTTTAACCAAAATAAAATGACATCAGCGCCTTGGCATTTTGGTGACACTGTACAAAAAAATTAACTTATCTCATGAAAGTGAGGTATGTAATCTATAAGCATTAACAATGCAAAAATCTGAAGGTAGTAACAAGTTTCATCGTTGGTATACTGGCCGTGCAGCAGCATTAGAATGCCTTAGCTGAAAAATCTTTAATACATCCACAATCAACAGCTAACCCTGAAATAATCCAGTGACATTAAATGGCATTGCTTAAATTTATCGGTGGCATTAGACTGAGAGCGGCATTAGTTAAATGTGGCATCACTTTAGCAGTAGCATTGCTTGACTTGACTGCTGGCGTTATCCTAACAGCAAAAAAGTGGAAATAAGAGCATGGGAGGCCCATTCGGACAGTGGGCGCACCAGTACGATGTACCTCCACAGACGCAGAGTGGTGAGGGAGGTATGGTTGCCCAGAGCAACAAATATCCAGGCAGCATATGTGGATTACGTCCCATTTTTGCTCTCTTTAGCCACCTTTTTGCTATGTGAGGACAACAAACCGATCGACCTGGTCATTCTCTATTGCGTTGTCATGCCTTTCTACCCTTCTTCAACCAAGAGACATGAGACTCGTTCCTTAGCTACTGATTTTCCCCTTTTCAACCTAGATGCGGGTTCGATGCCTACTCTCTTGGACAGTACAGTCTCCCTTCCTTTCCTTATTCAACCAGACATGGATTAGTCTGCATGAAGTAGGGTTTCCTTTAATAGTGCAAATTATGGTTTTCGTCTGCGTGGCCAGCAGAGCAGAGGATAGCAAATTGGGAAGATGGTGGAGTGGAAAAAGATCCACATGCAACGACGTGGCATATGGGGCAATAGAACAAGGTTATGGTTCGAAAAGAGGTAGCATACCTGAGGGTCGGCGGGAAGTGGATTCGCTCGTGGTCGTCGTCCTCCGCACACACTACGGCAGCGAGCTTGGGGACGGAGGCCATCCCGCGTGGGTGCTAGGTCTAAGAGGACGGCCTTGTCGTCAGTGCGTGACCTCGCTCGCCGACGACGAGTGCGTTAACGTTGCACGTCCTTTTCTTCCCCGGTGGATCTGTGACCACCCGTGAGGAGGGAGAGAGGGGTCGTCTTTTTTAGATCTGGAGAGAGGGTGGTAGTGTGAGAAGCAAGTGGGCAGCCCTTAGCAAGAAAGCGCTCAAGCTCCAGCCTATATATCTTTTTTATACTACTAGTACTAGAGGTGGAGTAGTGGTAGAGTAGTTTATATTTTCTCAGCATACAATACCAGTTAGTCGTGCTTCAAAACTGATCGGCACGCCATTAAAAAAATAAAGGTCGATAACTAATGCGGCACCTCGAGCCAACGCAGCCAGATCGCATTTTGCACGAGAAATTACACACTATGTTTTGTTGACATGTGGTCCCGTTCCAACATATCAATGAGACGACGACGAGTAGTAGGAGTATTTCCGAACGGACGTGTAGGCCGGGGTGCCTCTTCGTGAACCGTGGCAAACTCGCAACCGTCCACCGACTCTTCGCCTTTCCCTCTCAATTTGGAACTGCTGTCACACGCTCTTCCTCTCCCTCCTCCATTTTCCTTCAGCCCTTCACCCTTTCTTCTGCCATTGTTCGATCGTATTCTCCATGGAGGGAACAGGCCGGAAGCGACCCCATTATTCTTGCCCCGATCTGAAAGATGACGTGGTGGAGGAACTCATTGATCGGTGTGACGCCATCACCTCGGCTAGCATGGCAGGTTCGTTCAAGCCCATTCTCGACTCAACTAATAACATCATTACAAAGAACCCAAGAGTCAAGGAGCGGTTTGATCTCCCCTATCTTCTTCACCGTGACCCTGATGATGACTGGCGCCGGCACGACGGAGGCCTCGCCCTGTGCAAGTTGATGCCGCTTGATAATGATACGTATGATGTTAAGATGCCATCGCTTGAGGGCATGGCTTGGGCGGGCGCAAATGGAGATTGGGTTGTTTACATTGGGTCCAACTGCGAGTGGGAACTTGTGAATGTGTACACTCGTCACCGGGTTCCACTTCCAAAAATCTCAGCACACTGCCCAGAGGTTGAGCACACCGGTAATGTACGCATGTTCAAATACGATCATGGTGATTGTATTCTACGGAAGATAGCAATTTGTCGAGTTCCCAACCGCTCTTGGAATTACAACAACTATGATGTTGTTGCTATCTTCGACAAGCTTGTTGCCTTCCTTGATGGTTTCACTCGATGGATATTGCTCAAAAATCAGTTTATGTACATGGATGAGTACTGTGATGCAATTCAATACGAGCGCCTTGTGTTTGCTGCCACCACTCGTGGCACTGTTTTTGCATGGCATCCTCATAGTTTCGGTACGTTTGTCTTCCACCGTAATTATAATTGTTTCATCCACATGCATGCGGGTTAGCAAGTTTCCCTTTACTAATTAACCTTCTTCTTGTGTTTCCAAGGTCCTGTGAACATCCCACCGCCTATACTTGAAAAAATTTATAACCAAGGGGGAGATGATGATGGTGATGATCACGAGCATGAGGACGAGCAGCGCCCATATACTCTATGGCGCCTGGCAACTAATTCCGATGGATCACCTCTTCTTGTGTGTATACAGCCCACTGATGATGTTACTGCTAAGGAAGCAGGTGTCTCCCATGGTTGCACTCTCCGGACCTATTCCAACACCCATTGCATGGTATTCGGGATGGATACTAGTGTGCTAGCGCCAACTCCTTCTCCCTAGTACATAATGATAGTATTGGAGAAAACTCGCTCTTCCTTGGACAAAACTATCCGATGATGGTGAAAGGCGATCCAACTGTTGTTGACACATTTATGAGAAGCAACTGTGTCTATACCTCGGACATTTGTGTGGTTCCCTACCCTGGTAGGGATATAGTAGGCCGCTTCAGCCTGGATGATCAGTCCTGCGTTGGTTTCCAGATTGACAATCGATGGCCCGTCCTAGAGAATCACTTGTGGTTCAAAGCAAGCGTTTCCAACGCCGAGGAATGGTTGAGTTGAAGTTCATTTCATTGCTTGTTATTTGTTGTGTGGTGAAAACTTTAGTATTTATAATGTATCCTCGTTGTCGATGTGGGTTGATGACCTGTTGTATGTAATAAAATGATATGCGTGTGATGAACTTACTAAATTTATGAATGGCTTTCGAGTCGCTTCTCTGAGTGAGTGGTGCGACGAGGTAAAAAAATATTTTCCGAATACATAATTGTACGTGCATTGCAACAGGTTATCGGATGAGGCCAATCAACAATAGTAGTACACTATTTGTACTAGCTTCAGATGCTTCGCGCGTCAGGCGGGTGTTTTTACTGTATCCATATGTTAATGTGTTCGCTGTACGTAACCAGCACCTCAAATCCTCGATACTAGTACTATATAGTAGGAGTAAGTAGTATGGAGTAGTAGGGTGGCATGGGCCAGAACAAGCATTCACGTCCAGGAGTATGGCACACGCCACCACCACGACATCCATCTGACACCATATTGTTTCTTGGAGTCCGTGCTAGAGCAATCTCTTCAACCTCGTCATTTCTCTAACTTCAACCATCGCACGGCGGGCGAGGTGGGGGTTTGCCGATAGTCGGTTTCCTTAACTATGGTCCCACTTGTAAGGCCAACTCCAACGCACGACCCCAAATGCACCTCCGTTTTGCACGGACTCCAACGATAATTTTGACTAGAAAAGCAAGACCAAAGAAAACAAGAACCACAAGAATACATTGTACTACTCCTGTAAGTTGGATTAGTGCCTTCTCAATGCATTCATTGTTGATCTGCGGAGGCTCGATCTTGCGTCTGTGCTAGCTGAAAGTGATAGAACATCTACTAAATTGCGCTCTATCAATATATGGATGTACTCTTCTTCCCAATACAAAAACTTGCATCCATTCTACTCCCTCCGTTGCATAATACATGCCTTCTATTTGTCAAAATATATATGTATCTAGACATGTCTTAGTATATAGGTACATCCATTTTTGGACAAATGGAAGTCAAGTATTTTGGAACGGAGGGAGTACACAATAAAAATTTTAAGTTAGCACAACTAGTCTAATCCGAGAGCAGAACCGAAGATTTGGTCGGGTTCTTCCTCCTTTTGCTGACACGTGGGACATCCAGCATCCAGGTCGTGTCATGAAAGAAAATAGAGTGGTAGTTGAAGCCACGAGATGTGCATCTTGGGTTAAACTGTAAATAGAATCTTACTACTCTTGAGTAACTCCAAAAGTGGCCACCAAAGATCTTTATTGGATTTGTTTTTCATCACCAGCACGTCGAGGTGAAAGAATAGCAGGTTCAGTGGGTCCTCTTGCATTTTCACTGACATGTGGGGCCGCATGTGAGCAAATAGACGATGGGCTCCGTGTGTCCGCTGGCTGGCTGAGAAGAGAGATAGAGGAGGGCTGAGCACGAACTGCAGGAAATTTGTTCTACGTACCTCGATATAGGCCCGATATAGTGGGGTGGCATGGGCCATAACTCAGTAGCATTCACGTCTAGTAGTACGGCACACGCCGCCCACACGAGTCCCATCCGACACCAATTTTATAGGAGTCCGTGCTACAGCCATCTCTTCTCCCTCTTGTTTTCTCAGCCATCGCGCGGTGGGCGGGGTGGGGGTTTGCCGATAGTTGGTTTGCTCAACTGCAGTCCCACTTGTAAGTGAAAATGCAACACCGCACGCATTCCCGCTTGAGCGGCATGCCGGACCAACCGTGTGGGGGTGCGACACGAACACGGCAGGCTTTTCCTTTTGAACTCGTAACTTGTAAAATTTGGTTCTGCTCCATGGCGCGACCGATAGATAGAAAATAACGATTTTGCCTAGAGTAATGAGAAGTTTGGTTCTAGCGCCGTTCATGCATGGAGTACATACAAAAATTATGAAGTTGATGCGAAAGGTAAGATAATTACTGTAGTATCATATACTACTACATGGATTCAACGGAAAGATAAAAATACATACGGATCCATCAACGTTCAACGACATCCTCACGCCCTAGTGCGCCGGGTCACCAACCGACGTGTGAGGAGCAGCGGCGTTGGCGGCGAGCTCAACGTGCTTCTGAACAGTGCCGTCTACGGTTGCCTTGCGCTCCAAGAAGGCCAGCATCCTATCGCCCTCCTCTTGCATGTAGTAGTCCTTGTGGACGATTTGCACGTAGACATGGGTAATTATGTCGATGGTGTCTTGTTGCGCCAGGCGCTGCGTGACGAGCGCGACCTTGAGGTGGACATTCTCCGGCGCGACGGTGGGCAGTCGCAGGGCCACCAGTGCATCGAAGAGGTTGTTACCATAGTAGCCGTTGAGGGTGGCGGGCATCGCAGAGCCTGGGCGCGTCGGCTGGAGGCTTATGTCAAAGTCGTCCGCAAGCTTCTTGACGACGGTGAACATGTCGAGGAAACCGACGAGGACTGCTACCTCTTGAGCTTGCGTTGGTTTTCCCCGAAGAGGAAGGGATGATGCAGCAGAGTAGCGTACGTATTTCCCTCAGTTTTTGAGAACCAAGGTATCAATCCAGTAGGAGGCCACGCTCAAGTCCCTTGTACCTGCACAAAACGATAGCTACTCGCAACCAACACGATTAGGGGTTGTCAATCCCTTCACGGTCACTTACGAGAGTGAGATCTGATAGATATAATATTTTTGGTATTTTTGGTATAAAGATGCAAAGTAAAAAGTAAAAAGCAAAACAAGATTAAAGTGATGGAGATTGATATGATGAGAATAGACCCGGGGGCCATAGGTTTCACTAGTGGCTTCTCTCAAGAGCATAAGTATTCTACGGTGGGTGAACAAATTACTGTTGAGCAATTGACAGAATTGAGCATAGTTATGAGAATATCTAGGCATGATCATGTATATAGGCATCACGTCCGTGACAAGTAGACCGAAACGATTCTGCATCTACTACTATTACTCCACTCATCGACCGCTATCAAGCATGCATCTAGAGTATTAAGTTAAAAACAGAGTAACGCCTTAAGCAAGATGACATGATGTAGAGAGATAAATTCATGCAAGATGAAATAAACCCCATCTTGCTATCCTCGATGACAACGATATAATATGTGCCTTGCTGCCCCTTCTGTCACTGGGAAAGGACACCGCAAGATCGAACCCAAAGCTAAGCACTTCTCCCATGGCAAGAACTACCAATCTAGTTGGCCAAACCAAACAGATAATTCGAAGAGACTTGCAAAGATAACCAATCATACATAAAAGAATTCAGAGAAGATTCAAATATTATTTATAGATAGACTTGATCATAAACCCAAAACTCATCGGTCTCAACAAACACACCGCAAAAAGAAGAAGATTACATCGAATAGATCTCCACAAGAGAGGGGGAGAACTTTGTATTGAGATCCAAAAAGAGAGAAGAAGCCATCTAGCTACTAACTAGTCACACTTCATCGGAGAGGCTATGATGATGTAGAAGCCCTCCGTGATGATGGCCCTCTCCGGCGGAGCTCCGGAACAGGCGCCAAGATGGGATCTCGTGGATACAGAAAGTTGCGGTGGTGGAATTTGGTTTTTGGCTCCTGTTCTAATCGTTTGGGGGTACGTAGGTATATATAGGAGGAAGGAGTACATCGGTGGAGCTCCGAGGGGCCCACGAGGCAGGGGGCGCGCCCTAGGGGGGCGCGCCCCCCACCCTCGTGACCACCTCTCTGATGCCTTGGCGTAGGGTCCAAGTCTCCTGGATCACGTTCGGTGAGAGAATCACGTTCCCGAAGGTTTCATTCCGTTTGGACTCCGTTTGATATTCCGTTTCTTCGAAACACTGAAATAGGCAAAAAAACAGCAATTCTGGGCTGGGCCTCCGGTTAATAGGTTAGTCCCAAAAATAATATAAAAGTGGAAAATAAAGCCCAATATAGTCCAAAACAGTAGATAATATAGCATGGAGCAATCAAAAATTATAGATACGTTGGAGACGTATCAGGCATCCCCAAGCTTAATTCTTGCTCGTCCTCGAGTAGGTAAATGATAAAAAGAGAATTATTGATGCGGAGTGCTACTTGGCATAATTTCAATGCAAATCTTCTTAATTGTGATATGAATATTCAGATTCGAAAGATTCAAGACAAAAGTTTATATTGACATAAAAAAAATACTTCAAGCATACTAACAAAGCAATTATGTCTTCTCAAAATATCATGGCCAAAGAAAGTTATCCCTACAAAATCATATAGTCTGGCTATGCTCTATCTTCACCACACAAAGTATTTAAATCATGCACAACCCCGATGACAAGCCAAGCAATTGTTTCATACTCTAACTTTTTCAAACTTTTTCAATCTTCACGCAATACATGAGCGTGAGCCATGGATATAGCACTATAGGTGGAATAGAATGGTGGTTGTGGAGAAGACAAAAAGGAGAAGATAGTCTCACATCAACTAGACGTATCAACGGGCTATGGAGATGCCCATCAATAGATATCAATGTGAGTTAGTAGGGATTGCCATGCAACGGATGCACTAGAGCTATAAGTATATGAAAGCTCAAAAAGAAACTAAGTAGGTGTGCATCCAACTTGCTTGCTCATGAAGACCTAGGGCAATTTGAGGAAGCCCATCATTGGAATATACAAGCCAAGTTCTATAATGAAAGATTCCCACTAGTATATGAAAGTGATAACACGAGAGACTCTCTACTATGAAGATCATGGTGCTACTTTGAAGCACAAGTGTGGTAAAAGGATAGTAACATTTTCCCTTCTCTCTTTTTCTCTCTTTTTTTATTTATTTATTTGGTCCTTTTCTCTCTTTTTTTATGGCCTCTTTTTTTGGGGCTTCTTTGGCCTCTTTTATTTATTTTTCGTCCGGAGTCTCATCCCGACTTATGGGGGAATCATAGCCTCCATCATTCTTTCCTCACTTGGGACAATGCTCTAAAAATGATGATCATCACACTTTTATTTTTCTTACAACTCAACAATTACAACTCGATACTTAGAACAAAATATGACTCTATATGAATGCCTCCGTCGGTGTACCGGGATATGCAATATGACAATGATGAATGTGTCATGAACGGAATGGTGGAAAGTTGCATGGCAATATATCTCGAAATGGCTATGGAAATGCCATAATAGGTAGGTATTGTGGCTGTTTTGAGGAAGGTATATGGTGGGTGAGGGAGTCGTGGATTAGGGGGTGTCCGGATGGCTGGACTATACCTTCAGTCGGACTCCTAGACTATGAAGATACAAGATTGAAGACTTCGTCCCGTGTCCGGAAGGGACTTTCCTTGGCATGGAAGGCAAGCTTGGCGATACGGATATGTAGATCTCCTACCATTGTAACCGACTTTGTGTAACCCTAACACTCTCCGGTGTCTATATAAACCAGAGGGTTTTAGTCCGTAGGACAACATACAGAACAACAATCATACCATAGGCTAGCTTCTAGGGTTTAGCCTCTCCGATCTCGTGGTAGATCTACTCTTGTACTACCCATATCATCAATATTAATCAAGCAGGACATAGGGTTTTACCTCCATCAAGAGGCCCCGAACCCGGGTAAAACTTCGTGTCCCTTGCCTCCTGTTACCATCCGGCCTAGACGCACAGTTCGGGACCCCCTACCCGAGATCCGCCGGTTTTGACACCGACATTGGTGCTTTCATTAAGAGTTCCTCTGTGTCGTCGCCGTCAGGCTTGATGGCTCCTACGATCATCAATAGCGATGCCGTCCAGGGTGAGACCTTCCTCCCCGGACAGATCTTCGTCTTTGGCGGCTTCGCACTGCGGGCCAATTCACTTGGCCATCTGGAGCAGATCGAAAGCTATGCCCCTGGCCGTCAGGTCAGATTTGGAAGTTTAAACTACACGGCTGACATCCGTGGGGACTTGATCTTCGTCCCCGGACAGATCGAAAGCTATGCCCCTGGCCGTCAGGTCAGATTTGGAAGTTTAAACTACACGGCTGACATCCGCGGGGACTTGATCTTCGACAGATTCGAGCCACTACGGAGCGCGCTGCACTGTCACGACGAGCATGATCTAGCTCTGCCGCCGAACAGTGCCCTGGAGGCCACACCCGCATCGGCTTCGACCCTTAATTCGGAGTCAACTGCGCCAATCGAGGATGGGTGGTTGGATGCCGCCTCGAGGGCTGCGATCCCAACGGCGATCGAGCCGAACGCCAGCCCCGCACTCCGCGAGACTCGTGACTCCAAGGAGCCGGACTCCTCTCCGGACTCTGAACCATCCGCGCCCCTGCCGATCGAATCCGATTGGGCGTCGATCATGGAGTTTACTGCTGCGGACATCTTTCAGCACTCGCCTTTCGGCGATATTCTGAAGACACTAAAGTCTCTCTCTTTATCAGGAGAGCCCTGGACGGACTACGGTCGGCAAGGTTGGGATACGGACGATGAAGAAATTCAAAGCCCACCCACCACCCACTTTGTAGCCACTGTCGACGATTTAACCGACATGCTCGACTTCGACTCCGAAGACATCGACGGTATGGACGCCGATGAAGGAGACGATGAAGAACCAGTGCCTATTGGGCCCCGGAAAGCCACCCCGTCATATGACGTATACATGGTGGACGCACCAAAAGATGACGACGAGGAGCGGAAGGACGCACCGAAGGCTCGTTCCCTCGAGAAGCAGTCAAAGCGGCGACGCAAGCGCCGCCCCAAACCCCGCCTCGATAGAAATAACGATCACACAGACCCAGCGCTAGAGCAGGGCGAACCGCTGTCGGACAACGGCAATCCGGATAATCAAACCGAACAAACAAATTCTATCAAGGATAATGGTCCGGACGACATAACGCCGGACAGGCACCCGGAGCAGTAGAATGCTCGTAAAATGCCTGTTGCCACCGCGAGGAGTCTTAAAAAGCAGAAGCTAAGGCTCAAGGCTGCGCAAGACACACTCCAAATCAGATGGAGTAAAATACTCAACACAGCAGCGAGGTACGGCGACAATCGCCCCTCCAAGAGCTACCCAAAGCGGAAGCTGCTACCTGAATTCGATAAGGAGGCCTCAGACCCCCCACAACCAAATATCAAAGAAGCCACCTGGCCGGATAGACGACCCCTCTGCCAACATAGTGCGGCATACAACGCCACTCACAATACAACACGCGACCCATGCGAGGGATCGCTCCCAAAGGACGGCACAACAAGATCCATCTATGGACCACGCAAGCGTGCCCCAGCATACAATGCAACACAACAAACATCCGAACAACGCGGTACACCCAGCTACAGGGGTGCCGCACACCCTCTATGTTTCACCGATGAGGTGCTGGACCATGAATTTCCAGAGGGATTCAAACCTATAAACATAGAGACATACGACGGAACAACAGACCCTGGGGTCTGGATTGAGGACTACATCCTTCATATCCATATGGCTCGAGGAGATGATCTCCACGCCATCAAGTACTTACCCCTCAAGCTCAAAGGGCCAGCTCGTCACTGGCTTAAAGGCCTCCCCGAAAGCTCCATTGGAAGCTGGGAAGAGCTCGAAGACGCCTTTCGGGCAAATTTTCAAGGGACTTATGTCCGACCTCCGGATGCGGATGATTTGAGTCATATAACTCAACAGCCCCGAGAGTCAGCCCGAAAGCTTTGGAACAGGTTTCTTACTAAAAAGAACTAGATTGTCGACTGTCCGGACGCCGAAGCCTTGGCAGCTTTTAAGCATAGCGTCCGTTACGAATGGCTCGCCAGACACCTTGGCCAAAACAAGCCGAGAACGATGGCCGCATTAACAAGCCTCATGACCCGCTTTTGCGCGAGCGAGGACAGCTGGCTAGCCAGATGCAGCACCAGCGACCCCAGTACATCTGAAGTTAGAGATGGAAACGGGAAATCACGGCGCAACAGCAATAACAAACGCCGGAATAAAGAAGACAGCACGAAGAGCACGGCAGTAAACGCCGGATTCAAAAGCTCTCGGCCAGGTCAAAAGCCGCCCTCTAAAGGCACCAGGGATGAACTTTCCAGCCTCAACAAAATTCTGGACCAGGTATGTCAGATCCATAGTACCCCTGGTGAACCTTCTAATCATACCCGCAGAGAATGTTGGGTCTTCAAGCAGTCCGGCAAGCTCAACGCCGTACACAAAGGGGAGGATACACCAAGTGAAGAGGACGAGCCTCCCAAGCAAGACACTGGGGAACAAAAGAAATTTCCACCAGAAGTCAAAACAGTAAACGTGTTACACGTGATCAAGGGAAAAACAACGCGGCACTCCCAGGAAAACATACCCAAGTGCCTGTCACCACGAAGTCCTGCCACTGGTCGTCTCAACCGATCACTTTCGACCATCGCGATTACTCAGCAAGTATCCGACACGCAGGATGGGCTGCCCTGGTATTAGACCCAGTAATTGACGGATATCACTTCACACGAGTCTTGATGGACGGTGGCAACAATCTAAACCTAATATATCAGGATACAATCCGCGAGATGGGGCTAGGCCCAACAAAAATTCGCCATAGCAATACTACCTTTAAAGGAGTAACGCCAGGCCCAGGGGCTCGTTGTACGGGCTCCCTCCTACTACAAGTTATATTCGGCTCCCCCGATAACTTCGGCCGCGAGCATTTAACCTTCCACATCGCTCCGTTCCAAAATGGCTATCAAGCACTGCTCGGACGCGACGCTTTCGCTCGCTTTAATGCAATACCACACTACGCCTCCCTCACACTCAAGATGCCCGGTCCACGTGGCATCATCTCAGTTAACGGAAATATCAAGTGATCTCTGCGCGCCGAAGAGAGTGCGGCTGCCTTGGCAGCCGCACACTAAAGGCGTCCGGACCAGCGAACGCATCCAATAGGTCGTCAAGACCTCAAACACAACTAATCAAGTCCGGCGCCGCTATTTATACCGAATAAATGGTCACACCCCTATTTATCAATGCAAGGGGCTCAACGCGCGCAGACAAGTGGCAATTTCTTCTCATCTTGAATTATACAAGGTTTCTTTAAAAACTATCTTTTTGCACGACAACTTTTTTCACCTAAATTCCTCTCTTTTACAGACGATCATCGTGCTACACCCGTCCAGGATACGGCACAACGGAGACACAGGCGCAGACGTGCAGCAGGGACCCGCTCCAAGGATTCTTTTTAGATTAAGACCCTGCGTAAACCTTTTTTACTGTCTCTTGTTGATACATATCCACCATCGAGAAGGATGTTAACGTCTTGGCATGTGGCCACGCCATAACAATGCACGTACCTAGACACAAGGGGCTTCTTACAAAGGCCATTATTTAGGCCCGGTTTATACCACAAAGACCGAATACCTTAGGGAGTGTTCGGCGTTGCGAGTTTGGCCCTATATGCATCAACTCCAAATCATTATCTTTGGTCAAATGTTGGGTTTGCCCGGCTCCTGTGTTTTGGTGCCTTACGTTCCGCTTTACTGGCTAAGGTAGCACCAGGAGAACTACTGCGATTGTGCCCTGGTTCATCCGGACGAGCACCTTAGTAGAGAAAGCCGAAAACTGACTGTCATGATATAGCGTGAGACTGGTCAACCATTCAAGGACCTGTTGGAATGTTAGAATTCCTCCGCCTTAACGAAGGGCCGTTTTCCGGCCAGGCATGTACGCACCCCGGGATCGGGAGAGTGCGGAGCCACCAGGGGCTATCTAGTAGCCCCACTGTCAAACTCCTATGGCTAAGTGAAAGTGCTAAAGCATTATTGTCCGGTTGCCTCGCTCGCTCCGCTATCACCTCCTTAATAGGACCAAGACGTTGGGTTAAGTGTGAACACGTGTTTTTTGCGAGCACCTCTGCATTATATGCGTAGGGGTTGAAGCCGACGGCTGCAATCTTTCAGGTTATACACATGTATACATAAACGGCCGCCCAGGAGGCATCATATTACTTTCAGGCAAAAGTATAAAAATAGCCTTATAAAAATTCATAAAAGCGTTTCGCTTACAATGAGATCACATATCACTCAAACATGATATTTTTTGAACACTGGTTCTCTATCAAACGAGCACCCTCAAGGACTTCTTCAAAGTAGTGCTCAGCAGCCATTCGACCTATGGCCGAATCCCGCGCCGCAACAGTGGTAGCATCCATCTCCGCCCAGTATGCTTTAACACGGGCAAAGGCCATCCGTGAGCCCTCTATGCATGCCGACCTCTTCATCGCATTAATGTGCGGCACCATGTCAAGGAACTGCTGCACCAAGCTGAAATAGCTGTTCGGTTTCGGCCTTTCCGGCCATAGCTGATCCACAATAGACCTCATGGCGAGTCCGGACAACCTATTCAGTTCGGCCCATTCGGCTAGTTGGTCAATCAATGAAAGCGGACGCTCGGGAGAATGGAATTGTGTCCAAAACAGCTGGTCCACTTCATGGTCCGTCTGACCCTGGAAGTACTTGGCCGCATCGGCAGCGCTCACCGCCAAATCCATATACACATCCTCCGAACTCCACAGCCGATCCAGAGAGGCATAGCGTGGATCTCCGAACTTCCTCCGCAACATAAAGGATTTCCCATCTACAATATCCCCGGCTTCCCGCAGCTCCTCCTTCTTCTCCCTCATAGCAGAGCAGATGTCTTTTCTCGTCGCAGCAGCCTTCTCAAGGTCCGATGCCTTCGCTAGGTTTTCCTTTTCAAGAACCCGGCAACGGTCGGCGGCGGCTTTTAATTCTATGGCCATCTTGGCCATCTTATCTTGGCTCTCGCCATGCGCGGCCTTCTCAGCTTTCAACTTTTCGGCCGCCTTCAAAGCAGCCGCATTATCAAACCTCGCTTGTTCCTTGGCTCGGGCAAGTTCTGCCCGCAAGGCTTCCACAGTGCCAGCTCCATCTGTAGTCACAACATATTAAAGATACTGGCATCATGCTGCTCTTACTATGTGGCGTTTACCAGATAATGACACTTACCCTGTGCCTCGTCAAGCCTTTTGTTAACAAGCTCGATGTCGGCGTCTGCCGCATCCAACTACCGTTTTAAATGGGCAAACTCGCTAGTCCGGCTAGCCACCGGAGCTTCCATCACCTGCACATAGAGGCAGTATGGTTATTACCTGGGAATATGATCCTCTGTTCGTCGTTGTTTCCGACGACAACCAGAGTCTCAGGGGCTACTATCTACACAGGGCACACCTAGCATGTGCAGGACTATCATACATTATTTTACGTACCTCAAAGCCTGTCAGTAGACTCATAAAAGCTTCATGCAATCCGCTTTCGGCGGACGAGATTCTCTCCATCACCGTATTCATCAGCACATGGTGTGCATCTGAGATGGCCGCTCGCCCCACCAACTCCCTCAGAACATCCGATCGCACACCAGACGGTGCCGGACTCTTTTGTCCGCTCTCTTTGGGAGCCGGACACTGGGAGCTTCGGGGGTCAATGGGATTATCTTCTGGCCTCACCGGACTCGGAGAGGCCCTCTGCGACGACACTTCGGGGTCGCCCGTTTCCGGAGCGGAGGAGTCCGGAGGAGGCGTTTCGCTCTCCATCATCTCTGGAAGAAGATCCCCCGAAGACGAGCTCATTTGAGAGGGGCTAAGGCCCGAACTGCAAAGATATATGCGGTGGTTATTTTCTCAGAAGAAAAAGATGGCATACCTGTACTATTAAAGTATTTCGGGTCACTTACGACTCGCTGGAGAATTGATCCCCCCGCGGACTTTGTGCGGCAAAAGCACCCCCCAAGGTAGGACCCTCTGTGGGAGACTTCTTCTCCCGTTTGGAAGCTTCGGCTTCCGAATCCCCGGGCGCAGTCCTTTTCCTCCTCCGGTCGTCTTCCTTCATGGAGACGCTCGCTCCCTCGGTTAGAATGGGCAGCATTGGGGGCCCGCGTCCGCCCGTATTATCCTCCCCAGTATCTTCCTTCAAGGGCTCCGGGCAAGGTGCGACCTGGAGCATCTTTTCCAATACCGGATTGTCCAAACCCTCAGGGAAGGGGGCCGAACACCGAATCAACTTCGCCTTTGTTAGCCAGTCCTGGTCAAAAGGCGAACTCTCAGAAATAACTTCGTAACAAATGAGAGATAGTATGTTTGGCTGGAAGATTCCTTACCTGTTCGGCGACGCGGTTACTGCTCAGGCCCACGTCCTTAGTGATTTCCGGACACTGTACCTGAGGTCCGAAGAATGACTTGTACATCTCCTCATGCATCAGGCCGAGGAAATTTTGGATAACACGCGGTCCCTCGGGATTGAACTCCCACAAGCGAAGGGGCCGGCGTTTGCAAGGCTGGACTTGACGAACCAGTATAACTTGTATTACCGCAACCAAATTAAAATCTCCATTGAAGAGATCTCGAATGCGGCTTTGCAGTATAGGCACGTCCTTGGCTGGACCCCAGCTCAGGCCTCTGCTGATCCATGACATCAGTTGTGGTGGAGGGCCCGAGCGGAAAACAGGGGCGGCCGCCCACTTGGCACTTCTAGGAGCCGTGATGTAGAACCACTCATGTTGCCACAATTCAGACACCTCTGGAATGGAACCTTTGGGCCATGAAGCTCCCGTCATCTTGCATATTGAGGCATCTCCACACGTCGCATGTTGCCCCTCGATCATCTTCGGCTTTACTTCAAAGGTCTTGAGCCACAGGCCAAAGTGAGGGGTAACCTGGAGGAAGGCCTCACACACGACAATAAATGTCGTAATATGAAGAAAGGAGTCCGGAGCTAGATCGTGGAAATCTAGCCCGTAATAAAACATCAAACCCCTGACGAAAGGATCCAGAGCAAGGCCTAGACCTCAGAGGAAGTGGGAGACGAACACGACGTTCTCGTTGGGTTCGGGGGAGGGGACGGCCTGCCCTCGGGTAGGCAGCCGATGCAAAATCTCGGCCGTCAGATATCTGGCCTCCCTCAACTTTTTGATGTCTTCTTCCGTGACGGAGGAAGGCACCCATCGGCCTTGAAGGCTAGATCTGGACATGATTGAAGGTTCGGAGCACCTGACCTGAACTTCGGGTGTTTGAGCTTGAGGTGGGGGAAGGATTCGATTGAGCACGGGAGGGAAAAAATAAAAAGCCTTGTCCCTTTATAAAGAGGGTGGATATCAAGCGTCCTCTCCGTGGCCGTTTGGACTTTCCTATAGTCTAGGAGTCCTAGAAGCGGTTGGGTTACCCACCCCCGTATTGATGAGAATCCCGGAATAAGGGGACACGATCTCTGCTCTAACAAAGACGTGCCAAGGAAACTGTCTCGCATGACGCGCTGAGGTGGGACAATAAAACAATTCGAATAAAGGCTTGGCCGTGGTGCGATGTTACACTACGGAATACGTCAGCAGATTAGATTTGTGTAAATATTATTCTCTCTATGGCAATATGTGGAAACTTATTTTGCAGAGCCGGACACTATCTTTGTGTTCAAAATCTTCTATGAAGTACTTGGAGGAGGAACCCGCCTTGCAATGCCGAAGACAATCTGCGCGCCGGACTCGTCGTCATTGAAGCCTGGTTCAGGGGCTACTTAGGGAGTCCTGGATTAGGCGGTGTCCGGATGGCCGGACTATACCTTCAGCCGGACTCCTGGACTATGAAGATACAAGATTGAAAACTTCGTCCCGTGTCCGGAAGGGACTTTCCTTGGCGTGGAAGGCAATCTTGGCGATACGGATATGTAGATATCCTACCATTGTAACCGACTTTGTGTGACCCTATCCCTCTCCGGTGTCTATATAAACCGGAGGGTTTTAGTCCGTAGGACAACATACAGAACAACAATCATACCATAGGCTAGCTTCTAGGGTTTAGCCTCTCCAATCTCGTGGTAGATCTACTCTTGTACTACCCATATCATCAATATTAATCAAGCAGGACGTAGGGTTTTACCCCCATCAAGAGGGCCCGAACCTGGGTAAAACTTCGTGTCCCTTGCCTCCTGTTACCATCCGGCCTAGACGCATAGTTCGGGACCCCCTACCCAAGATCCGCCGGTTTTGACACCGACAGTGGGTGTATGATACCAGCGAAAGGTGCGCGGTATTAGAGAGGCTAGCAAAGGTGGAAGGGTGAGAGTGCGTATAATCCATGGACTCAACTTTAGTCATAAAGAACTCATATACTTATTGCAAAAATCTAGAAGTTATCAAAGCAAAGTATTACGCGCATGCTCCTAGGGGGATAGATTGGTAGGAAAAGACCATCGCTCATCCCCGACCGCCACTCATAAGGAAGACAATCAATAAATAAAGCATGCTCCGACTTCATCACATAACGGTTCACCATACGTGCATGCTACGGGAATCACAAACTTTAACAGAAGTATTCTTTAAATTCGCAACTACTCAACTAGCATGACTCTAATATTATCACCTCCATATCTCAAAACAATTATCATGCTTCAATCTTTTCTTAGTATTCAACACATTCAAAAGAAAGTTTCACAAATCTTGAATACCAAGCATATTATTATTAAGCAAATTACCATGCTATTAAGTGACTCTCAAAATAATTTAAGTGAAGCATGAGAGATCAATAGTTTATTTAAAACAAATCCACCACCGTGCTCTAAAAGATCTAAGTGAAGCACATAGAGCAAAATTATAACACTCAAAAGATATAAGTGAAGCACATAGAGCAAAACTACATAGCTCAAAAGATATAAGTGAAGCACATAGAGTATTCTATCAAATTTTAATTCATGTATGGCTCTCTCAAAAGGTGTGTACAGCAATGATGATTGTGGCATACTAAAATACAAATACACAAATAATACAAGACGCTCCAAGCAAAACACATATCATGTTGGTGAATACAAATATAGCTCCAAGTAAATTACCGATGGAAGTGGACGAAAGAGGGGATGCCTTCTGGGGCATCCCCAAGCATTGAATTTTTGGTGTCCTTGGATTATCTTGGGGGTGCCATGGGCATCCCCAAGCTTAGTCTCTTGCCACTCCTTGTTCCATAATCCATCAAAAGAATTCACCCAAAACTTGAAAACTTCACAACACAAAACTTAAAGTAGAAAACTCGTGAGCTCCGTTAGCGAAAGAAAACAAAAGACCACTTCAAGGTAATGTAATGAACTCATTCTTTATTTATATTGGTGTTAAACCTACCGTATTCCAACTTCTCTATGGATTATAAACTATTTTACTAGCCATAGATTCATCAAAATAAGCAAACAAACACACGAAAAACAGAATCTGTCAAAAACAGAACAGTCTGTAGTAATCTGTAGCTAGCGCAATATCTGGAACCACAAAAATTCTAAAATAAATTGCTGGACGTGAGGAATGTATCTATTAATCATCTTCAAAAACAATTAACTAAATATCACTCTTCAAATAAAAATGACAGCAGTTCTCGTGAGCGCTAAAGTTTCTGTTTTTTACAGCAAGTTCAACAAGACTTTCCCCAAGTCTTCCCAACGGTTCTACTTGGCACAAACACTAATTAAACACAAAAAAACACAGCCAAAACAGAGTCTAAATAAATTATTTATTACTAAACAGGATCAAAAAGCAAGGAATAAAAATAAAATTGGGTTGCCTCCCAACAAGCGCTATCGTTTAACGCCCCTAGCTAGGCATAAAAGCGAGGATAGATCTAGGTATTGCCATCTTTGGTAGACAATCCATAAGTGGCTCTCATGATAGCTTCATATGGCAATTTTATTTTCTTTCTAGGAAAGTGTTCCATGCCATTTTTTAATGGAAATTGAAATCTAATATTCCCTTCCTTCATATCAATAATCGCACCAACCGTTCTAAGGAAAGGTCTACCAAGAATAATAGGGCAAGAAGGATTGCAATCTATATCAAGAACAATGAAATCTACGGGCACATAATTCCTATTTGCAACAATAAGAACATCATTAATCCTTCCCATAGGTTTCTTAATAGTAGAATCCGCAAGATGCAAGTTTAGAGAGCAATCATCAAAATTACGGAAATCTAGCAAATCACACAAAGTCTTGGGAATAGTAGAGACACTAGCACCCAAATCACACAAAGCATAAAACTCATGATCTTTAATTTTAATTTTAATAGTTGGTTCCCACTCATCATAGAGTTTTCTAGGGATAGAAACTTTCAACTCAAGTTTTTCTTCATAAGATTGCATCAAGGCATCAACAATATGTTCGGTGAAGGCTTTCTTTTGACTATAAGCATGTGGAGAATTTAGCACGGATTGCAACAAGGAAATACAATCAATTAAAGAGCAACTTTCATAATTAAATTCCTTGAAATCCAATATAGTGGGTTTAGCAACATCTAGATTTTTATTTCTTTCAATCCCACTTTCATCAATTTCATCATAAAGATCTAAATACTCCGAATTTTTAGAACGCCTTCTAGGTAAAGGAAGATCATATTCAGTTTCCTCAAGATTCATATTACAAAGCAAAGATTTAATAGGGGACATATCAATAACTTTTAGATCTTCATCTTGATTTTCATAGGAATTGGAAGAACACGCTTTAATAAAGGCATCTTTGGAAGCACGCATCCTAGCGGTTCTTTCCTTGCACTCATCAATGGAAATTCTCATGGCTTTGAGAGACTCATTGATATCATGCTTAGGAGGAATAGATCTAAGATTTAAAGAATCAACCTCAAGAGAAATTCTATCAACGTTCCTAGCCAAATCATCAACTTTAAGCAATTTCTCTTCAAGCAAAGCATTAAAATTCTTTTGTGAATTCATAAACTCTTTAACACTATTCTCAAATTCAGAGGGCATCTTATTATAATTTCCATAAGATTTGTTGTAGGAATTCCCATAATTATTAGAAGGATTACTAGGATATGGCCTAGGATTAAAATTCCCTCTATAGGCGTTGTTACCAAAATTATTCCTACCAACAAAATTCACATCCATGGATTCATTGTTATTATCAATCAAAGTAGACAAAGGCATATCATTAGGATCAGAAGAAACACTCTTAGTAGCAAATAATTTCATAAGTTCATCCATCTTTCCACTCAAAACATTGATTTCTTCTATCGCATGCACTTTTTTATTAGAAGATCTTTCAGTATGCCATTGAGAATAATTAACCATAATATTATCTAGGAGTTTAGTAGCATATCCTAAAGTGATTTCCATAAAAGTGCCTCCCGCGGCCGAATCTAAAAGATTTCTAGAAGCAAAATTCAATCCGGCATAAAAAATTTGTATAATCATCCACAAATTCAAACCATGAGTAGGGAAATTACGTATCATTAATTTCATTCTCTCTCAAGCTTGTACAACATGTTCATGATCAAGTTGCTTAAAATTCATAATATCGTTTCTAAGAGAGATGATCTTAGCGGGAGGGAAATAATTAGAGATAAAATCATCTTTGCACTTGTCCAACAATCAATACTATTTTTAGGCAAAGACGAAAACCAAGCTTTAGCACGATCTCTAAGCGAAAAAGGAAATAGCTTCAATTTAACGATATCATTATCGACATCTTTTTTCTTTTGCATATCACATAAATCAATGAAGCTATTCAGATGAGTAGCGGCATCTTCACTAGGAAGGCCGGCGAATTGATCTTTCATAACAAGATTCAACAAAGCAGTATTGATTTCACAAGATTCAGTATTGGCAAGAGGAGCAATTGGAGTGCTAAGGGAATCATTATTATTGGTATTGGTGAAGTCACACAATTTGGTAGTATCTTGAGCCATCGCGACAAACAAGCAATCCAACACACGAGCAAACAAAAAGGCAAGCGGAAAAGAGAGGGAGGATAGAGAGAGAGGGCGAATAAAACGGCAAGGGTGAAGTGGGGAGAGGAAAACGAGACGCAAATGGCAAATAATGTAATGCGAGAGATAGGGATTGTGATGGGTACTTGGTATGTTGACTTTTTGCGTAGACTCCCCGGCAACGGCGCCAGAAATCCTTCTTGCTACCTCTTGAGCTTGCGTTGGTTTTCCCCGAAGAGGAAGGGATGATGCAGCAGAGTAGCGTAAGTATTTCCCTCAGTTTTTGAGAACCAAGGTATCAATCCAGTAGGAGGCCACGCTCAAGTCCCTTGTACCTGCACAAAATGATAGCTACTCGCAACCAACGTGATTAGGGGTTGTCAATCCCTTCACGGTCACTTACGAGAGTGAGATCTGATAGATATAATATTTTTGGTATTTTTGGTATAAAGATGCAAAGTAAAAAGTAAAAGCAAAGTAAAAATCAAAACAAGATTAAAGTGATGGAGATTGATATGATGAGAATAGACCCGGGGGCCATAGGTTTCACTAGTGGCTTCTCTCAAGAGCATAAGTATTCTACGGTGGGTGAACAAATTACTGTTGAGCAATTGACAGAATTGAGCATAGTTATGAGAATATCTAGGCATGATCATGTATATAGGCATCACGTTCGTGACAAGTAGACCGAAACGATTCTGCATCTACTACTATTACTCCACTCATCGACCGCTATCCAGCATGCATCTAGAGTATTAAGTTAAAAACAGAGTAACGCCTTAAGCAAGATGACATGATGTAGAGAGATAAATTCATGCAATATGAAATAAACCCCATCTTGTTATCCTCGATGGCAACGATACAATACGTGCCTTGCTTCCCCTTCTGTCACTGGGAAAGGACACCGCAAGATCGAACCCAAAGCTAAGCACTTCTCCCATGGCAAGAACTACCAATCTAGTTGGCCAAACCAAACGGATAATTCGAAGAGACTTGCAAAGATAACCAATCATACATAAAAGAATTCAGAGAAGATTCAAATATTATTCATAGATAGACTTGATCATAAACCCACAACTCATCGGTCTCAACAAACACACCGCGAAAAGAAGAAGATTACATCGAATAGATGTCCACAAGAGAGGGGGAGAACTTTGTATTGAGATCCAAAAAGAGAGAAGAAGCCATCTAGCTACTAACTATGGACCCGAAGGTCTAAGGTAAACTACTCACACTTCATCGGAGAGGCTATGATGATGTAGAAGCCCTCCGTGATGACAGCCCTCTCCGGCGGAGCTCCGGAACAGGCCCCAAGATGGGATCTCGTGGATACAGAAAGTTGCAGCGGTGGAATTAGGTTTTTGGCTCCTTTTCTGATTGTTTGGGGGTACGTACGTATATATAGGAGGAAGGAGTACGTCGGTGGAGCTCCGAGGGGCCCACGAGGTAGGGGGCGCGCCCTAGGGGGGGCGCGCCCCCCACCCTCGTGACCGCCACTCTGATGCCTTGGCGTATGGTCCAAGTCTCCTGGATCACATTCAATGAGAAAATCACGTTCCCGAAGGTTTCATTCAGTTTGGACTCCGTTTGATATTCCGTTTCTTCGAAACACTGAAATAGGCAAAAAAAACAGCAATTCTAGGCTGGGCCTCCGGTTAATAGGTTAGTCCCAAAAATAATATAAAAGTGGAAAATAAAGCCCAATATAGTCCAAAACAGTAGATGATATAGCATGGAGCAACCAAAAATTATAGATACATTGGAGACGTATCAAGGACCTTGTCGAACAAGGAGACGAAGCTGTCGTCCAAGCGGCCCCTCGCCCTGGCGGCCTCAAGCAATACTACCTGGAGACGTTCCTCGGTGCCAGTGGACGTGGTAGTACTCCTAAATCCAGACGATGGTGCTACTAGTACTAGTAGTAGTACTACCAATGTAGTAGTAGGAGTACTAGCACTGTACTACCCGTTTGTCAAATTATTACGTGCTGCTCCTCACAGTGAAGTGACAAGACCCTGCACCGGAGATGACACCTGAGTATAGGCGCCGTGTTTGGCATACCATAGTCAGCCTCACCGTCTGCAGTCACTATCATCATGGCTGTAGAGCTAGCCTGCTTACAACTAGCCCTGTTCGACATAATTTCCCGTGCGTAGATGCCCGTGCATTGCATGGAACACCAAGATTGGGGGTGGACGGCTCCGGCAGCGGCCATCGCGCCAGATTTTTCCACGGCCTTCTACTCCTAGATGTGTACACGTGTGCTGGTGTGTGTTGTGTGCTGGGTGTGCGCGAGTGCGTCCTTCTGTGCATGCCGCCGCGCAGTGGTGAATTGTGCGCGAGTGCGTCCTTCACGCGCAAGAAGTTTGTCCTCAATGCGCCCTCAATTTACTAGCGTGCGGGGTGCTACCCCGAGTGGTTTCAACTTTGTTTACTTCACCGCGTGTCAGATGGGCCTCTAGTTTACTTATTTTCACCCATTGCCACATGGGCCAGCACACGAAGATACAGAACACGAGCTGACAAGGCAGCATGTGGATTGGTTGACCGGTCAACTAAACAATATACGGAGCTATACGCTGACACAGTGAGTGTATAATCCGTCGGTATAGAGAGTTCGAGTGAGAGGGGAGGCCCGTGAGAGATAGCAGAGAGAGAGAGAAAGAGCTACTCCCTCCGTTCGGTAATGTAGTTCCAACATTTTTTAAGTCAAACTTTTGAAACTTTGACCAAGTTTATAAAGAAATTACTTATATCTACAATATCAAAGATAAATGATAGTATGAAATAAGTACATGTTGTGATGAATCTAATGATCGTTCCAGATGTAAATGTTTTTCTCCACATATACCTGGTCAAACATTTTTGAGGTTTGACTTTTCAAAACATCCATATGCTTATGGACGTGACAGAGTCCCTAACAAGAGAGAGAGAGTGAGTGAATAAAGTGTGTGTGCGTGTGTGAAAGGGACATGGACAATACATGATAAAAGTAGAGAAAAAGCGTGTGTGTCTTATGCAAACATATCACACATGCATCTTTGACAATGGAGGAAAGGTGAGGAGATAGTGTGTGGTTGTTTGGAACCGAGAGAGCAAGACCCCTAGCACGTGGCCAAGAGGGGTCTGACAAACAAGGGAGAGAGGTCGAGAGAGACGTACGAACAAAATGCAGACATGGGGAGGAGAGAGTGTGTGTTTGTCATAGAGAGATCCCCTGGAGATCGTGATGGGACTACATGGGTGGGAGATCGAGTGACAAGGTGTGTGCGCGATAGAAGATGCCCCGAGAGATATCGAGATAGACGTATGGATGGAAGGAGACAATACGTGTGTTCCTGTTGGCTAGTAAGAGATAATCATACTTAGGAGGGGGGAGTGCTTGCGCCTATGATGGATTGAGGGATTATGGTACTTAGGGGGTGCGTGTCACATGGAGAGAGAACAAGGGCGGAGAGTGTTGGATGGGTCTATATGTATAGCGTGAGCGAGACATGTGTATGTGTGAACCAGGGAGATATAAGGCCAGTTTGGCTTGCGTCGTGAGCATCTTTTGCCTGGCCTGGGGTTTTGGCTAGATTTCATGCACGCTTGTTTGGTTGCTACCCTGTGAAAAAGAAAGCCCGCCTGGCCTGGGTTCCCTTGCACTTTAATTAGCCTGGCTAAACTCCAGACACTGCAAGTAGCCTAGCCCAGGCGACCGATTTCGAACCCCTGGTCGTGCCTGGTCGTGTGGCCACGAGGCTAACAGCAACATGGATGGATATTAGTATTAAATAATTGATGCATGGATTGATTGATGGGACGTTGATGCTTTGCGCGGCCAAAGCATGAACCAAACGCTTCAGCACCACACAAGCCTGGCCAGGCAGAAATATTTTACATCTCACGTCCACACCAGGCAGTACCGGCCATCAAGGCATGAGGGTCAGGTCACAAACCAAACTGACCAATAAAGTTTGAGAGAGATTGAGGAGCCCCGATAAGGCTGAGTGGTGCGTCAGATAGCTGAGAGGTGGAAAAGAGATATTCCATCCGCTCGATAATGCAGTGCATGTAAATTTTTTAGAAGTCAAACTTTGGAAACTTTGATCAGGTTTACGCAAATGTTATTTATATCTACAATACCAAAGATACATCATACAAAACTACATCTCATGGTGAATCTAATGGCATATGTTTGCCGTACTAGATGTAATTCTTTTTCTCCACGTACATGGTCAAACTTTGTGATGTTTGACTTTTCAATAAATCTATATGCTATGGACCGAGGAGAGTGCCTCAGTCGAGACAGATCAAGTGCGTGTGAAGGAGAATGAGTAAGTGTGCAAAAAGAGTATGTGTGTGAAAGAGAAAGTGACAACAAACAATAAATTAGAGAGAGTGTGTGTTTTTTCGTTTCTTATGCAAACATATCACGCATGCATCTCCGAGATGCAAAAGCGAGGCGAGGAGATACACGAAGATAGCTAGTGTGTGATTGTTTGCAACAGAGAGAGACACCCCTGTAGCACATGTCCAATAGAGGTGTGGCCAACATGGAACAAAGGTCGAGAGGGACACATGGATGGCATGGACGCATGAGGAGGGAGTGAGGGTGTGTTTGTGATAGAGAGATCCCGTCGAGATCGTGAGGGGACTATATGGGTGGGAGATCGAGGGAGTGTGTGCGCGATAGAAAGATGCCCCGAGAGAAACCGAGATAGACCATGCACATGTTTGTGATGGAGACTAAGATTAGCTAGTCATATACATATAGGGGGGACTGTGTGTGCCTACAATTGAGTGAGAGACCATCATACTTGGCTAGATGGGCATGAGATTGTGTGTGTGCGCGTGTGAGATGGAGAGAGAACGATGGGGAGAGATAGAGTTTTAGATGGGCCTATCGAGTGCGAGTGAGATATGCATGTGTATGTGTGACCCAGGTGGATGGAGAGTTTGAGAGAGGGGGGAAGAGCTCCAAGACGACATAGTGGTGCGTGAGAGAGTTACATGCAAAGAGCCAAGGAATCTGTGTACATATGATGAGTGCACCCAAGATATCTAGCTTGGACTAGCTAGAGTATCATACATAGTGTGCGAGAGAGACCTATACATGGTGTATATATGCATGCGAACTAGGAAGACCCCCCCCCCCACACACACACACAAAGAGAGAGAGAGAGAGAGAGAGAGATGGAGAGAAAGGGAGAGGGACCAACAAGGTTTTTGTGTCGGATGCGTGCGACAGAATTGAAGATTGTCGGCGAGAGAGAGAGAGAGATAGAGAGAGAGAGAGAGAGAGAACAGGAGTCCGGGAGAGGGGGAGGTCGCGTTTTATGCATCAAAGACTGATATAAACCATGTTTCGACATAAACTTGCATTCAAATATTTAAATTGGAGAACATGTTGTCTGCAATCCACACATGAACGGATATATGCGTATATCAAACAAGTTCATGGAGTACTATAATACTGTACAACATGCTACTCGATTGAGGTGTTCAATTTTGGATTTAGTTCACTATTTTGACCTACTGAACGAGCTATTTCATTGAATCGAGATATTTCATTTTGGGTTTGATTCGCGTTTTTGAGTGGGTCAACTATTTGTCATATATTAAATCGCTAGCAACGATTATGTAAAAACACATTACTCCCGAGCATCATCTCTCCATCTAAAAAAGAAGTGGCAAGCTAATATTTCAAAATTTGATCCGAATCGACTTGGTAAGGTAGACGTGGATGCTCGTTCTCCAAAAATTTGAACGAACCGTTAAACATCCTCTCTGCTCGGTGGAATTCGCCCGAGCAAATAAATGGGAGACGCGAAATTACCGTCCTATGTGGGACACGCATCAATTGGCCCATTGTACATCGAGGGTAGGTTCGTAACTTCATCCCAGCGCGCCTTCTCCTCGGCCGAAATGACATGTGCCAAATAATTCATAAACCATGGTTGGCAAAACACGCTCTCCTCGCCCGAAATAGCTCGCGCCCACTATTTGAAAACACGCTCTCCTCGCCCGAAATCGCTCGCGCCCACTATAGTTCAAAACATGCCCTCCTCGCCCGAAATCGCTCCCGCCCAGAGAAGCAAAGTTACTCTACTATCCCCGACCCTCAGTACAGAGACCCAAGCCGAGAAGCCAATAGGAAAGGGTAGAACTGTAACTCCCCCTCACATTTCAGACAAATGCGTCCGTAAGACATGGTTCCACTCCCCTCCCAATTTCCCCCGCCCGCCCCCATTCATACCTCGTGGGCGCCAAATCACCTTCTCCCCGGGAAGCTCCCTTCTCCCGAGCCGTGAAACCTCAGCCCCACCTCCATGGAGCCCCCACCCCACCAATTTCACAGCCGCCCTCCTCCCTAATGCCGGAGACGCTGTCCATTTGTCGTCATGCACTGGGCCGTGCGCCTCTTACTCAGTGCTGCTGATGCTGCCTCGACGACGGCCGCGTGAACTGTACCGGAGCCATTCACCCCCACCGTTGTTCACGGCGCCGGAGCGGCTCCAACTTTGGATCCGTCCAGAGTCCCGGCGCTGCTTCGGCGTAGCCGTCGACCGTCACGACATCGCTCTTTCCCTGCCGCCGGTCGCCACCGCAACCGCGCCGGCCTCACCGACTCGGCAGCTGGACCTGCCTACTTCACCATGCCGCCAGATAGGTCGCACCCTCATCTCAAATCACTTTATTTAGGCGTCAGTTTTCTGAATTTTTATTCTGGGCCAATCGATTTGCAATGGGAAGCAGCACCCCTCGAGATGGCGAAGCTCCTAGGTTGACGGTTGGCTGGTGTCTAACGTAAGGGTGCGGGGCCGCAAAGTTCGCCGCGGAAGCAGCGCTTAGATGGCTATCTTTTAGAGTTGCGTGGGTTGTAGGTACTGCCGCCGCCGGATCTGGATGACAGGGAGTCTTTGTGGATTGGCCCGGGGGCGGCGCAACCACGGCAGTGCGGTGGGGCGGGGTTTTGGCCGGGGCCACAGACGGCGGAGGTAGGCTGCTCTGCCGTTGCTCGCTGGCTCTTCGGGGAAGATTCCGAACAGTGTCAGCCGGGAGGCACAAGACGGCTAGCCATCCGGCGTAGATCGGACAGTACCAAAATAAAATAAAATCGTGTGACCCCAATTTAGTCTTCAGTCAACAGACGTGTGACCACTCTCGTACCTTGTTGTTGATCTCTTAGTGTATTTCTTCAGATCAAAGAGATATGTCGTTCTTAACATTATGCGCTATATGCATCTTCAGACACACCGTCTTCCGACTCACCGCAGCTGCTCCAACAAGGGAATCATACACCAGAAGGGAGCTATAGTCCCCACTCAATAGTTCCCTGCATCGAATGCGCGTGCCCGACATGCACAGCCACAACAACTGCAGGGCCATCCACAAGTCAGCACATGATGCTCACTCCTATGGATGGCATCCAGATAGGTTGTACCCTCATCTTACTTGTGTGCAACATTTATGGCATTGTTATTCATCTAAGCATGGAAAATAGATCATCACATTTCACTGTATATTCATGCTGATCTCTTACGGGTCTTGTTCATGAGTTAACGTTGTTCCATAGTTCAGCTAAGATACTTGTTCTTTAGGTAACACTGTTCCATAGTTATCATCCATCAGCCAATGCTATCCCACAGGCTGGTGATTATAGTATTATACCACTTCTAGTATTTCCTATGTTCTTCTTTAATACTTTTGTGTGCCATCTAGTTAATCTCGAGTACAAACGATACATATTCTGTAGCTTTCATCTGTGTTCTCCCTTTAGTTTATGAGACATGTTGCTGCTAGTTAACCCCAGTCCTACTATTTATGTCGTCTCCTACAGGCACTCATTACATAAATCTAACTACTAGTTGTCTTCCATGCATGTCAGATATAATTACACACACTGATATATCCACAAGAACCCCACGGAGCAATGTAAAGGCCAATAAACTTGATGTCAATGATACCCACTATGATGAAACATGTAAAGGCAGTTCTTCAGAAGACTTGCAGAAAGATGATGAATCCTCTTCACCCCACAAGGTCCTTGCTCTAACTTGGCCTGTGATATGGGTACAACATGCATATAATGTCCTGGAGTGTATCTACTCTGTTACAATGCCATGTGCTTAGCATGCTGATCATGCATGTAAATATGTCATGTCTTCCTGTTTTTCAGTACCTATTCCATTCATGATAACATGTTTTCAAATTTAAGTACTGTCATTCTACTCTATCGCAATACCATCTGCTTAATTTGGACATCATGCTTCTGAATATCTTATGCATTGTTATTCATCAGTATGTACTTCATCTGTCTACCATACCATGTTTTTTACATTGAAGTGTTGTTCTAGTGCTCTGTTGCAATGCCATCTTATTTTCCCAATCATACACGTGTATGTTTCCTTAGTTATTTATGTATGTATTCCGCTAGCATACAGTTTTACATTCAACTAGTATTTTTTTGCTGTGTTGTCCTATCGTATCCCTAGCTCTTACACCATACTCCCTCCGTCCGGATTACATGTTGCCGAAATGGATAAAAAAGGATGTATCTAGAACTGAAATACGCCTAGACCCATCCATTTTTTTCTGGATGGAGGGAATACATGTCAATATGTCATGCCTTTCTGTTCTTCAGTACCTATTCCATCTCTCTGCTGCCGCATGTTTTATAATTAAAGCACCATTCTTCTATACAAGGCATGCAAGGGGAAGACGACTATGTTAGAATCTGAAGGGTTACAAACAAGGCCTTTGCAAAAGATCCAAACGCCAGGAAATAATAAACCAACTCCAGTTTTTAAAGATACTGCTCCAGCACAGAGAAACCCAACTCCTACTGATAATAAGCAGATTCCAGTGGCCAGAGAACTAGTCCGCTCCAGTACAGCAAAAATATGTCAACTCAATTCTAAGAAGCGTGTGCATATCCTTGCATCATGAAATTTTATAGAATGATGATCATATTTTCTACATGTTTCTTACCCATCTCTCTTTTAGAAAATAAGCTTAACAGATAGAAGATTTTCTGCAATGGTATCGTTTATGAGGAAAGATTCTTGCAGGAATTCTCTGTGCTCCAATGTAGATGTAAGTACCTGTTGTATATCACTATATTTTTACATCAGAATGTATTTTGTTAATCGGCGTGAATCCAACCTTTATCTGATCTAAATTTAGTTGTAGCAAAATGTATGATTAAAGGCCACAATGTTGATTTTTGCAAGGAAAAATGCCTGGTAGTTTTGCATCCTAAGCTGCATGAGTGTACTATCTCATATCAGTGGGTTTGAATACTTTGGTTCTGCAGTGGGTTTTCAGTGTTTTTTTACTGTGTTGTCCTGTCGTATCCCTAGCTCTTACATCATACTCCCTCCGTCCGGATTAAATGTCGCAAAAATGGATAAAACTGGATGTATCTAGAACTGAAATATGCCTAGACCCATCCATTTATTTCCGGATGGAGTGAATACATGTCATGCCTTTCTATTCTTCAGTACCTATTCCATCTCTGATGTAGCATGTTTTATAACTGAATCACCATTCTTCTATATAAGGCATGCAAGGGGAAGATGGCTATGTTAGAATCTGAAGGGTTACAAACCAGGTCTTTCCAAAAGATCCAAATGCCAGGAGATAATAAACCAACTCCATTTTTCATAGATACTGCTCCAGCACAGAGAAACCCAACTCCCACTGATAATAAGCAGATTCCAATGGCCAAAGAACTAGTCCGCTCCAGTCTAGCAAAAGAATGTCAACTCCATTCTAAGAAGCGTGTGCGTATCCTCGCATCATGAAATTTTATAGCATTCTGATCATATTTTCTACATGTTTCTTACCCGTCTCTCTTTTAGAAAATAAGGTTAAACGATACAAGACTTCCTCCAT
The DNA here is from genome assembly GCF_056163025.1 of Triticum urartu. Lineage (NCBI taxonomy): Eukaryota > Viridiplantae > Streptophyta > Magnoliopsida > Poales > Poaceae > Triticum > Triticum urartu. Next base: position 642,114,439 of record NC_141875.1, read on the forward strand.
TGGGATCGTATTCGAGGAAAATATCTTGCGGGAATTCTCTGTGCTCCAGTGCTGATGTAAGTACCTGTTGTATATCACTATATTTTTACATCAGCATGTATTTTGTTAATCGGCCTGAATCTAACCTTTATCTGATCTAAAATTAGTTGTAGCAAAATGTTAAAGGTGCCAATGTTGATTTTTGTAAGGAAAACTGCCTGGTAGTTTTGCGTACTGAGTTGCATGAATGTGCTATCTCATATCACGCACATTACTGAATTGTAGTGCTTCTCTCGTTGCCCATTAATTCATTGTGTCAATGTTGCTTTCGTATTACCTTACCTGGTTGATGATAGCTGTGCCATATTGTGTTAATTTGGTGTAGGCTAGTTGCCCAAACGTTCATTGTGTCAATGTTGCTTTCCTATTATCTGACTTGGCCAATGATAGCAATGCTAGTGTGTTAATTTTGTTCAGGCTGCTGAAGATAAGAAGACAAACTCTAAAAACAGCAAGGCAACCCCATTGTTTCTTTCCAGTAAATCTAGGCCAGGTAATATGGCAATAACTCATGATTAATCTGTTTGGTTCCCGTCCTAATTTATGTTATGATGCAGTGGTCAAGACACTCTCCACTATCAATAATACAAGCCTGCCAAAATCGCCATCTGAATCTGTTCAGTATCCTCTGTCTCGAATGCGACGGAATAAATGTATGTTTGTGAACCAATTAATGGCTGAAGCAATGATGGAAATGGTGGATGAATCAGAGGTGCAGAGTCATGCGACACAACAACTGATCAATGTTTTCAGAGACAGTGTGGCAAAGCAGCAAGAACTTGCCCACATGCTTATGGGCGTCATATGTGCTGAGGTTGCAGATTGTGACGTTGTAGATGGTTAGGTTCTACTCATTTATTTGCACTGGCATCAATCTTTGATTGCCTAGTGGATGTAATTTCCTGTAATATATTCTGGATGTGCAACGTTATTCCCTGTATGCCATACCTTTGCTCGTCGTAATGGGCTCAAATTATCTAATTTGGCCTAAAGACATGAACGAACTTTAGTGAGCGCATTAAGTTAATGGGCCGTTACTAGGCCGAAAGTTAATGGTCGGCCCTCTTACCTCCCGGGTCGTTAACAGGACGACATCGAAGCGGGCAACAGGTGGCCCCAATTTATTTCACGGGCCGTTAACAGGTCGTTACTAAGTTTGGGCTACATATGGCCCAACTATACTGTAGGCCTTTAGCAGGCCGAAAGAGACAGCAGGCTTGTATTGGACCATGAAGAGTATGGGCCGCTAAGAGGTGGAAAGTCAGGTTGTATTGTAAACGGCTCAACTATGTTGTGGGCCTTTAGCAGGCCGAAAGAGAAACCGGGTTGGTATTGGACCATGAAGGGCATGGGCCGTTAAGAGGCCAAAACTAAGGTCCGACTACAAATGGCCCAACTCATTTATGGTCCGTTAACAGGCCGAAAGGCACACAGGGCCGGGAATTGGCCCAACACATAAATGGGTCGCTAAAAGGCCAAAACTCGGGTCCGACTACAATTGGCCCAACTGATTTATGGGCCGTCAACAGGCTGAAAGTGACACCGGGCCAGAAATTGGCCCAACACTTAAATGGGTCGCTAAAAGGCCGAAACTCAGGTCCGACTACAAATGGCCCATCAGGTTTATGGGTCGTTAACAGGCTGAAAGACACACCGGGCCGGAAATTAGCCCAACATTTAAATGGGTCGCTAAAAGGCCGAAAGATGTACATCCTGAAAATTGGCCCATCCATTAAATGGGCCGTTAACAGGCCGAAATCTCATCGGGCCGATATTGAGCCCAAATATATAGCGGGCTGTTAACGGGCTCGAACTGACGATGGGCTGCAATGGTGTCAAATCTTTAACGGGCCGAATTGGCACATCTCGTATGGGCCGTGGGCTTAAATGGACCTGACACAAGTAGGCCTTATATGGGTCGGCCTGCTAATTTTTACTGGGCCGGCCTTTTTCACCGGAATGGGCCACTGTTGGGCCGTGCCACGTGTCGACCTATCATAAGCGCGTCCTATCCAATGAGTGGATGACATCTGTCCCAACGATGAGCCGACACGTGTTTCCTCTAGCCAATGATGATTTTACACGTGGAAAATCCCCATTGGTCTGGACTGTTAACAGGTTATCGGATCCAAAACCCGACCAGATAGCTTAACGACCTTCCGTTACGGTGGATGCCACGTGTGGGTCACCCTTGACGAAAGCACTTCTGTGACGCGCGATTTATCGTCATGGAAGTGGACACTTCCGTGATGATAATTTTGGTAATGTCATGGAACACTTCTACGACAGCACAGGTATGACTATCTTGATTCTGTCATAAATTTGTCATGGATGTACATGCATGACAAAAAACGCGACCTACTGTGACAAACACGTATCATCACGGAAGTGTATTTTTTTGTAGTGATGGGTGCACTTCACACTCCTATAGTTGGAGAAACCCCCGAGGCCCGGGCCTTGGAGGAAGTGCGCTTGGCCAACTTGGCTGAACGCACTCGACTGGAGAACCTGCAGCATGCGCTCGACGAGCGTGCTCGGTAGCGGATCCCTAAATCCAGTCGACGGCATCTTTTTCCGCCTCAAACTTAGGCATACCACACTCCGATCCAAAATCTCACAGCCGTAGCCCGAATAGTAGAGTCAATCCAGCCTTCCCAGTCGGAGGCAGGCAGGGATTTGATGCAGATTCGGGCCTTGCTTCGAGCAGCTAGAGAACAGAATACAGCAGTATCTCAGTCGCGGAATAGGATTCATAGCAGGTCTGTGGTGGCGGACACAGTCCAGTCGGCTCACAGCCCAAGATCGCCTCCGCAGTGTGAAGGACGTGGGCACCGACAGGATCAGTAAGAAACCGCGAGCAGTATGATCACCGACTCGACCACGATGACCGTCGTCGAGTGCCCACGCCTCCTTCGAGGAGTGGGTCATACGTGCCTCCGCGGCAGGATGACAGGCGCCCCCATAGCGGCGAGCGAAGAGTACCAGTCGACCCAAGGGAGCCAGGCTTTGATGCGAGGTCTATTCTCGTTCAAGGTCTGGTCGACAGGAACAGAGCGCATAGAGAAGGTCATGACAGAGATTATCCGACTAGCAGCAGAGTGCATGTCTCCGGTCCCGAGTGCTTCAGCAGAGCCATCAGGGCCGCAGTGATTCATCCCAACTTCAGGTTGGCGACTGGAGTCAGCAAGTTCACCGGTGAGTCTAAGCCTAACACTTGGCTCGAAGATTACCGAGTGGTTGTGCAAATTGGTGGTGGCAATGATGAAGTGGCAATGAAGCACCTCCCTCTCATGTTGGAAGGCTCGGCCAGGGCGTGGCTAAATCAGTTAGCACATGGGAGCATATATAGTTGGGAAGAACTCGCCAAAGTGTTTGCTAGAACTTTTGAGAGTACTTGCAAGTGACCGGCGGGGTTGACAGAATTGCAGTGTTGTGTACAGAAACCGAATGAAACCTTGAGAGACTATATCCAGAGATGGATTACGTTACACCATACGGTGGAGAATGTGTCAGATCACCAAGCAATATGTGCCTTCAAGGAAGGCGTTAAGTATCGGGAGTTGAATCTGAAATTCGGTCGGACAGGAGATATGACTCTGACTCGGATGATGGAGATTGCCACCAAATACGCTAACGGCGAAGAGGAAGACCGACTCCGGAGTGGCAAGCACAAAACAGTTGCCCAGGACACTGGTGGAGGTACTTCCAATCGGAAACAGAAGCGTAAGGCCGATCCAGTTGCTCCTGGTGAGGCCTTAGTTGTGGCTCAAGGAAAGTTCAAGGGGAAGCCCAAGGGGCCCTGGAATCCTAAGAAAGTGAAAGATCAAGACAAAAATGATGTTTTGGATTTGCCATGTCACATTCACACCAAGAAAGATGAAGAGGGTAATTTGATTTATCCCAAACACACCACTCGGCAGTGTCGACTCCTGATCCAGCAATTCCGAGAGAAGCAACCCAAGGAGAAGGAAAAGGAGTTGGACAAGGATGAGGACAAGGAAGAGGATGATGAAGGTTTTCCCAATGTCAACTCCACTCTAATGATTTTTGCTGATGTTGAGAGCAAAAGTCGATTGAAAGTTATCAATAGAGAAGTGAACATGGTTGCTTCGGTAACACTGAGTTATTTGAAGTGGTCCCAGACTGCCATGACATTTGAACAGTCTGACCATCCAGCACTTATAGCCACCCCTAGGAGGCAAGCGTTGGTGGTTGACCCAGTGGTTGAAGGCACTCGACTGACTAAAGTGCTGATGGATGGTGGTAGTGGCCTGAATATCCTTTATGCTGAAACCTTGAAGGGAATGGGGATTCTGATGTCCAAGCTCAGCGAAAGTACTATGAGTTTCCATGGCATTATACCTGGCAAGAAGGTTGAATCACTCGGCCAGATCGCCCTTGATGTGGTTTTCGGTGATTCCAACAATTACCGCAAAGAAAAGTTGACATTTGAAGTAGTGGATTTCAAGAGTGCTTATCATGCCATTGTGGGTAGGCCTGCCTATGCATGTTTCATGGCTCAACCATGTTACGTGTACCTCAAATTGAGAATGCCTGGTCCCAGAGGAGTGATCACTATCATTGGCAATCGGCAGAAAGTAGAAGAGTGCTTCCAGAAGGGCTCAAAAATTGCCGATGCACAAATGGCGGCAGTCGAAATGCAAGAATACCAGAAAAATGCAGATCCAAGTGATTTGCTGCGCTCCAAGAAGCCTGCCACTGATTCTGCATTTCAGTCGCCCGGTGAAACCAAGCCGATTCATATTCACCCGACTGATCCTAATGATGCTCCTACTCATATGTCAACTTCACTCAACAGCAAATAGGAAGAAGCGCTCATCCAGTTCCTCCGTGAGAACTGGGACATCTTTGCATGGAAGCCTTCTGACATGCCGGGTGTACCCAGGGGACTGGCTGAGCATTGTTTGCGAGTCGACCCGAAAGTAAAACCAGTCAAAGAACATCTTTGATGGTCCGCCGTACAGAAGAGAAAAGCAATTGGTGAAGAAGTGGCTCGGCTCCTGGCAGCTGAGTTCATTCGCGAGATTTACCACTCTGAGTGGCTTGCCAATGTTGTTATGGTCCCCAAGAAGGACGACTCACTTTGCATGTGCATTGACTTCAAGCATATCAATCGGGCCTTCCCGAAAGATCATTTTCCTCTCCCCCGCATCGACCAAATTCTCGATTCAACTGCGGGGTGTGAGTGTTTGTCTTTCCTAGACGCCTATTCCGGGTACCATCAGATCCGACTGTATGGACCCGATGAGATAAAAACAGCTTTTATCACTCCATTCAGGTGCTTTTGTTATGTCACCATGCCATTCAGTCTCAGAACGTTGGGGCCACATTCATGAGGATGATTCAGAAGTGTCTGCTCACTCAAATCAGTTGAAATGTGGAAGCATACATGGATGACATTATGGTCAAGTCGCGTAAAGGTTCCGACCTACTGACTGACCTCACTGAAACCTTTGCCAACCTGAGAAGATATGATATCAAGCTTAACCCATCAAAGTGTACTTTCGGAGTTCCTAGCGGAAAGTTACTCGGCTTCCTCATTTCCGAACAAGGGATCGACGCGAACCCAGAGAAAGTTGGCGCCATACACCGGATGAAGCACCCTGTGCGCGTGCACGATGTCCAGAAGCTTACTGGTTGTTTGGCCGCCTTGAGTCGATTCATTTCTCGCCTCGGTGAAAAGGCATTGCCTCTTTACCGACTGATGAAGAAATCTGACAAGTTCGAGTGGACTCCTGAAGCTGATGCAGCATTTGCAGATCTCAAAGCCCTGCTTTCCACCCAGCCGGTGCTCGCTGCCCCAATCAGCAAAGAGCCTTTACTGCTTTACATTGCAGCCACTGGACAAGTTGTCAGTACAGTACTCATGGTCGAGCGGGAAGAAGAAGGAAAAGCCTATAAAGTTCAGCACCCAGTATACTATATTTCTGAAGTTTTAACTCCATCCAAGCAAAGATATCCACATTATCAGAAGCTTGTTTATGGGATTTATATGACCACGAAGAAGGTTGTACATTATTTCTCTGATCACTCCATTACAATCGTCAGCGACGCACCATTGTCAGAAATTCTGAACAACAGAGATGCAACTGGTCGAGTGGCAAAATGGGCGATTGAACTCCTTCCCTTAGATATCAAGTTTGAGGCAAAGAAAGCTATCAAGTCTGAGGCAATAGTAGATTTCCTCGCCGAGTGGATCGAATAGCAACTGCTGACTCAGATTCACTCGGACCACTGGACCATGTTCTTTGATGGATCCAAGATGTTGAATGGTTCTGGTGCTGGGGTGGTATTGGTATACCCCTGAGGGGACAAGCTCAAGTATGTTCTCCAAATTCATTTCGATTCCTCCAACAACGAAGCTGAATATGAGGCACTTTTGTACGGATTGCGTATGGCCATTTCACTCGGCGTCCGTCGCCTCATGGTCTACGGCAACTTAGATTTGGTGGTGAATCAAGTGATGAAGGAGTGGGACGTCAGAAGCCCAGCTATGTCTGGATACTGCAATGTAGTGAGAAAGTTGGAGAAGAAGTTTGAGGGTTTAGAACTCCATCATATACCCCGACTAAAAAATCAAGCAGCGGATGATTTGGCGAAGATAGGTTCCAAGAGGGAAGCTATTCCCGGTAATGTGTTTTTGGAGCATATTCATACACCTTCAGTCCTGGAAGATCCTTTCACTGAAGAGCCCCCGCAGCCAAAGAGCACCGCTGATCCAACTAAAGTCGAAGTCCCGGCCGTGGTCGACTTGATCATGGAGGTTTTGGTCATCACTCCCGACTGGACAGTGCCGTACATTGCGTACATCCTCGGGAAGGAACTCCTAGAGGACGAAGAAGAGGCCCGACAGATCGTCCGCCGATCCAAAGCTTTTACTATGATAAGAGGGCAGCTGTTCAGAGGAAGTGTAACTGGAGTCACCAGAAATGCATAACACCAGAGGAAGGTCGAGTGATCCTCAAGGACATCCACTCGAGGACCTGTGGTCACCATGCGTCCTCTCGGACCATTGTGGCCAAATCATACCGAGCAGGATTTTATTGGCCACGGGCAAATGAGATGGCACAAGAAATAGTCGACAAATGTGAAGGTTGCCAGTTTTACTCCAACATGTCTCACAAGCCTGCGTCAGCCCTGAAGACCATTCCACTCGTCTGGCCCTTCGTTGTTTGGGGTTTGGACATGGTTGTACCTCTGAGAACGGGTAGGAGTGGCTTCACTCATGTACTCGTGGCAGTCGATAAATTCACCAAATGGATTGAAGCCAAACCTATCAAAAGTCTGGAAGCCAGTAGTGCGGTCAGTTTCATCAGAGAGTTAACATTTAGATATGGTGTTCTGCATAGCATCATCACTGACAATGGCTCGAACTTCGATTCGGATGAGTTCAGAGCCTTCTGTGCTTCCCAAGGCACTCGAGTCGACTATGCCTCAGTCGCCCATCCCCGGTCGAATGGACAAGCTGAAAGAGCAAACGGGTTGATCCTCAAAGGACTGAAACCCCGACTAATGCGTGATCTCAAGCATGCGGCAGGCGCCTGGGTCGATGAACTTCCGTCAGTACTTTGGGGTTTGAGGACGACTCCAAATCGGTCGACTGGTCGAACTCCATTCTTCTTAGTCTATGGAGCTGAAGTTGTGCTTCCGAGTGACTTACTTCACAATGCACCCAGAGTCGAGCTCTTCTCATAAGATGAAGCAGAACAGGCTCGGCGAGATGTAGTTGATCTCCTGGAAGAGGAAAGAGAGATGGCTCTGATCCGATCGACCATTTATCAGCAAGACCTGCATCGATTCCACGCTAGAAACGTGAGAGGTTGAGCATTTTAGGAAGGAGATTTGGTTCTTTGAGTGGATCAACAGAAGCCACACAAGCTCGCCCCTACTTGGGAAGGTCCTTTCATCATCACCAGAGTGCTCCACAACGGAGCGTACCACCTCTACAACATCGAGCATAAGAAAGACGAGCCACGCACTTGGAATGCGGAGTTGCTCCGCCCCTTTTACACTTAAGCATTCAGACTATTGAGATGTAATAACAAATACCTTTAGTTTGATTATCAAAGACACGGATTTACAGTCTCGTAAATGATCGTTGTTCCTTTTTTGTATGTTCTAAATCCCCCCAGTGGGTGCCTTAGATGTGAATTTGTTTCGCCTAAGTTTAACAAATCCTACCGAGTGATGAGCAAGCCTCTCACTCGGGGGCTTAGCTGCGAATCTGTTTCGCCTAAGTTTGAAAGATCCTACCAAGTGGTGAGCAAGTCTCTCACTCGGAGGCTTAGCTGCAGTCCATTACTCGCCTAAGTTTGAAAAATCCTACCGAGTGATGAGCAAGCCTCTCACTCGGGGGCTTAGCTGCGAATCAGTTTCGCCTAAGTTTGAAAAATCCTACCGAGTGGTGAGCAAGACTCTCACTCGGAGGCTTAGCTGCAGTCCAGTACTCGCCTAAGTATGAAAAATCCTACTGAGTGGTGAGCAAGCCTCTCACTCGGAGGCTTAGCTGCAGTCTAGTACTCACCTAAGTTTGAAAAATCCTACTGAGTGGTGAGTAAGCCTCTCACTCGGAGGCTTAGCTACAGTCCAGTACTCACCTAAGTTTGAAAAATCATATCGAGTGTAGAGCAAGCCTCTCACTCGGAGGCTTAGCTGCAGTCCAGTACTCGCCTAAGTTTGAAAAATCCTATCGAGTGGTGAGCAAGCCTCTCACTCGGAGGCTTAGCTACAGTCCAGTACTCGCCTAAGTTTGAAAAATCCTACCGAGTGATGAGCAAACCTCACACTCGGGGGCTTAGCTGCAGTCCAGTACTTGCCTAAGTTTGAAAAATCCTACCGAGTGATGAGCAAACCTCACACTCGGGGGCTTAGCTGCAGTCCAGTACTCGCCTAAGTTTGAAAAATCCTACCGAGTGATGAGCAAACCTCACACTCGAGGGCTTATCTGCGGTCCAGTACTCGCCTAAGTTTAAAAAATCCTACCGAGTGATGAGCAAACCTCACACTCGGGGGCTTAGCTGCCGTCCAGTACTCGCCTAAGTTTAAAAAATCCTACCGAGTGATGAGAAAACCTCACACTCAGAGGCTTAGTTGCGGTCCAGTACTCGCCTAAGTTTAAAAAATCCTACCGAGTGATGAGCAAACCTCACACTCGGGGGCTTAGCTGCAGTCTAGTACTTGCTTAAGTTTGAAAAATCCTACCGAGTGATGAGCAAACCTCACACACGGGGGCTTAGCTGCGGTCCAGTACTCGCTTAAGTTTAAAAAATCCTACCGAGTGATGAGCAAACCTCACACTCGGAGGCTTAGCTGCGGTCCAGTACTCGCCTAAGTTTAAAAATCCTACCGAGTGATGAGCAAATCTCACACTCGGGGGCTTAGCTGTAGTCTAGTACTCGGTTAAGTTTGAAAAATCCTACTGAGTGATGAGCAAACCTCACACTCAGGGGCTTAGCTGCGGTCCAGTACTCACCTAAATCTAAAAAATCCTACCGAGTGATGAGCAAACCTCACACTCGGGGGCTTAGCTGTAGTCCAGTACTCGCCTAAGTTTAGAAAACCCTACCGAGTGAGAGCAACCGTCACACTCGGAGGCTTAGCTGCAGTCCAGTACTCGCCTAAGTTTGAAAAACACCCCTATCCATAAGGACGACGAGGTGCAGGTCGACTGCAACCCTCTCCTCCGAGCTGCGCCACAAGTACAACGTGCGCTCCATCCCTATCCGCAAGGACGACGACGTGCATGTAACACCCACGATGCGGCTATATCTCCCACGTGTCGGAGCACGACATACAGGCATAACTACATTGTAGGCATATCGCGAGAGGGGTAATATTTACATATCCCATGTACTGAATAAGAAGGAGATAAAGAGTTGGCTTACAATCGCCACTTCACACAATACATAAATATAGCATTACAACATCCAGAATACAATCAAGGTCCGACTACGGAACCAAAATAAAAGAAGACTACCCCTAATGCTAGATCCCCGATCCCCCCGACTGGGCTCCACTACTGATCAACTGGAAACGAAACAACACAACGAACACAATCTTCAACAAGCTCCTCCTTGAACTGGGCTGCGTCACCTGCATGGTATCATCGGCACCTGCAACTGGTTTTGGAAGTAATCTGTGAGTCATGAGGACTCAGCAATCTCACACCCTCGCGATCAAGACTATTTAAGCTTATGGGTAGGAAAAGGGGTAGTGAGGTGGAGCTGCAGCAAGCACTAGCATATATGGTGGCTAACTTACACAAATGAGAGCGAGAAGAGAAGCAAAGCACGGTCGTGAACTAGAAGTGATCAAGAAGTGATCCTGAAACTACTTACGTTCAAGCATAACACAAGACCGTGTTCACTTCCCGGACTCCGTCGGAAAGAGACCATCACGGCTACACACGCGGTTGATGCATTTTAATTAAGTTAAGTGTCAAGTTCTCTACAACCGGACATTAACAAATTCCCATCTGCCCATAACCACGGGCACGACTTTTGAAAGTTCAAAACCCTGCAGGGGTGTCCCAGCTTAGCCCATCACAAGCTCCCACGGTCAACGAAGGATATTCCTTTTCCCAGGATGACCCGATCAGACTCAAAATCCCGGATACAAGACATTTCGACAATGGTAAAACAAGACCAGCAAGACCACCCACTATGCCGACAAATCCCGATAGGAGCTGCACACATCTCGTTCTCAGGGCACACCGGATAAGCTAAGCGTACAGGAGCTGACGTAACCCAAGTTGCCAAGGGATGGCCCTGCACGGTGCTCTAGTTTGGACCAACACTCAAAGGAGCACTGGCCCCGGGGGTTTAAATAAAGATGACCCTTGAGTCTGCAGAACCCAAGGGGAAAAGGCTTAGGTGGCAAATGGTAAAACCAAGGTTGGGCCTTGCTGGAGGAGTTTTATTCAAGGCGAACTGTCAAGGGGGTCCCACTATAACCCAACCGCGTAAGGAACGCAAAATCAAGGAACATAACACCGGTATGACGGAAACTAGGGCGGCAAGAGTGGAACAAAACACCAGGCATAAGGTCGAGCCTTCCACCCTTTACCAAGTATATAGATGCATTAATTAAAATAAGAGATATTGTGATATCCCAACAAATATCCATGTTCCAACTTGGCAAACCAAGAGTGCCGCTGGAAAGATGAGTTGATTTCGGTCGGAATCGATATAAAGATCACCGGAATCGGATGCACGGTTTGCAAATGGCAAGCAAAACAATAATGGCACCATTCTGCGATTAACATCCCGATGCCATCTAGAATGCAACAAGAAACTAAGCTACTGCACTCTAACATAACAACAAAGCACATGGCAGTGATCCACTCAAGATGCTTGACAAAAGATGAACACTGAGCTACGGCTAAATCACACAATAGCAGGTTCAAACAAGCATGGCAAAAGGGCAAAAGATATCGGCATCACAGACTTAGTGAAAATAACATGGCAGGAATTAACATCAGGAAGCAATGTTTAGAGAAAGATAACAACATGCTACAGGAACATATCATGGCAAAGAAAGGCATGGAATGAATCTACTCAAAGCATATAACAAAAGTCCCTTACTGACCATAAACCAAAAAGGATCAGAAGATATGATGGCACCCATGTAAACATAGCAAGTTTCGTTAACATATTCATACTTAGCAGAAAACTGGACATGGCATAAACAGAATTACTAACGCATGTTTGCGAGCTCAATGCACTCACCACAAGGCATTGCATGACAAACTAAGCATACACCCAGCAAGAAGACATGTTCAAGAAGCTAAACATGGCAAGAACAATCTCATAGCATGCAAGGATCAACTACAACAACCTTGGCAAAATTGATTAACATGTAAACAATCTGCCAGGAACATTTTATAGCAAAAGTAGAGCAAGATTGAGTCATAACCAAGAGACCTTCGGAAATCATTTACCTCAACCTTCGAAAAGCATCTTTTATACGAGTTATGGCAATACTCCTGAACTCCCGCCCCAGTACTGGGTGGCGTCGAGGTTATCTCACCAACAACTGCATAAAAGAGATTTTAGATGTCGGTGAAACTCGGGTATTCCAGAACTGCAACGATAAAATTGTGACGACAGCACCTCGGAGCTCAACTCCCTGGGACACTGCCACAACCCCTAAATGTCAGGAGGCACCAAGAACAATGTTCTCGTCACAAAACCATCGGAAGGATTCCAAGATACCCGCGTGATCCTAAAAAAAGTCGTGAAATTTGAGAAGAGAAGAGTCAAAACTCTACGTCAGGAGGTCTCACCAGAGCGACGAAGGGACTGAGGAGTAAAAAGAATCCTACTCTCCGATATATATATAATCCTATAAGACTCAAAACATTTTTCTAGACTCAACAACGCCAACAATTCGATCAAGCGGGGGGCTCCTAAGTCGGGGAAGGCTCTGATTACCAACTTGTAACACCCACGATGCGGCTATATCTCCCACATGTAGGAGCACGACTTAGAGGCATAACTGCATTGTAGGCATGTCGCAAGAGGGGTAATCTTTACACATCCCATGTACTGAATAAGAAGGAGATAAAGAGTTGGCTTACAATCGCCACTTCACACAATACATAAATATAGCATTACAACATCCAGAATACAATCAAGGTCCGACTACGGAACCAAAATAAAAGAAGACTACCCCTAATGCTAGATCCCAGATCGCCCTGACTGGGCTCCACTACTGATCAACTAGAAACGAAACAACACAACGAACCTGATCTTCAACAAGCTCTTCCTTGAACTGGGCTACGTCACCTGCACGGTATCATCGGCACCTGCAACTGGTTTTGGAAGTAATCTGTGAGTCATGGGGACTCAGCAATCTCACACCCTCGCGATCAAGACTATTTAAGCTTATGGGTAGGAAAAGGGGTAGTGAGGTAGAGCTGCAGCAAGCACTAGCATATATGGTGGCTAACTTACGCAAATGAGAGCGAGAAGAGAAGCAAAGCACGGTCGTGAACTATAAGTGATCAAGAAGTGATCCTGAAACTACTTACGTTCAAGCATAACACAAGACCGTGTTCACTTCCTAGACTCCGCCGGAAAGAGACCATCACGGCTACACACGCGGTTGATGCATCTTAATTAAGTTAAGTGTCAAGTTCTCTACAACCGGACATTAACAAATTCCCATCTACCCATAACCGCGGGCACGGCTTTCGAAAGTTCAAAACCCTGCAGGGGTGTCCCAACTTAGCCCATCACAAGCTCTCACGGTCAACGAAGGATATTCCTTCTCCCAGGATGACCCGATCAGACTTGGAATCCCGGTTACAAGACATTTCGACAATGGTAAAACAAGACCAGCAAGACCACCCGATGTGTCGACAAATCCCGATAGGAGCTGTACACATCTCGTTCTCAGGGCACACCGGATAAGCTAAGCGTACATGAGCCGACGTAACCCAAGTTGCCAAGGGATGGCCATGCACAGTGCTCTAGTTTGGACCAACACTCAGAGGAGCACTGGCCCGGGGGTTTAAATAAAGATGACCCTTGAGTCTGCAGAACCCAAGGGAAAGAGGCTTAGGTGGTAAATGGTGAAACCAAGGTTGGGCCTTGCTGGAGGAGTTTTATTCAAGGCGAACTATCAAGGGGGTCCCATTATAACCCAACCGTGTAAGGAACGCAAAATCAAGGAACATAACACCGGTATGACGGAAACTAGGGCGACAAGAGTGAAACAAAACACCAGGCATAAGGCCGAGCCTTCCACCCTTTACCAAGTATATAGATGCATTAATTAAAATAAGAGATATTGTGATATCCAAACAAATATCCATGTTCCAACATGGAACAATCTCCATCTTCACCTGCAACTAACAACGCTAGAAGAGGGGCTGAGCAAAGCGGTAACATAGCCAAACAACGGTTTGCTAGGAAAGGTGGGTTAGAGGCTTGACATGGCAATATGGGAGGCATGATATAGCAAGTGGTAGGTATCGCAGCATAGCAAAAGAGCGAGCAGCTGGCAAGCAAAGATAGAAGTGATTTCGAGGGTATGGTCATCTTGCCTGCAAAGATCTTCGAGAAGACGAAAGCTTGATCCTCGTAAGCGTACTCAACGGGTTCCTTGAACACGAACACGTCTCCCGGCTCTAACCAAGGCAAGAACATAAGCAAAGGAGGCAACAATCAACCACGGAGCAATGCGCAAGTAACATGATGCAAAACATGGTATGATATGCGGGATGTGATATGCAATGCATATGCAAGCTCCGGAAGGAAAAGATTGAGCCAGGCCTCAACTTGGCAAACCAAGAGTGCCGCTGGAAAGATGAGTTGACTTCAGTCGAAATCGATATAAAGATCACCGGAATCGGATGCACGGTTTGCAAATGGCAACCAAAACAATAATGGCACCATTCTGCGATTAACATCACGATGCCATCTAGAATGCAACAAGAAACTAAGCTACTGCACTCTAACATAACAACAAAGCATATGGCAGTGATCCACTCAAGATGCTTGACAAAAGATGAACACTGAGCTACGGCTAAATCACACAATAGTAGGTTCAAACAAGCATGGCAAAAGGGCAAAAGATATCGGCATCACAGACTTAGTGAAAATAACATGTCAGGAATTAACATCAGGAAGCAATGTTTAGAGCAAGATAACAACATGCTACAGGAACATATCATGGCAAAGAAAGGCATGGCATGAATCTACTCAAAGCATATAACAAAAGTCCCTTACTGACCATAAACCAAAAAGGATCAGAAGATATGATGGCACCCATGTAAACATAGCAAGTTTCGTTAACAGATTCATACTTAGCAGAAAACTGGACATGGCATAAACAGAATTACTAACGCATGTTTGTGAGTTCGATGCACTCACCACAAGGCATTGCATGACAAACTAAGCATACACCCAGCAAGAAGACATGTTCAAGAAGCTAAACATGGCAAGAACAATCTCATAGCATGCAAGGATCAACTACAACAACCTTGGCAAAATTGATTAATACGTAAACAATCTGCCAGGAACATTTTATAGCAAAAGTAGAGCAAGATTGAGTCATGCTAGGGTACTCCATAATTGCAAACAAAGACATGGATGGATAGAGCACAACAATATCTCAAAATCATCCTTACTGAACATGCTCAAAAGAAGCATGGATCTCTCTGTAACAACATGAATACATGGCATAAAAATAACATCAGGGAAAGGACTTAGTGAAATTCTAAGTCTCTGAAATCAGCAACATCACGAGAGCTACTTTGCATGCATGTGCTAGTCACCACATTGATCACAAAAATACATGGCATACACCCCTGTAAAGATGGCATGGCATAGCCCAAAACATATGTAGAGCTCATGCTCATAGGAGGCACACAATAATCATGGCAAAAATGACAAATGCTCATAATCTGATAAGAATCAGGAACTAACATTATGAAGCACTCTTGTATCAACAATTAGGGCATCAAGATGGACTCAAATAAGCATGGTGCAATGGAATGAAATGAAGAGCCCAATCAGATGAACATCTCGATATCTCATCCACGCAAAACGAAGCAATGGTGATGAAGTTATGGCATGATGAAGTAGGCATGAAAATATCAGGATTCAGGGACTTAGTGGAAAAACACCAAGTCTAGAACTGAGCGTAGAATAGTAAATGTTGCACGGGGCGAGAGATAAGGGCATCGGCAGTGGCTCACCCAAATGGGCTCGGCCCAGGAAGGAGGAGGAGGCAGGCGGGCCGGCTTGGATCTGGCCTCACGCGGGGCCCACGCGGAAGTCAACGGCAAGGCGCGCCCAGATCGGGCTCCTCCTGATCCGGCGCGGGAGCTACAGCTCCGGCGAGATCCGTGCACGGCGGCGCGGATCCGGCGGTGGTCGGGTTGGCCGGGACGGCGGCGAGCTGCTTCAGCTAGAGTTCGAAGGGGCGGCGGGGTCCGGCGATGGTCGGGCTTGGAGAGGAGCAGGGACGACAGAGGTGCAGCGATGGCGGCCCTGGGCGACGCGGTGACCGAGGCGGCAAGGTGCGGTGGCCGGCGGCGGCGCACGCGGTCGTCGGCGGCGGAGCAGCGCGGGTGCCCCAGCGGGTGCGGGGAAGGAGGTGCGGGCCGGAGAGGGTCCGACCAGGGCCCGGCGGGCTTCAGCGGGTGCTGTGGCGAAGTGGGGAGGCCGGGCGGACACGTGGCGGCGGCTGAGTGGGTGCGAGAGGCGGCGGCGCTGACGTGTCGTGCTCCCATTGGTCAGAGCGATGTGGCAATGGCGGTGGACGCGTCCGGCATGGACGGACATGTCCGGCGGCGCGAAGGGAGTTGGAACTAGGGTTTCATCTGCGCGAAAATTCGGGGAGGCACACATATATATAGGTAGAGGGAGCTAGGAGAGTCCAAATGAGGTGCGGTTTTCAGCCACGCTATCGTGATTGAACGACCGAGAGGATGGAGGGGTTTTGGATGGGTTTTGGGCCACTTTGAAAGGGTGTTGGGCTGCAGCACACACGAGGCCTATACGGTTCCCCGGTTAACCGTTGGAGTATCAAACGAACTCCAAATGGCACGAAACTTGACAGGCGGTCTACCGGTGGTAAACCAAGGCCGCTTGGCAAAATCTCGGTCCAATTTGAGAATGTTTAACAACCAAACACGAAAAAGAGACAAAAGAAGGGCGCCGGAGGACATAGGAGTGCCGGATTGCAAAACGGACAATGGGGAAAAAGCTCGGATGCATGAGACGAACACGTATGCAAATGCAATGCACATGATGACATGTATGAAATGCATGACACGCAAACAAAAGACGAGGCAACAACAGCGGATAACTGGAAGACACCTGGCGCAACGGTCTCCGGGTGTTACAGTGCAAGTCGACTGCAACCCTCTCCTCCAAGCTGCGCCACAAGTACAATGTGCGCTCCATCCCTATCCGCAAGGACGACGAGGTGTAGGTCGACTACAACCCTCTCCTCTGAGCTGCGCCACAAGTATAACGTGCACTCCATCCTATCCGCAAGGACGACGAGGTGCAGGTCGACTGCAACCCTCTCTTCGGAGCGGCGCCGCAAGTACAACATGCGCTCCATCCCTATCCGCAAGGACAACGAGGTCAACTGGGACATCCTCCTCAGAATTGCATCTCAAGTTCAAAGAATATTCCGAGTGAAGAACAAGTTCCACTCGAAGGCAACCGCAAGCACATTCAGAAGATAAACCAAGTTCGAATGAATCTTTAAAGTTTTGGGACGAAGATAAAAGTACTCGGGAATCGGGCCCGAAGGAGTTTCACGGTTACAAAATCACTCGGCATTCTGAGGCAAATTTAAGGCGAGGTATCAAGTTTGTTCACTCTGCGGGAGGAGGGCTTGCAGGCTCGACGAACTCATCCAGATCAATTCTGTCAGCGATCCGAGTGGCAGCAGAAATGAGAGTTTCGATGAAGGATTGGAAGTTGTGTCTTTTGGTGTTAGCAACCTTGATCGCCGCCAGCTTCTCTTCTCGAGCTTCTTTGAAGTGGACCCTAACCAGCGACAGAGCCACGTGAGCACCGCATCGGGCAGAAGACTTCTTCCATTCCTGCACTTGACCAGGAACCTCATTGAGTCGAGTCATCAGAGACTCGAGGTCATTCTGAAACGTTGCCCTTGGCCAGAGTGGTGTATCAATGCGCGACACCGCCACCTTCAGGCGAGCAAGATAGCTGGTAATGCTAGCAACGCGAGATTCCAGTCGAAGCACATTCATGGCAGCCTCGTCGCCAACTGGAGAAAGGATAGGATCCAAGCCCGTCTCGATCTGTCCAGTTTCCTCTTCAAAGTTTTGGCGGAATTCTGCAGATTCAAGGAGTTAATGAGTCGACTGATCCGCAGTGACTTGCAAACAGTAAAACAGTCAAATAAAAAAGAGGTACCTTCGAGCCTAAGGAAGAGCTTCTTGGCGAGGGCTTTCAGATAAGTTTCCAAGTTGTTTCTCCTACGAGACATGCTTTCCAGCTGCTCGTTCAGAGTCATCTTATCTTTCTTCAGACGAGTCGCCTCTCAGTTGGATTTAGTAAGTGACGACTTCAGCTTGGTTATTTCTTCCTCTAGCGCTCCGACTGAAGCCAGCTTTTTGTCAGCAAGGGTAGTCTTCTCCTGAGCCTCCTTTTGCGCAGCAGCAAGGTCGAGGTCCTTCTTCGCCAGAGCCAGCCTCATTTTCTCTGCAAAATACGCATTTGGGTCAAACAGAAGAATGAAGGGATAACTTGAAGGATGGTCGAGATAAGCAGTCGACAGGCCGTTAACTTCCGTACCAGCAACTTCATCTTGATCCTTTTTTAAGTTCTGTTGGGCCAGCTCCAAGTGAAGGTTGAGTTGCCTCTGCTTTTCCTCGAATTCAACGAACTTGGAGATAAGCGCACAGGATTTCTACAATGAGTAAAAGACATGTAAATGGACAAGATCAAAGATTATTTACTTCCGAGTGAATAAAACTTTAAGACTACTGCAGAATCAAACATTCTACAGTAGTCTCGGGGACTACACCCAGTGCGTGCACTTAGCGTGCCCCCACTAGTTCAGATCCAACTCGACATGGTCCGCCTAGACCGAGTGGAAGAGTGAAAACAACAAAGATGTCAAAACACCCATTGGGTGTGCAGATACGAAGTGCAGGACAACAAGAGATTGCACGGGGAAAAGTATTCAGGTAGCATATCCTAACAGAACAAGTTCAGTCGGAAGCCAACTTACTTGGACATTGGCTCGAAGGGCCGCGGTGGCTTCGTAAGCAGCTTGACTGTTTTCGTGCACCACCTTCACCCGCTCCATCATTATGCCGGCCTGGCGAATGGCTTCCGCAACGGCGTCCGCCTGGCTTTCTGGAACGTGATGAGTGGTGAAGAATGGGACTGACGGTCTAGACACAGCAGCTTGAAGTTTTGAGGTATGAAGTTGGATGGTTGAAGCAAGCACTGGCACAGTCGACGATGTGGGGCGTACACCTGATACCAGATCAGCAAAAGTAACAGAAGCCCTGCTCACATCTTCAAGCTGTTGAACCACTGGCTCTGCCGCCGGTTTCGATTGGGATGTCTTGCCAGTTGATGCCTTCTTGTTCCTCCTGGGCCTCAGCGGCACGTCCTCGTCATCATCTGGAAGCTCAGTGATATTGGGAGGGGCTGCAAAGAGATCAGTTGACCCCAGGTCAGTTGTCAAAATTTAATCGACTGAGTAACCAAAGACAGGATTACGAGAGTTGTACCAGGGTTGGAGGTGACTGCATCTTCCATTCCTTCATCTTCGTACTTGCGGGTGGAAGTCCTGGAGGTAGCAGCTCTGCAAATTTCAATATTCAGTCGGTCACGTCTATCGCACCGAGTCAACCAAAGAATCCGGTCTGATTATTACCCAGAGACAGTAGGAATGACCACTTTGATCTTGGGCAAAGCCTTCGGCAGTTTGGATGACGCAGCTTTCAGTTGTTTCGGCGCCTTATCAGTCGGTGTTGGAGACGGTTTAGCTTTCGGTTGCTTCGGTGCCCTCTCAGTCGGCACTGGAGAAGACGTCCGAGGGTGCTTCGACGACTGTCCACTCGGTGCGGTCGCTTTGTCGTGGAGGCTTGCCGGGTCATGAGCGTGCTTGGATCGTTTTTCCCTACGAGGAGGTGAGTTGACCTCTTCTTCATCACTCAGGTCGTCACTCTCCTCGTCCTCCTCTTCATCAGAGTGCCACTCGCCGCTCTCGCCTCCGCTCGCCTCCCCCTCCGGATCCTGCTCCTGCTCCCCGTTGGGCATCGAGTACATCTCAGTAAGGGTCTGGAAGATAACAAGCGAAGCAAAGATCAGTTAGTTGTCAACAAGCAATTACATGATGAATCAAGAAAACACTCGGCAATTTAGAGTCGGACCTTGTCTGGTTGGCGTGAGTTGTAAAATGAAGGGACTCTCCTGGACCCCCTGGGGTTATCCTTGTTGCCAGTGATGCTTTTCAGCCACTTCTCCACCTTGTCCTCGTCGACCTCTTCTGGGTGGATCCGAGTGGAATCCTCAATACCCGAATACATCCACATCAGATGGTCACGCGCTTGGAGTGGCTGGATGCATCATTTAAGGAAGACCTCCAACAGATCGATACCGGTCACGCCGTCACGGACGAGCTGGACCACCCGCTCGACCAACACCTTCACCTGCGCTTTCTACTCTGGGATCACTTTCAAGGCGGAGGGCTTCTCGACCCGAGCCATGGAGAAAGGAGGAAGTCCGGTCGACTGACCTGGAGTCGGCTGGTCTTTGCAATAAAACCAGGTCGACTGCCATCCTTGGACTGACTCAGGAAGGATCATGGCTGGGAAAGTGCTTTTACCTCTCATTTGAATCCCAAGACCCCCGCACATCTGAATCACGTGCGTCCTCTCATCACTCGGGTTGGCCTTCTTGACCGACTGGGAACGACACGTGAAAATGTGCTTGAAAAGACCCCAGTGTGGCCTACAACCTAAGAAGTTCTCGCACATGGACACATAGGCAGCAAGATATACGATGGTGTTGGGAGTAAAGTGGTGGAGTTGTGCTCCAAAGAAGTTCAGGAAGCCTCGGAAAAAAGGTTGGGGAGGCAAAGAAAATCCACGGTCAACATGGGTGGTGAGGAGAATGCACTCACCCTCTCGCGGGTGCGGTTCGGTCTCGCCTTCCAAGAGCCGGGCCGATTTGTGGGGAATCCCCCCCCCCTCGACCAGAATGTCGATGTCATATTGACTGACCGTTGACCGAATCCAGTCGCCTTGGGTCCAGCCGCGCGGCAAGCCGGACCTTGACGAAGATCCACCCCGGCTGAACTTCTTCCCCTTCGCCTTCGTCGTCGCCTTCTTCGCACGCCCCAGAGCCACCGTCTTCTCCTTCCCCATGGCCGCAGGCGAAGCTCGGACAGAGCAGCGACGCCGGGAGTAGAGGTGGATGTGGCGGAGAAAGCGGAGGAGAAAGAAGAAGAATGGGAATGCACTGTGCAGAAAACCCCAATCCAGCACCTTATATGAGGCCGCTCCCGAGTGGCTGACCTATGGGTACAGACGATCCTATCAAATCCCGCAACAGTCGTGCGCGAGGTACGTGGCGAAAAAGGTGGCGCGATGATCGAGGCGGCCTTGCCTAATCCCGTCTGATTACTGCGGCCTCCTCCGCCCCGCGCGCTTCCCCAAAATACGAATCCCACCTATCAGACAGAAGATTTTTTTCATATCAGTACTCAAAGCATCACGGTAAAAGTTCACTCCGCAGAATCAAGAATGGATCAAGGCGACTGAAAAAGAAGTTGAAGTCATCATGATTGTTCATTTGGTCCCAATAAGACGCTTCCGAAGCGCGAAAATTGAATCGGAGGTGTTCTCAACTCCTTCTCCACTCAAGCCCTGAACCATTCGGGGGCTAATGATGAAGTTATGTACCTAGGGTAGGGTCATAGGCCTGACCTAGACACCCTCCCATAGGACGCCATCTTAAAGCCAGAAACATTCAAGGGATAGCATCATCCACTCGACTATAAGTCATTCCACTCGGAAGGTTCAAGGTCACTCGACTGCAACAATTATCACTCGACAGACATAAGACCTAAAGTCACTCTGCACGACAACGGTCGGACGTTTACTTCATAGATTTAATATGCATTTATATTACTTAATTACTAGCGTTACCAGTAACGCCCCCTATTAATGTACCTTAAACCCTTTGTAACGTGGGCTGGCTGGGGTCCTGGCACACTCTATATAAGCCCCCCCCCCCCCCGCTGGCACAAGGGTTTGCACCCCCTGTAAACATACACATACATAATTCAGTCGACCGCCTCAGGGCACCGAGACGTATGGCTGTTACTTCCACCGCGAAGGGTCTGAACTCGTAAAACTCGTGTGTACAACTTTGCCATATCTAGGATCTTGCCTCCTCATACCTACCCCCCATTCTAATGTCAGTCTTAGATCCACGACACCGGCCGCCCTGCTTCCCCTGGGAGCTCTTCCTAAGGCACTACATCTTCCCGCCGGTGGTCAGGGTCAGGTCCTTCGTAGCCGTGAGCTCCTGCATTCTGGTGTTGACGGATGAGCAAAAGGGCACGCACATGTTTAACTTGGAAACAGAGCAATGGTCGAAACTGGATGACAAGGATCTACCATTCACCGGAGGCGCAGTCCCTGATGGCCCCCTCTTCCTTGGCTTTTCAACTGCTGCCAAAAAGATTGTCGCTTACAACATCACAGTGTGCGCCCCCGCCTCACCAAGCCCAAGCATCACAACAGGGCCCCCATCCTTGTCAATTACTGAGTTCCCGATGGTGAATGAGGCAGGGGAGGTGGTCGTTAGCTGTGGAAAATTTGTTTCCCTCGGTAACCATGGCTTCTGCTTGTTTCGATGTCGCACCTATGACCTTGTGCCGGGTACTCTTGAGCATACACGGGAACTTGTCACCATGAGATCATACGCAATAGAGGAATACCTCTCACAAGGGCAAATTTGATAAATTTGACCTATGGACGAAATCAAATCACAGAATGAACTATCCATGAAACTATTTCACGCGGCTGACATTTTTGTGTGACACCCGACACGAAGGCGCCACACTACACTGTGCAACGCCTCACAGGTAGGCGCTACACGCCTGGCCAGCGTTGCACCCCAGACTGCCTAAAATTGCTAAGTCATTGTGCAGAGCCTAAGAGCTAGACGCTACACTGTATAGTGTGGCGCCTAGCTCTCAGGCGCTGCACTAGTGGTTGCACTACAAAATGAAGCAACCACTAGTGCAACGCCTAGAAACTAGGCGCTACACTGTATAGTGTGGCGCCTAACTCTCAGGCGCTGCACACTGACTTAGTAATTTTCGAATCACACAGGTGCAACACTGCCAGGCGTGTAGCGCCTATCTGTGAGGCGTTGCACAGTGTAGTGTGGCGCCTTCGTGTCGGGTGTGACATGAAAAGGTCAGCCGCGTGAAATAGTTTCACGGGCAGTTCATTCTGTGATTTGATTTCGTCCATTGGTCAAATTTGTCAAATTTGTCTCTCACAAGACCACCTCAAGTCTGTTTGCAACGTAGTGATCTCCAACCAATTGGAACATGTTTACAGTGTCCGCGATTCACTCCAGGGAATTCACTCCATGGACTTAGGGCCCGTTCGGAAGCTCTCCAGCTTCCCAAACAAGCCAGCTTCTCGCGGGAGCTGGGCGAGCTGGCTTCTTGCGGGAGCTGGACAAGCGTTCGGTTGACTTGGTGGGTTGTAGCGATAGGAAAATGATTCGCTGGGAGAAAACGGTCCATGCAGGGCGTTAGCGATAGGAAAACGATTCGCTGGGTGGGCTGTAGCACTTCAGGATGGCAGGTACACGTAATTTGGAGCAACTCCCGCTTCCCGTTTTCGCGAAGCTGGGCGATAGCTGCTCCACAAATTTGCACGCAGGTCTGCTCGTTCTCCAGAAGCTGGATTCCGGGAGCTGAACTGTTCGGCTGGCTTCTCTCACGATTCTCTGGAATCTGGAAGCCAGACGAGAACCGAACAGGCCCTTAGTTGGCCATCCTTGATAGATGTGGTATCCCTGTGATGTTATGAGTAAGCCCCTTTGGCACAATACTTCACCACATTGCTTACTTTATTAATTCATAATTGTTACTCAGTTAGAGAATCTGGGTAAGTTTTAGTTCTTGAGGAAGTATTTATTCAATTAGCAAAAAAAAACACTCGACATTCTTTATTTATGGAAAACTCTTACCATCACCCGGCGGATCGCAGCGGCCGCATCCGCCACCTCCCTTGCGTTACATGTGTCCCAGTGAGAGCCCGCATACCATTCTTTGTCGAACGTGTTTTTGCAACAGGAGCTATGTTTCTAAAACATATGTAGTGTTGCAATGGTCTACAACGGGTCTACGTTTTGCAACAAAACTTCTCTTACGGAATTTTTCCTCAACAAAACCTCGGTTGCAAAAAAAAATTGCAACAAAAATTTAGTTGCAAAAAATACAACAAAACAGCTATTGCAAAAAAATCTGCAATAAGACATGTGTTGCAATGGTGAGACACGCTCGGCCGCTTGATGCAGCAAATCTGACGGCTCACGACCCTCGCGACCCGGTTGGTCTTTTAAAAAGATCAGCCGGCGGACGCGTAGCACGCCCCTTTATTTATTATATTTAGTTCAGAATTCTAATATTTTCATATGCTTTTTACATATTACACTACAGAACTTGCTTAGTCCAGACCAAACCATATACAAACAGAAAAACCGTACCTCGACCCTTATTTTTCTCGAGAAATGATATCCAGCGAACCCTCATTGGGGACGTTATCCGAGCGAACGCGCTAGTTGCCGTCCATTTTCCTAGCGCAAATCACGGCGCAACGCTTGTGCCATGTCAACGATTCAGACTCGTTCACTATAGACATCGAATTGGCGAACGTCGCATCTTTTTTTCTCTTAAAAAATGACAAGTGGTGTGAACGGGGTGGATGGGGTTCTCAAACCCAGGACATCCTACGGGAGGGCCGACACACTTTGCCACTTCGACTGAAGTGATTTTTGTGACCACATATGCTTAAACATTTTTCTATATTTGAAAGTTAAATCTTTTTAATTCTTTTTTATTTTGATTTTTTAAAATGAATTTCTTTTCCATCTTTTGAAAGAAAAAATCCCTAAATTTTTAGAGAGGAATTTTTTTCAAATTTGCCATGTGCATTTTTTTATTGTAGGTAGCATGGCAAAAAAATATTAAACCTTCCCAACAATAATTAATAATATGGCATTTTTATTATTAAGCGGATGACCATTTTATTATTAAGAGCATGGCATATTATTATTATTATTAACATGGATTTTTAATATTAAGAGGATTGCATTATTATTATTATTATTATTATTATTATTATTATTATTATTAACATGGAATTTTATTGCTAAAGGATGGCAGTCTTATTACTAACAGGATGAAAGTTTTATTATTGAGTGCATGGCATTTGTATTAACAATAACATGGTTGTTTTATTATTAAGAGCATGGCACTTTAACAGTCACTAACATCGCATTTTTTTAAGAGGGTGACATTTTTTATATTAAGAGGCTGGCATGGCATTTTTTTTCCTTTTTTCGATCATGGCATTTTTCATCTAGAGGATGGCAGGTTTTAAGAAAAAAATATAGATCACACGATCTATTTTGGTTTTGCTCATGGTCGTTGTAAATTTATACATTAGAGAAATGGGCGGTTTTATAGATTAGCGTGCTATTTTTCACAATTCAGATCATTGCAATTAGGGTCTTTTTATTGTTTGATGGCATTTTTTGCAAAAAAAAAAACAAAAGTTAACTGGGCCTATCGGTCAACTCGGGGTCCTGCAAAGCAAACGAATCGCTGGA